>NC_044302.2:38913487-39224122 GCF_004027225.2 Strigops habroptila | reverse complement strand
GAAGCTCTCAAGGTTTGGGTTGTGTTTTGGTTTTAATAAAGTAAGGTCCAGAATCTGCTTTGTATCCTTCTCCACAGTATTGTTCCAACTTGCATACAATGGCCAAAAGGCAGGGCAGAGGTCCAGCATCTCAGTGAATGGGTGAAAGCATGGTATAAAATAGAGAGACCTAGGTGTATAGGGAACCTTTGGGGCAAGAGAAAGCTGGACAGGAAAGATGAGCTGCGTCATAGTCAAACTTGTACTAGGCAGCTTGGTCCAGTAAAGAATGAAGGTAAATCAGACTGCCTACAGTGCCAGGTGATTGGCACCTCCAGTGCTAAGCTACAGAGAAAGGGTGTAAATTACAAATGCTTCCATACCAACCCTTGAACCAAAAAAGTTAGTGGAGGGAAACTAGAATACCTGACATACAGCATCGTCACAGATATAGTAGGTATCCTTCTTCCACCAGGTCTTCAACAGATGCAATCTTTACAGGGATAATGGGGCAGGATGTATGTGCATGATGGTGCTGTGTTGGGGAGCACTGTATTTTAAGTCAATCAGCACAAATATATTGCAGGAAAAGAGAAGCACTAAGAAGCATTTTGAATGGAAGCTACAACTGTAATAAAAGTTGGGTACTATAAATGTACTACAGCCTCTAGTCAGAATTACGGCAGCAAACAGAAAATGTTAAATGAGATTAGAGAAGCTACAAATTTAGGACAGATAATAATAGTGAGAGTTTTCAGTTGCCTTTAATTCATTTAGGTACTAAAGATGGAATCTTTGAATTACGTCCTTTATATGCATCCCTAGGGAGAGTAATCAGTTTATAAAGTAGATCTACATGAAGGGGCAGGGAGTATATACTCAACAAAATAAGAAAGCAGAGTGTTTTCCTTGTCTTGTCATCTGCCAATCCTCTATGTATTGGTAGTGGTACCTATTGAGCAATTGCAGCCAAGGTTACTGGAGGTGGTTTTAAAAGCATTAACTTCTAGCAGAGAGTTTTTTTTAGTGTATGTGAGAAACCGAGATCAGTGTCCCACTGAGGGAAAGGTGGCCGTAGTTCATTGCCGCTTGATCTTGTTTTGAGAAGCACCATAGAGTTGGCACTGAATGTAAGTGCAAGAAGAGAGGATGTAAAGTAGAATATACATGAGTTCAAATGTTTCATTATTTTGGTTGCTTGGAGAACTTAAAGTGTGCAGATGACTTTAATGTTATATTATACAATTGTAATGACTTATGTTAAAGACTGAGAGCTACTCACACATTACTAACTGGAAAAACTCTTTTTGCATATATGCTTTTTAGTGTGACTCAGAATTGCATTACAAAATCATGAAAAAAAAATAGTCTGACATTCCTGATATTTCTAAAAATGAAAAACAGCTGCTGCTGTGTTTTGCTCTTATTTTTATAAATGAAACTCTATCAGTTTTTCATTATGTATCATATAAAAATGAAGTACAAAACCATTCTGATATCTTTCCCTCTTTCCTATCCAGATCAGTTCTTAAAGTGCTGCAACTCAGGATTAAGAAACTGAGATTTATGAAAATAAAAACTCAAAAAAAAAAAAGCTTTTCAGCTCAATATGCTCAATATGAAGCCCATCAGTCTGTTAACACTGGAAAATTAGGTGAAAAGCGCTGGAGGCACTATTGCTTGAACTTTTAAAAACATAAAATTAGGTGTTCTTGCATTATTGGAATTCTCTTTAAAAAAAAAAAAATCTCACCTATTAGTTGTCAACGGATGTGGCTGCTAAGACTGGCTACATTAAAAAGGTACAGCTTGGTTTAAAATGAGAGCTTAAATTTACATCATGTTGCCCTTCTATGGCAAGATTACTAGGTAAAAGAAGTACGGGAAACATGAGGTAACTAGTCATTTAGTGATAGTGTAACAGCATTAAATGTAAAGGGTGGTGGTCTAGTTTTTCTTGGGTTTGGCATACAAATAACTGCATAATGATTGAAACGGTTGAGTGGTTACACATCAGGGAAATTCTGCATGCCAGAGTTAAGTAATAATAATGTAATGGCCCAGAAGATGACCAAGAGCCTCTGAGCATAATGGTGGCTGTTCTGTGTGCCATACAGAAATACCTGCTCTAAAATGTGAACATCCAGGATTTCCATTTATTTTAAATCTATCATCTGCTGATATGCTCAAGTAATATCAGGGCTTCCATATATCTGACATGTGTTTATCATTAGAGTAAGTTTTGCATGCATATACTCCCTCAATAGATTTAATGATGGAAAATTTTGGTGCCAAAGAACTGGTATGTTTGTCTCAGATGTTTTAATAGTTTTTTTGGTGAACTGAATTTGTATTTCCATTGTCTTTTTCAGGAAGTGGCTGAAAAACATATAGATTAAAAGAAATCTGTTTTCAGTTGTGCACACAAATTGCAATGTGGTATGCCAAGAAACTCAATCTTGTTTTGAATAGCATATTATAACATTGCTTACCCCTGGTTAGCGTGTGCGGCATTTGTTAAGTCTTTAAGTCATCAAATCCCTGAAGGATATTTAGATCCTTCAGCAGTGCTCTGAACTGAAACACATCTCTCCAAAGAGTTTTATCTGAAGACATTGACACCTGACAATAGTTATATATGGGTATCTATGATATATATGTTTGTAAATGTGAAGTTCTGAGCAAGACAGGGTTTGTTGGTAGGAATAAATTCTCTAAGTTATAAATTACCTAAATATACCTGATTAAATAGGAGCTTCATTTTCAAGCTCTAAATGTTAGCTGGTTTCGAAGCTTTGCCTCTGTTTTAAATTTGAAGATCTGAAGTATGTCTGTTTTCTCTGTTCTAAACTGTCTTTCATATGTGCTTATATATGTGGTGCTGTACCAGGCTGCATCTGATAAGTGATAATTTGAGGTTTTAGCATCTGTTTTACTTGAAATATTGTAAGGATGTCTCAAGATTACATCCCTGGAAGTTTGGAACAGAGTTTTGTCATCAAATTGGGTTCATAAGGAGTCTGGTGGATATCTCAATTCTGAAACTTCTCAGGTTCATCCAAGGCAGAATACTGTGAACTTCTTGGCCCATTACATGATTTTAATAATATGGAGCTCATCCCTTTGTCTCTCCAATTTATTTACAACCATGTGCTTCCACTCAGTTTTTGGACATACCCATGATTCACAGCTGGATCTTAGGAGCTCACATGCATTCAGGTTGTAGTGAACTTGGAGAGTTTTGTTTCTTGCTCGGCTTGTAGCACTGCCTGAGTGTTGTTGGTCTGCGCTGTCTTTCTGCTCTCATTTAGAATCATAGAATCATAGAATAGTAAGGGTCGGAAAGGACCTTAAGATCATCTAGTTCCAACCCCCCTGCCAAAGGCAGGGATGCCTCACACTAAACCATGTCGCCCAAGGCTCTGTCCAACCTGGCCTTGAACACCGCCAGGGATGGAGCATCCACAACCTCCCTGGGCAACCCATTCCAGTGCTTCACCACCCTCACTGTAAAGAACTTCTTCCTTATATCGAATCTAAACTTCCCCTGTTTAAGTTTGAAGCCATTACCCCTTGTCCTACCACTACAGTCCCTAAGGAAGAGTCCCTCCCCAGCATCCTTATAGGCCCCCTTCAGATACTGGAAGGCTGCTCCGAGGTCTCCACACAGCCTTCTCTTCTCCAGGCTGAACAGCCCCAACTTTCTCAGCCTGTCTTCATAGGAGAGATGCTCCAGCCCCCTTATCCTCCTCGTGGCCCTCCTCTGGACTTGCTCCAACAGCTCCATGTCCTTTTTATGTTGAGGACACCAGAACTGTACGCAGTACTCCAAGTGAGGTCTCACAAGAGCAGAGTAGAGGGACAGGATCACCTCCTTTGACCTGCTGGTCACGCTTCGTTTGATGCAGCCCAGGATACGGTTGGCTTTCTGGGCTGCAAGCGCACACTGCCGGCTCATGTTAAGCTTCTTGTCAACCAACACCCCCAGGTCCTTCTCCACAGGGCTGCTCTGAATCTCTGCTCCGCCCAACCTGTAGCAGTGCCTGGGATTGCCCCGACTCAGGTGTAGGACCTTACACTTGGCTTGGTTAAACTTCATAAGGTTGGCATCGGCCCACCTCACAAGCGTGTCCAGGTCCCTCTGGATGGCATCCCTTCCCTCCAGCGTATCAACCGAACCACACAGCTTGGTGTCGTTGGCAAAGTTGCTGAGGGCACACTCAATCCCACTGTCCATGTCGCCGACAAAGATGTTGAACAGGACCGGTCCCAACACCGATCCCTGAGGGACACCACTCATTACTGTTTTCCAACTGGACATCGAGCTGTTTACCACAACTCTTTGCGTGCGGCCATCCATCCAGTTCTTTATCCACCGAGTGGTCCATCTATCAAATTGATGTCTCTCCAATTTAGAGACAAGGATGTCGTGCAGGACAGTGTCGAACGCTTTGCACAAGTCCAGGTAGATGACGTCAACTGCTCTGCCCCTGTCCATCAGTTCCGTGGCTCCATCATAGAAGACCACCAAATTGGTCAGGCAGGATTTCCTCTTAGTGAAGCAAACTATATCAACTTCTAAAATTATGTTTTCCCAAGTAGTGGTTGTCTCAAATTTCATTTTGAGATTAGCCAGCATAATTCCTTGTTTGGAGTAAATAAACAGCTGCCTATTTTGAGTCCCTAGACCCTCATTCTAGATGGCCAGTTACTAGCAAATGATCTGTCGACTTCATTTCTCTGCAAAAGTCAGTTGTGGTTTCAGATCTGATATATAGTGGTTGTCAAACTAATTTATATATAACCTGGTTTCCAAATTTCATTATGTTCTCTGAAAAAGTCTATGCGAATTTTGTAGCAAAGGCTTTTCTCTTTGTATTGGTCACAGCTCCTGCCTGTTATCCAAGATGCATTTTGTTTCTTTTCCCCTTGAAGTACATTTTTTATTTCAGGGTTTCTGTTTTGTCGTGTTTAGCTTTCCAGTTTACTTTCTCAGTACGATTTGTCCGCATCATAGACATATTTTTTCCATAGCATAAAGTAATGTTCAACATGCTTCAGTTTTTCTCAAAGGCCAGCAGCGGTTTCAGTGCTTGTAGCCACAACGAGTTAGAGTACAGCTGTGGGGGGGAGTTGGAACAGTGCTTCCTTTATGTTCTCTTGCATAACCTTAAGAAGTTAACATTTTTTTTCTTAAAAAATGTGTGCATTGATTTTGTGGGATGCCAAACTGTACAAAGAGTAGTATAGACACATATTGTTACTAGCCCTGGAAGAAGTAAAGAAGAGTTAGCATTTGTGTTGCCCCACAATTCTTGTTTTTTCAGCTTACATCTAGAGTTTATACTGTTCTCCATGAGGAGATAATTAAGAATCCATGCCTGCTTTATTCTGGATTTTTTTGCTCTGACTTTTCTTTCTTGAAACAGTCATAGGAATTATTTTATGCATAAAGAGCAGAAAGAAAGAATTAGAAGATGAAGTACATGATTTGTACTTGGGTAGGTCTGGAGTTTATGCCAAGCTTTTCTGTAGTTCCCTGTGGTAGTTTGGGATGAAACACTCCATTTCAATTTGACCATTTACCAATCTGAAAAATAGGCATTTACCTCACACTTGTGCAGTTGGCTAAATTAGTTGTGACAGGATAACCCAGAGCATTTTACTGACTTCTTTATGTTCCAGTTAAATATGGTCTTCTAACACTTGTAAAGTGCTAGGCTACTTAAAGAGCCTTTGAACTTTTTCAGATGCTTGGATAGTAGGTATTTTTCATCATGCATGCAGCAAAGAACAGCAAGAAATTGTTTTTTGTTTGAATTTATGGCCTGTTTTGAAATTCTTATCTTTAAACAAGAGGAGACTATGATAGAAGCAAGTTTATACTTAATATTCCTTTTTGTTAAAAGACAAGCCAAATGGGATGTCAGAGTGTAGGTAAATCCAAGTGAACAAATTATGAGGAAAAGAATAGCTTTGGTCCAGACCTACAAATTAAGTTAGGGCAGTGTAAGCACCTTGATAATATTTAGAAGAGTGTTGCGCTGTCCCCATATGCTGGATTCAAGAGTCTGGGGAAGTCAGTGATGAATTGACAGTGCTAATACTGTCAATGCAAGGTCAGCTAGGTTCTCCAGACTTCTGCCTTCTATTGTGTGCAGTTCTGCATATGAGCAGGTTGTCCAGAGTACACCATGTTGCTATGGGTCTTCAGCTTCCATAATGCTGTGTATGAGGTTTGCATGGGAAGGTTTTGGTAGCAGAGGGACTACAGGGGTGGTTTCTGTGAGAAGCTGCAAGAAGCTTCTCCCATGTCCAATAGAGCCAGAGCCAGCCAGCTCCAAGTCGGGGACCCACTGCTGGCCAAGGCAGAGCCCATCACGATGGTGGTAGCGCCTCTGGGATAATGTATTTAATAAGGCAAAAAGTTACTGAGTAGGAACAGTTGCAGCCAGAGAAGAGAGTGGGAATATGTGAGAGCAACAGCTCCACAGACACCAAGGCCTTTCTTCACTAGGTGAAGAAGGTGGAGATGGTGCTCCAAACGCCAGAGCAGAGGTTCCCCTGCAGCCCATGGTGCAGACCATGCAGAGACAGCTGTGTCCCTGTAGCCCAGGGAGATCCATGGTGGAGCAGATTCCACCTGCAGCCCAGGAAGCACCCCATGCAGGAGCAGGGAGATGCCCAAAGGAGGCTGTGACCCCGTGAGCAGCCTGCGCTGGAGCAGGCTCCTGACAGGAGCTGTGGCCCCTTGGAAAGAGGAGACCGCACTGGAGCAGGTTTGCTGCAGGTCTTGAGACACCGCAAGGACCCACGCTGGAGCAGCCTGTTCCTGAAGAGCCGCACCCCGTGGAAGGGACCCACACTGGAGCAGTTGATGAAGGACTGCGGCTTATGAGAAGGGCTCACGTTGGAGAAGTTTATGGGGGACTGTTTGCCATGGGAGAGACCCCACACTGGAGCAGGGGAAGAGTGTGAGGAGTCCTCTCCTGTGGAGGAAGGACTGGCATATAATGTGTGATGAGCTGACCGCAACCCCCATTCCCCTTTCCCATGTGCTGCTGGCAAGGAGGAGGTAGAAAGTTTGGGAATGAAGTTGAGCCAGGGATGAAGGGAGAGGTGAAGCCAAGGTGTTTTAATATTTAGATTCTATTTCTCTACCTGCCTCTGATTTGATTGGCAATAAATTAAATTAAGTTTTCCCCAAGTCGAGTGTGTTTTTCCTGTGATGGAAATCAGTGAATGATCTCTCCCTGTCCTTATCTTGTCCCACAAGCCTTTTGTTATATTTCCTCTCCTCTGCATAGCTGACGATGCGAGTGATAGAGCAGCTTGGTGGGCACTTGTCCTCCAGCCAGGGTCAACCCACCACAGGTTGCAAGATAAAAAAGATAAATATCAAAATATTTTCATGGTTGAGTTACCACCATAACAGAAAACTGCATATATTAGTATAAGCTGTGGCAAGGGTTGAAAAAAATAATAAACAAGAAGCCAAGGAGGACTTCAGGATTACTAATGTATCTTGATGTTTGTAAGAAATTTTCCAGTTTCTCTGCTCTTGTTCTCTTACAAGACATTATCCTGCTGAGGTTTTTTCCAAAGGCTTTGGATCTGTTATGACATACATTTTACCTTCAATTGGAAATTTTTTATCAGTCTATTTTAAAAACTCTATATAGTCCAATAAAAAAGTGTTGAAACTTGCATGATTTCCCAAGATCCATGCAGAATTAATTGCTGTAAGAACTTCTCACCTTTCTTGCTAATTAGGCATGTAAACTACTTTTTCATAACAACTGTACCATCATTTTGATGTTATGTGGAAAATTGGGAAAGTTGAGTAAAAACTGAGTAAAAGTTGATTATAAATCTTGCAGGTTTGGGCTGTCCATTTCCATTGCAGAGTCTGAAGCATTTAGTGCTGATGTTTCTCTCCTTTGTATACTATGGGATTGTTCTCTGTTATTTCTGTTTTTGGGAGAACCACTCACACTTAAACTCTTGATATATCTAACAGAGGCCAGTTTACTGCATCCCCTAGTTGATCCATCCTTCTATTGTCAAAGCAAGACACAGCAAACAATCTCTTGCTTTTGGGTGCAGAGAGACAACAGAGCTGCCACGAGTGATAGCATTAACCAGTTGCCTCTCATAACAAAATATTCATCATGTCTGATAGCCACAAATCATATGCTGTATGTCTCAGAGATGTAAAGGAAGGGGGAGAGCTAGCAGCATTTCACAGTCAGAAAGTAACTTTTCTCCAGGGTTGTATTCCAAAGCAGTATGAGGTCATGGGATGGACTTGGGTGGCAGCCATGATTTGGCACCTTCAGCCACCCTGTGACTCCACATTAACCACATCTGCTATTACGAAGGACAGCTGTAACTAGTTAGATCTCTAGGAGGAACGTGTGGATTAACAGGTTTTCTGTCGGGCTTTTCGTTTGGGGTTTTTTTTGTTGGTTGTTTTTTTTAAGTAGAGAGACACCTCTTCTAAGCTTCTACAAAGGGTATTGCGATGACATCTTGTTTTGGCCCAGAATTGGGGGTTATTTTATGGGGTTTTATGCTTACCCTGGTTAGCATTATCACTGTTATTTTTTTGCTTAGGATCGGGCTGTTACACTCAGCATTAAACTGCACTTACAGTTAGTTTAGGAACTTGAGTATGACTTGATTCAAGTTTACTTTTTGTGTTGTGGCTTTTGCCATGTAGTGAGTACTTGTTAGTGGGGCACCTGAATGTCTCTATTTGCATGTCATTAATTAAAATAACTGAGCGATGATCGAAAGTGACAGATGCAGGGCCACCAAGCATTACAAGTAGCACCGTCCTTTCACCTAGCTGAAATTCTAGTAGTAGTCTTCCTAGTGACATACTTTTCTAGTAGCAATCTTGTTGCTGGTGAGCAACAAGATTGTTTTTGTTGTTGTTGTTTTCATACAAAAGTCAGTTGAAGGATAGAAGTATGAGCTCTTTAGAATCATAGAATCACAGAATGGTTTGTGTTGGAAGAGATCTTAAAGATTATCTGGTTCCAAGCCCACTGCCACAGGCAGGGGCACCTTCCACTAGACTAGGTTGCTCAAAGCCCCATCCAGACTGGCCTTTTTTTCCTTTTATTTATTACAATTATAGAAGAGAAGGTATGAACAAAAGTAGATTTGGACATGAAGGGTAATCAGAATGAACCAATGATTTGAAGTCTCCGTTTCATGTTCCCAAGTTAATCCCAGATTTCTGACCTTTAATTTTTCCTAAAGCTCTCTTGTCTCAAGCATGCTAACAAGGTATCCCTTTCAACTCCTGCCCCAAGGCTCCGAGACACTGAGTTTCTTTTTCTCACTTTAATCACCTGTGGTTGTATGAAACAGGTACTATCCACACAACTTCTGCCTGAGGTTTCCATCATGCTGCCTTTTTTTTTTTTTTTTGGTTATCCAGTGCTGCCAGCTCTCAGAGCCATTCTGTATCTCAAAACTTGCTTTGTGAGTCTGTCTTTATCTTAGAAAGCTTGTAATGTCCATTCTCTTCCCAATCATTGCCACATTGTACAGCATTTGTATGTGTGTTAGCACACGAATAAGTTAATCAGCTGCTGCTTTATTATGCTATGACTGACAAGTTGTGTTTTGAGGTTTGTTCCTCTCTGAGCACATCTGCTATTCAGGATGAAGAATGCCTGTTTATGCAGTTTTGGTTTGTTTTCATTTTAAGAGATTTGAAAATACAGATAGTGAAGTTAGTTCAGTTAAATGTCCACATGGAGTTTAATGAAACATATCAGTGATGATAGATAGACATCTTTACTGCGATGTACAGAAGTAATACATCACTTACCAAGATAAAGTTTGAGTAGTGGTTCTGTATGTAACCTGCAAGTTTTCACTGAAAAGTGTGACTGTATACTACTCAGTTGCTTTGTTCACTTCGCAGTGTGTCAGTTGCACACTGAATGAGTTCCTAAGGAAAGTACCTAGGACATTCATGGGTGAAAAAAGAAAAAACATATATATAGTGCAAAATAATACAAGAAGTAACAGGAACATGTAAGAATAAATGTGTATGATTCCAGTGTCTTCATAATTAAACATAATGGGGGAAGGAGGAGGTGGAAAGGGTGTTCTTGCTGTAACTATAGTTGACGTTTTTCTATTAACGGTTATTTTCTGCCAAGGTTCTTATATACTGGAAAATACTTAAGGAAAAATAAATTGAGCATTGGATGTGCCAAAAAGCAGAAAAATAGGAAATCTTAAAGAATGTGAGTGTCATATTGTATGTTTGTTGGCTACTGTCTATCAGTGTGAAATAGTTCTTGTGAAGTATTTTGCTATAAGGAAAAAATGTGGTTATTCCATATGGATTGGCATGTATATGCTTAAACCCTTTCTATAAATATTCAAATTAAAGGACACCAGATGTTGCACAGAAGCTGCTGCTGCTTTCTGAACTTCATGATATATTCTTTCAAAACCCACAGGAAGTAGCTGAGGGAAAAAGTATATTAATTAAGTTCAGAAATAGATTTTCCAGCTACAGAACAATCTCCAAAGAAAATACCATTTAATCTTAGAAATGTGAGCTTGCTGTCCCAGGAATCTGGTGGCAGCGTGCAGCACTGTCACATGGGGATCAAAATTCAGATTTCAAGTTCTCAGAGCTAGGCTAGCCCAAAAGTAAGCCACTCTGTAGCCCTTGGAAATGGACCCATCTTTTGACCCATCTCCTCTGGCCAGTGTTCATGGTTCTGTAGACAGTCTACACTGGAAATATTTTTCCAGTTTTTCTTGACCTGGAGAAATAGCATTGTAATAGCAGAGAATTGAGGAGAAAGGAGAGTACTAGATTTGTCAGATGCTCTGCACTTCAAATATGAAATATGCTTGGACACACCCTGTGTATATTTTGTGGGCTCTAGAACTACAGCAGAAGAAATAAAAATAATATTTGCTTTGCATTGGTTGACGAACAAGATTTACATTTTGCAAACCAATTAAATGTTTTTGCTTTTAGAAGTACTGGCTCTGTTGTAGCTGTAGTGTCATCTTCTGCTCCATTTCCTTCAGACCAAAGCACTGAAAGTGACTGTCCTGTACTAGCAGCGGGCACAAAGTGTCCATCTGTCCTTATGCAGTGAATACATAAGTTTATACTAAATGGCATAATTTGGCTGGAAGAAAATGCACGTGCAGACAAGTAAGATTCCCCACTGAGTATTCCTACATCAAGCAAATCAGACACTTTAAACATGCATTGCTGATGTATTAGATAGTGTTTGTGTCATGGTTTGACCCTGACCAGCAACTAAGCACCCAGCAGCAGCTGCTCACTCACCCCACCCCTACAGGATGGGGATAGCATCGGAAGAGCAAAAGTCAGAAAACTTGTAGCTTGAGATAAACACAGTTCAATAAGTGAAGCAAAACTGCATGTGCAAGCAAAGGAGAATAAGGAATTAATTCACTACATCCCATCAGCGGCTAGATGTTTAGCCGCATCCCAGAAAGCAGGGCTTCGTTTCCCGTAACAGTTACTTGGGAAGACAAATGCCGTAACCACAAACATGCCCCATTTCCTTTTCCTTTCCTTGAACTTTTATTGCTGAGCATGACTTGATACGAAATGGAATATCCTTTTGGTCAGTTCAGATCAGCTGTCCCAGGTGTGTTTCCTTTCCCCTGGCTGCATGTTGGGAGGGCAGAGTGAGAAACAAAGAAGGCCTTGGTGTTGTGCAAGCAATACTCAGCAGTAACTAAAATATTGGTAAGTTACATGTTAGGGAAAAAGGACTCGTCACACACTCAATCAGGGAGTCACATTCATACCACCTGAGACTTTAACCATTAGGACTCGTAGTCCCTTTGTGGTGGGTGGCTCTAGTGAACCAGTGGGTGCTCCGTGTTGACTCCAGAGACACACACATACACACACTCAATGCATGTTTTTCCCTCTTCAGCTCAACACTAGGAGTCCCTGAGCAGAGTCTCAAGTAGACTCTGATTAATCAGTTTTTCGCTACAGCGCTAAGAAACAGCTCGAGCTGGGTGCCTCCATAGAGTCACCCCAAACAAAGAAAACCATGTAAGGGCAATTATACCCTTATAATCTAAATTACCCACCCTCTTGTGACAGTTCCAGCCAGAGCTAATATTAAGGTCTGGGGTCTTCCTGCTCCTCTGTGGGTCCCCTCTTGAAGATTGTACCTTCAGCTGACAAGTGTAGTGGCCTTCCTCACTTCCTTATATTCCATCATGAACCAGCTCTGGCACCTCCTTTTACTTAACTAGGTTAAAGTTCAACATACCTAGGTGAAAGTTTACAGCCTGCAGCCTAAGGCTTGAGCACATATAGCTACTTATGCAAAGTCAGTCATGCTAAGTTGATCAATATCCTTCATTTCTCTACATTATCAACTCTAAAATGCTTTAGTCACAAATCCAAAGCACAGCATCATCTTGACCATTACGGAGAAAGTTATCTCCATCCCTGGGCAGAGCCTGTAAAATCTCCATCCTTTATTCCCTGCCGTTTACATACCTGTGACTTGGGCTCCATTATGTGCAGAGTTTGCTGAGAGCAGGAGAGGCACCGTGCTGTGCTGAGTTGTTGGGCACCAAAATCAGCTCAGGTTGGGTCGTGGGGGGCTTACCCAGTTCTTCACGAGGCTCATCCTCTGTTGGTTCATGTGGCCTCTGTTGTGGTACTTACTGTAGCATATATCTCAAATCACAAGTAGCAACAATTTAGAAATATATCCATTATGGTACCGGTAGAAGGAAGAGAGGAAGGTGTGTCTTTTTCCTCTCTCCCAGAGAATACCACTGGAGGCTTAAAGAAATCTTCCTGCTAAGTTTGTGTTTTACAAACCTGTTACACCTCCTCTTCCTCCCTTCAAGAAAAGACAACATAGCTGTCTTTGGAAAAGTCTTAGATACCTCTCATTTTGTTCTTTAAGCAGAGTGATGACACTAACGTGAAAAGGAGGTAGCTTTCGTAATGTGCCATACCATAATGTGACTTCTAATATATAAGAGGAAAAGTCAGACATGGAAGCAATTCCTACTTTTCTCCTTTTTCTTCAGATTAAAGCATGAAGATCATACTTGTTCTTTGACTTAGTCTAAAAAGTTTTGGTATTCTACCACATCAAATTGAGGATTGTTTGTCTTAAAGATCAGGTTAGACATTGCCTCTAAAACACATTTAGTGTATATTTCTTCAGTACCTGCTATGTCATTTTGTCTACTTTCATTGTATTCATACTGCACTTCTTGCAAGCTGCTTGTATTCTTTCGTGCAGAATGTCTTCTTTATGTTCTTTATTCAGTGGGTTCATGAATTGGCTTTGCATGTGTAAAAAACGGTGAATGTAAAATCAGTGTGTTAGCTCTGAAAGATGTCTGTTATGCTTTTAAAATAAAAATCATGTTACTTCTATTCAGTACCTGAGAAATAACAAGTTTACATGTGTGTTACCTTTCTGCCAATATTTGAGCAGTCCCATTTTTCCTCACTTAAAATGAAAAAAAGAAATATTCAAATATTACAGTGTCATAAGCCTTTCGTCTTGTTAATAGTCCAGAATCACATTAGTATGTATTGTAGCATAACTGATACAGACCTGTATAAGTATCCACCGTTCTATTGACTTTGTGCCTTTGAATTCATTTCGTAAAGCCAAACTGTACTGCAACAGAGCGAGCCATTGCAAGACTTGCAACACACCCCACCTTGAAACCCAGATTTGTTGAACTTAAAGGTATGAAATACTATATTACTTGCTTATGACTTCAGTAGCTTACTGGTGCATTACCTTGTTCCTGTATATTCCTGACATGAACAACCGGTATAAAAAGAAAAGTGAATAACCTCTCCAGTAATTACCATATGCAGCATATCATAACTAGCTGCAGTGAACCAGATGTCACAAGCTTGTAGTCATTTATATTGATTAAAATGGATTTATTCATGATGGTATGCTGTATGACGTTTAAGGGTATTAGACCTTATAAACAGGGCTTATAATGGGAACTAAAAAAATTCTAAAAATTGAATGGATATAATGGAGTATCTCTAAATTAAATAAGACTAAACTGGCAGTGAGCACAATAACATGCCTATAAAAAGGCAAAAGGAGCATTACAGCTGAGTTCCCAAAAGCAGCTAAAAGGTTTTGCAGTGACTTCCTTAAACTTCCCTGGAAACTGTCCCCAGAATCCTTAGGGAATCTTTCTGGTTCTTTAGGTTATCTCCTATTCTCTTTAAACTCATTTTTTCCAACTAAAATCTATGTTTAAAAGGGTCAGGTACAAGTAATAATGTCACAAAGTTACTTTGTTAACACAACATGTCAAATACCCATTTAAATTTAATTATATCTGGGCAATTTATTTACTATTTGCAGTTTTTACATGCAAAGAAGCACCCTAAATAAACATGATTATCAGCTGCAGATTATTTGCTGGTGGAGGAGTTCACAGTTAAACCCAAGTTTAACAGTGTATTCAGTTGCAGATAATTTCCTGTTTGCTTCCTGACTTTTCTTGACCCTGTATCTGGAATATCTTTAGAATCATAGAACCAACTAGGTTGGAAAAGACCTTTAAGATCATCAAGTCCAATCTTTATCCCAGGACTGCCAAGTCCACCACTAAAACATGTCACTAAGGGCCTCGTCTACACAGTTTGTGAACACTTACAGGGACGGTGACTCCACCACTGCCCTGGGCAGCCTGTTCCAATGCCTGATCACCCTCCTGGTGAAGAAATTGTTCCTAATATCCAGTCTAAACCTCCCCTGGCACAGCTTCACTCTAAGGTATTTCTTGTCCCATGTGTTCAGTAAATAGTTACTAAGGACATTCCAAATCTGTATATGTAATACAACATATTTAACTTGCAAAAGCATTTTATTATATTAAAATAATGTAAACTCATGTAGCTGCAACAAAAGATTTTTCTTCTGTCCCTTGTATAGCTGCTGTAAAAGCTTTTAAGGATGCAAGAAAGGACCCAGACAAAGCCACTCCTTTGAAAAAGACTATGTCAGAAGAAGAGCCTAAATCAGCGCAACATTTCAATAGCAATTTGGATGAGCAGGCTCTTAAACTAGCTCAAAAACAGCAAAGGTGTGAACACAAAATGAAAAATAGTATGAAGATAGAAACTGATGGGGTGGCTGAAGAACCTTGTGAGAGTGAATCTGAACAGAAAATTGTAAAAATGGAGAGAGCATATGTTCCAGAAGAATCTTCATTTCAGGCGGTAGAAACGCAAGCAGTCGGCCAGAATAAAGCAGGAAGGAAATTTGGCTATCAAACAAGGAAAGAAAATACAAGCTCGAACAAATTAAATGCAATAAAAATTAATGATGATAGAGACCAGGAACATCCTAATGAAGAGGAATACTTTGATGATAGTACTGAAGAGAGGTTTTATAACCAGTCATCAGATTCTGACAGTGACAGCAATGACGATTTCTTCATTGGCAAAGTAAAAAGAAAGAAAAAGATAGCAGCAGTTTCTGATCTTCCCTCAGCAAAAGCAGAGGATAGACTTCAGAAGAACACAGTGAAGAAAGAAAACAACACAGCGCCTAGGGCAGAGCAAGATTTGATCGTGGAAGAAGGAAAGGCACATGCAAAAGCAAGCAAGCTAGAATCAGTGTTCTGCAGTTCTTTGTCTGCCTCTAATCAGAAATCTCAAAAGAGAAGGTAAACCTTTTCCCATTGTTAAGTTCTGCATTCCCTCCCTCCTTCCCAGTAATATAGATTGTTGTGATTTTTAGTAGCCCTTACCAAAGAGGATTTTAGCCAATTACAGTTTAGAACATTTTCATATAAACTATTCTGCAGTCGTCTTGTGCTTTCTTGGCATGTATTTTTCATATTCACATTAGCACTGACATATACATAGGATTCCTAAAGAGACCTGCAGTAAATACTTCTATTTTTGCTCTTTATTAACAAAGAGGAATCAATATATAAGAGGTTTTGCACATTATGCTTGAAAAGTTATTACATTAGTGTTTTGGTGATGGCAATTCTTTAGTCACAGGTGTTTGTCATCTTACAAGTCTATTGAAAAATCCTAAATTCTCTTTTTATTTTTAGAAATACGAAAGACCAGCCTTACAAAAATGGAAGAACAGGTATGTGTTAGTTAACCTGGTAAAGTTGGTTACCTGGTAAACCTGACAAAGTAAGAGTGCAATCATAGAATCATAGAATAGTAAGGGTTGTAAAGGACCTTAAGATCATGTAGTTCCAACCCCCCTGCCATGGACAGGGACACCTCGCACTAAACCATGTCTTCCAAGGCTCTGTCCAACCTGGCCAGGGATGGAGCATTTACAACTTACTTGGGCAACCTGTTCCAGTGCCTCACCACCGTCACACTAAAAAACTTTTTCCTTATATCTAATCTAAACTCCCCTGTTTAAATGTGCACTCATTACCCGTTGTCCTACCATTACAGTCCCTAATGAAGAGTCCCTCCCCAGCATCCTTATAGGCCTCTTTCAGATACTGGAAGGCTGCTATGAGGTCTCCACACAGCCTTCTCTTCTCCAGGCTGAACAGCCCCAACTTTCTCAGCCTGTCTTCATATGGGAGGTGCTCTAGCCCTCTTTATCCTCCTCGTGGCCCTCCTCTGGAATTGCTCCAACAGCTCCATGTCCTTTTTATGTTGAGGACACCAGAACTGTACGCAGTACTCCAAGTGAGGTCTCACGAGAGCAGAGTAGAGGGGCAGGATCACCTCCTTCGACCTGCTGGTCACACTTCCTTTGGTGCAGCCCAGGGTACATTTGGCTTTCTGGGCTGCAAGCGCACACTGCCAGCTCATGTTAAGTTTTTCATCAACCAACATCCCCAAGTCCTTCTCCACAGGGCTGCTCTGAATTTCTTCTCCACCCAACATCTCAAGATTTTGTTGCCTCTGCAGTCTAATCACAATAGGTTGGTTTTTGTTTCATTTCAGTTTTGTGGCACATATTTTAACATTTGTTGTTAAATAGTCTAGTTGTTGAGCTTTCATTTTAGTCTGTGGGTATAGTTTGCTATTACTTGTTTTTGAATATTAGATACACTTAAAATAGAATTTACACAGGAAAGTCCTTTCCTGTCTGACTTCATGTTGAGCAGTTAGTGTTACCCATGCACAGGAAAAGGTGTCAGATTATGATATTTAACAAGTAGTTTATCTCATGCATTATTCCTTCAGTAGTTCCTTCAATATTTTATTCCATTTATAGTATATGGTACCATTTTGGAATTAATTGGATGAAGGATATCATTTCAGTCATACTGAGTTACACTGTGTAATATCTCATTGGTTTATGTGAAGAAGAGAGTTGAGACTGTGCTGAATATTGGTCTACACAAATTTTGCACGTAGTCAGTAATAATAAATCTAAAGTATCTGCAGTCTACCAAGTGACAATTTATTGGGCTGCAAGGTGAGGAAATGTTGCTGTGAACATTCAGATGAATGTGTTCCCCATGGCTCATTAAGAAATTGTTGAAAATATCTGCAATTCCAAGGTAGTTTTAGCATATTTTTATGAAGGTTCATTATGTAGTTAATGGTTTATTTTGTACTTCTTGCACAGCTCTTTATAAAAAGGAACCACAGCTCAAGAAGCAACTGTTTGCAAAAGCTGCAGGTATTAAATGCGACAATAAGAAAGCGTTTTTGGAGCAGCCTCTTCATCCATCGTGGGAAGCAAGCAAGAGACGCAGGGAACAAGTGTCTCAAATTACAGCATTCCAAGGGAAAAAGGTTAAATTTGATGACTAAACAATATGTAAATTGAGATTTTAAAAGAAGATTCTTGCAGATTTGCAACCCATGGTATTTTCTTAAAAAATAACAACTGCTGTTTGAACACTTTTGTTACACTGTCCTTATCCTTTGCAACCTATAAAACAGCAGCTGCTAGAACTTATCATCTGTTAATAATGAAGATTGCTTCATTTATTCAGTGGACTATCTGTTGATTAATGTGTGGTCATTTGGTGCTGGTTCATAAGTCCCATTACATAGTGCCACCATTTATGAAGTACACCCTAACATGAATGAATGGTTTTTAGGAACATCATTTATGCCCTGTAGGAATAGTACAGTTTCTCTGGAGCTTTTTCTTAGTGTAAAAATGTACTTTGAACTATAGGAGGACTTGGATGTCAAGAGAGGGGGAAAATACAAAATATTTAGGTGATTATCTTAGGACTCTATTGTCAAGTACATCTCCACTGGTGCAGTTGAAAGTAAGAGATTCTTAAACAGACTTTACAAATCATGAATGTGTCAGGTATCTGGAAAAGCTGATCAGTGGTATGCATGATGTGAAAATTTCTGGAGAGCAATAAAATATTGGCCTCTTAAATTGTCATCTCTGTCCTTTGATTATATTGATGATTTGAAGAACTGAAAGAGTGTCTTTAGTATTGTTGTCCTGATGGATGTATCTGAATGCTCTAGCATGTCTGTCTCCTAGTTTCTGAAAGAATGATAAAAAACTGAAAGGTCTTTGTACACTAAGAAACATTTTGCTTTTTGTACACTAAGAAACATTTCACTTTTAAGTGCCATTCTGAGTTTAGGAGTTCTTTTGATTGGGATATGAGGTAAAATCTTCATTGTATTTTTCTTCAGGGGCTTTTCCTACCACGGAATTGAAACAAGTTCTGAACTGGTAATTAATCTTTAACAGTGTTGTTTATTTACATAATCTTCCATCTTTCATAAACTTCTATCTTTCATAAATTAATTCAGAAACTTGGTAGTTTGCAGTGGGTGTAAAGATAATATGCTGTAGAATTCATGCAGCACTCTGTAATGCCTAAGAACAGTCCTGCATCAGACCACGGTCTGTTTAACCTAATAGCTTCAACAGTCAAAAAGGGATGCTTTAAGCCTGGGGATAGAGGAAGTACACAGTATGTCATCCAACATCCAACTCATCGAGCTTACAGCTTTGTAGCTGTTCAGGGACATCTTGTCATATTGTAGCTTATTGTGTTTTTTAATCGTCATTGAATTTCTTTTCTGCAGATTTGTCTGCTCTTAAATCCATGTAAACGTATGGAATCTATAATCCCTTAAGGTGTAGAAGTCCTTCGAAAAACAGTGTTTTTCACTGTCTCGGCAAAGAAGACCAGCAGCCTCCTGGACTGCAGTAGAAAGAGTGTGGCCAGCAGGACAGTGGAGGTGATCTTTGCCCTGTACTCAGCACTGGTGAGACCACATCTGAAGTGCTGGGTCCAATTCTGAGCTCCCCAGTATACAAGGGACAAGGAAAGACTGGAACAAGTCCAGCAAAGGGTGACCAAGATGATTAAGGCCTTGAAGTATATGACATATGAATAGAGGCTGAGAGGGCTGGGACTGTTCAGAAGAGAGGCCTTGGGGGCGATCTTGTCAATGTGTATAAATACGGGGGCAGGGAGCAGTGTGAATAAAATAAAGCCAGACTCTTCTAAGTGCAATTGAGTGGCAGGACAAGAGGCAGTGGTCACAAATTGAAATGTAAGAAATTCCGCTTACACAAGAAAAACTCACTGTGAGGGCAGCACAGCACTGGCACAGTTGCCCAGAAAGATTGTGGTGTCTCCATCCTTGGAGATACTTGGAACCTGACTGGACTCAGTCCTGGGTAACTGTCTTGAGGTCACCTTGCTTGGACAGTGGGTTTAGGCTAAATGATATCCAGAGGTCTCTTCCTACCTCATCTACTCTATGTGGTTTTGTAGGATTAGGACCGAGTCAAGCAATGACTCCCTAACCATCAGTGGCTCCATAGGGGAGTTATTGGATGTGTCTAAAACATGTAGTCACTATGTAATAGCCCAGTGTATTTCACTTGGGTTGGTATAAGAGTCAAATGGCCAAACCAACTTTAGTTGTTTTAATGTAAAGTATTACTCTGTTGCTGGTATGGCCACCACTATCTCTCCCCCTTGCAGACTTTGTATATTTATAGCCTAGCAATTTCTGCCCATTCTCCCATTCTGTGTTAAATACTTGAAGGCTTAGCATTCTGGTTGGTCCACTTTGTATTATTACCTCGGCATGTCTTTGCCCCACTCGCTTAGGCTTTCTTTCCTGCATCCTAAATAGATGTCAGTATATGTGTTATTATCTTTCTGAATGGCATTGCTGCTCAGAGGAATTGGAAATTCAAATAACCTTCCATTTCCCAATGGTTTTTGTTGGTTTTATTTTCACTCTACCATATGGAACAAGATATAAGGCCAGAAGCTTCAAAATAAAACATGGAAACATGTTTACTGTGGTTTTGTAGGGAAGGATCATATTCTGTAGAAAAAGCTGTGCATTTACCTGCTATATACTCTCTAAGTTTTCCAGATGCTAATTCTTATGGCTTTCAATAAATATTTACTTATCTACGCCAAACAAACATTGGTATGTGACTTCTCTAGTTCCAATAAAAGGCAAGAAAAATTTGGTAGATGTTGTCAACTATAATACAGTTTTTCATGGACAGCTTATCTTTTTTTTAGCAGATGAGCACCCCAATTCAAGAGTTGATTCACATTAAAGACCAAAAATTTAAAGATTGCAAATAGTTTGGGGTCGGAGAGGGGAGGGGAAGAGCGTATGTTCTAAAGTACTTTTTTGCATGTGCTAAGAGATCTAGGAGCATTGGTTTATCTTGGCATTTGAGCAAGTTCCTTATGCCGTTCTTACAGCTGTAATTTGTGGCCATAGAATTCTTCCTGAAGGAAACCTGATTATCAAAACATCTCTTTTTTCATCTTCAGAAACACTTCTGAGCTCTTAAAGAAAAGAAAAAAGATAACACACTGAACATGAATGAGAGAAGAGAGATTAGGTTATTGGCATTGCTTCATGTTTTAATGGGTTACTACTACTTTTAGCTGGTGCTTAGTGACTCACCTGGATCGCAGCCTTATGCACTGTACAAACAAGTGGTGATGCTTGAGACTTGATAATATTTTTAATATGTAACTGGGCAATTTTTTTGTGAACTGATAAACCCAATGAACTTGCCTGGAGGTTGTTGATAAAGTTTAGAACATTTTCTCCTCATTGTAACAAGATAACATTTTCAGTATTTATATGATTTTAATATAACTTGTATCTGAAACACTATTTAGACAGAGACATCTCACAAAGTACTACAGATTTATTTTTATAGTGATATGGAAAATTATTTCATTCTGTGATGATTAGATTTAAAAAACCTTCAGGACTATGGTTTCCACTACCATTCCATAGAAGAAATGTTCTCAGCTAGGGTTCATACTGTCAGATACTGCTACTACTGAATCGTGCTTCAGGTGCATGATTTTTTCTTTCAGACTTAACTAACAAAACAATCTCAGGTTTTTCAGTGTCTTTTAAGAGAGTCAATTTAAATGTGTTGGTTCGTTGGTTTACTTTTACTTTTTAGAGAAAGGTGCACTATTGATAACACCAGTTTAAAGATATCTAAACAGGCATAAATATTCCTCTCATCAGTTTTTATGGACTGATTAGATCAGGAGAAATAGGGCTTGAATGAGAATTCAGATACAGCTGTACTTTCCTAATTGAAAGTGCTAGGCTGCTTTGTAATTGTAGGCTGGTAGATCATTTTGCATTACCAGGCAGGTGATCTAATGTGAAAATGTAGAATAGCAGGTAGAAGATACTTGAAAACTAGGAGATGCTTTATTTTCAATAAATTTCAATATACTTTCTGCAATAACTGTATTTGTTTTTACTGCATTTTTGTATTTGCATGGCTTCTGATCCACACCGAATTCTGCACTCCAGGGTAGCACTTGCAGGAATTTTCAGTTTGAAGCTCTTAGCTCCAAGATGTAGTAGTACAGAAAAAATTTTGTTAGATAAATTATAGAAACATCATCACAACTGTCGTGGTTTGAGCCCAGCCGGTAACTCAGAACCACACAGCCTCTCACTCACTGCCCCCCTTCCTCCCCCCGCTCCCGGAGGGATGGGGAGGAGAATGGGAAGAATGTAACTCCCACGGGTTGAGATAAGAGCAGTCCCGCAACTAAGGTATAATACAAAACCACTACTGCTACCACCAGTGGTAATAATGATTAGTGAAATAACAAGGGGAGAGGATACAATTGCTCACCACCCGCCGACCGATACCCAGCCCGACCCGAGCAGTGCTCTGGGCCTTCCGGGTAACTCCCCCCGGTTTATATACTGGGCATGACGTGCTGTGGTATGGAATACCCCTTTGGCCAGTTTGGGTCAGGTGTCCTGTCTCTGCTTCCTCCCGGCTTCCCCTCCTCCCTGACAAAGCATGAGGCTGAGAAAGTCCTTGGTTGGAATAAACATTACTTAGCAACAACTAAAAACATCAGTGTTATCAGCATTGTTCCCAGGCTGAAAGTTAAAAAACACAGCACTGCACCAGCTACTAAGCAGGAGAAAAATGACTGCTATAGCTGAACCCAGGACAGTATCCACCCCTTATTCCATACCATTCACGTCATGCTCAGATCCCACATCTCTCAGCACACCATCACCCCTGTCCCATATATACACATATATATACACCCACACCCACACACAGAGAAAGATATCATTCCCTAGTCCATGGACCAATCCCTGTAAAATTGCTGAACTCATCCAGTCCATGATGTCAGGCTCCATCTCTTGTAATAGTCTTTCAGGGCAGGAGGGACAGTGTGTAGTGTTGGGTTGTTGCCTGCTGATGACACCACCAAACTCGTCTGGTCACTGCTGAGCTCGTCTGGTTTCCTCAAAATTCATTCTTTGTTGAGGTGATGATCGGAGGGAAGTCAGGGTCAATTGCTGGCGACCCGAAGATATCTAGCTGGTGGGCTATAAAAGTGTTATAGAGCAGGCAACAGCGTACAATTGAGTTCATTGGCTGTTTTCCCCCAAAATCAAATCCCCTTGAGGTACACATCGGACTTCTCCATCTTCCCGCATTACCCACCAAGTATATGAAGGTCCCTGAGCAAAAGCAACCCCACAAGTGGGTTTGCCTTTACCTGAAGCAGGAATAACCCAGACTGTCTTCCCCAACAAATTCTTTGTGTGCACCACAGGAACTTTATCCCCCTCTACAGTACGTGAAAGTTCTGATTGGGCTGGGCCAGCCCTGTTGGCAGATCCCCTACTGTTGACCAACCAGGTGGCTTTTGGTAAATGTGTATCCCAGTGTTTGAAAGTCCCACCACCCATTGCTCTCAGTGTAGTTTTTAACAGCCCATTGTACCACTCGATTTTCCCAGAGGCTGGTGCATGGTAGGGGATGTGATATACCCACTCAATGCCATGCTCTTTGGCCCAAGTGTCTATGAGGTTGTTCCGGAAATGAGTCCCATTGTCTGACTCAATTCTCTCTGGGGTGCTGTGTCGCCACAAGACTTGTTTCTCAAAGCCCAGGATAGTGTTCCGGGCAGTGGCGTGGGACACAGCGTATGTTTCCAGCCATCCGGTGGTTGCTTCCACCATGGTAAGCACATAGCGCTTGCCTTGGCGGGTTGATGGGAGTGTGATATAGTCAATCTGCCAGGCCTCCCCATACTTGTACTTCAGCCATCATCCTCCATACCAGAGAGGCTTTAACCGCTTGGCTTGCTTAATTGCAGCACATGTTTCACATTCGTGAATAACCTGGGCAATAGTGTCCATCGTTAAGTCCACCCCTCGATCACTAGCCCATCTATATGTTGCATCTCTGCCTTGACGGCCTGAGGTGTCATGGGCCCACCGGGCTAAAAATAATTCACCCTTATGTTGCCAATCCAAGTCCATCTGAGCCACTTTAATCTTAGCAGCTTTATCCACTTGCTGGTTATTCTGGTGTTCCTCAGTGGCCCGACTCTTGGGTACATGAGCATCTACGTGGCGTACCTTCACCACCAGGTTCTGCACCCGAGCAGCGATATCTTGCCACAATGCAGCAGCCCAGATGGGTTTACTTCTGCGTTGCCAGTTGCTCTGCTTCCATTGCTGCAACCACCCCCACAGGGCATTTGCCACCATCCGTGAGTCAGTATAAAGTACTGGCCATTTTTCTCATTCAGCAATGCCCAAGGCCAGCTGGATGGCTTTCACCTCTGCAAACTGACTTGATTCACCCTCTCCTTCAGCAGTTTCTGCAACTTGTCACAGGGGACTCCACACAGCTGCCTTCCATCTCCGATGCTTTCCCACAATATGGCAGGACCCATCCGTAAACAAGGCATATTGCTTTTCACTCTCTGACAGTTCATTATATGGTGGGGCCTCTTCAGCACGCGTCACCTCCTCTTCTGGTGACATCCCAAAATCTTTGCCCTCTGGACAGTCCATGATGACTTCTAGAATTCCTGGACGACTGGGATTTCCTATTCGAGCTCGTTGTGTAATTAGTGCGGCCCACTTACTCCATGTAGCATCAGTTGCATGATGTGTAGAGGAGACCCTGCCTTTGAACATCCAGCCCGGCACAGGCAACCGGGGTGCCAGGAGGAGCTGCGCTTCAGTTCCGATCACTTCTGAGGCAGCTCGAACCCCTTCATAGGCTGCCAGTATCTCTTTTTCAGTGGGAGTGTAGCTGGCCTCGGATTCTTTATATCCCCGACTCCAAAAGCCGAGGGGTCGACCTCGAGTCTCCCCTGGAGCTTTCTGCCAGAGGCTCCAGGTAGGACCATTCTCCCCAGCTGCGGTATAGAGCACATTTTTCACATCTGGCCTGGCCCGGACTGGTCCAAGGGCTACTGCATGAACTATTTCTCGTTTAATTTGTTCAAAGGCTTGTTGTTGCTCAGGGCCCCATTTGAAATCATTCTTCTTCTGGGTCACGTGGTAGAGAGGGCCTACAATCAGACTGTAATTCGGGATGTGCATTCTCCAGAACCCTACAACACCTAAGAAAGCTTGTGTTTCTTTCTTGTTAGTTGGTGGAGACAGTGCTGTTATCTTGTTGATCACGTCTGTGGGGATCTGGCGACGTCCATCTTGCCATTTTATTCCCAAAGATTGAATCTCCTGTGCAGGTCCCTTGACCTTATTCCGTTTTATGGCAAAACCGGACTTCAGCAGGGTTTGGATTATCTTCCTCCCTTTCTCAAAAACTTCTTCCGCTGTATCACTCCACACGATGATGTCATCAATGTATTGCAGGTGTTCTGGAGCTTGCCCCTGTTCCAGTGCAGTCTGGATCAATCCATGGCAGATGGTAGGGCTGTGTTTCCACCCCTGGGGCAGTCGGTTCCAAGTGTACTGGACGCCCCTCCAAGTGAAAGCAAACTGTGGCCTGCATTCTGCTGCCAAAGGGATTGAGAAAAATGCATTGGCGATGTCAATTGTGGCATACCACTTGGCTGCCTTTGACTCCAGTTCATATTGAAGTTCTAACACGTCCGGTACGGCAGCATTCAATGGTGGTGTGACTTCGTTCAGGCCACGATAGTCTACTGTTAATCTCCACTCTCCATTAGACTTTTGCACTGGCCATATGGGGCTATTAAAGGGTGAGCGGGTCCTGCTGATCACTCCTTGGCTCTCCAGTCTACGGATCAGCTTATGGATGGGAATCAGGGAATCTCGGTTGGTGCGATATTGCCGCCGGTGCACTGTTGTGGTCGCAATTGGCACTTGTTTTTCTTTGACCTTCAGCAACCCCACAACAGAAGGATCCTCTGAGAGACCGGGCAAGGTGGACAGCTTCTTAATTTCCTCTGTCTCCAAGGCAGCGATACCAAAAGCCCATCTATACCCTTTTGGGTCTTTGAAGTACCCTCTCCTGAGATAGTCTATGCCAAGGATGCATGGAGCCCCTGGACCAGTTACAATGGGGTGCTTTTGCCACTTCCTCCCAGTCAGGCTGATTTCAGCTTCCAGCATAGTTAACGCTTGGGATCCTCCTGTCACTCCAGAAATAGAAATGGGTTTCACCCCTTGATACCTTGATGGCATCAGAGTACACTGTGCACCGGTATCTACTAGAGCCTTATACTTCTGTGGGACTGATGTGCCAGGCCATCTGATCCACACAGTCCAGTAAACCCGATTATCCCTCTCCTCCACCTGGCTGGAGGCAGGGCCCCTCTAATAGTGATCACAAAATTCTCCACTTATGTCTTGTAGAAAGGGATTAGTATTCCTTATCACAGGAGCTGGAGGAAAATCAGCTCTTTCACTCCATCTGGGAAACTGCTCGCCAGAGACTGGAGCAGCAGCTTTCCTGGGAGGATCATCCTTGACCGTTGTTCTCCTCTTCAGTTCACGCACCCGTTGCTCCAGAGCTGAAGTAGGTTTTCCATCCCACTTTCTCATGTCTTCTCCGTGATCCCGCAGGTAAAACCATAGGGTGGCCCATGGCGTGTACCACCTGTATTTTCTTTCTCGAGCAGTAGGGTGCCTTCTGTTAATAGCTGAGACATGGGTTGGTACGCGTGGGGAGCTGGATAGATCGGATAAATCGTCTCTCAATTGTTTGAACTCCTGGGACAGTTTTTCCACAGCTGAAATGATGGAAGGGGTGAGATTGTCTTCGAACTCTCGGAGCTGACGAATCAGGCAATCCACTGTTGGTGATATGCCGTCATTCCAGGTCATTGATGCCAATGTGTGGGCATATGATGATGGTGCACTCCGTGTAAGTTTCCGCCACATTGGTCGTGTACATTCGACTTCATCTGGGTCTACGGATGTGTTCCTGGCATCCGGCCTACGATAGAGCATCTCTATAATGGCTGATTCCCTCAGGGACTGGATGCCTTTCTCTATCGTGGTCCAGTTGGCTGAGCGACTCGTAATATCATCTTTGTAGGGAAACCTTTCCTTCGCAGCTGCCAGGAGCCGCCTCCAAAGACTGAGGGCTCGCTTCTCTCTTGCAATCGCTTTGTCAATTCCTCCTTCCCTAGCAAGTGATCCCAGCTGCTTGGCTTCCCTACCTTCTAGTTCGTGACCGTGGGCCCCATTGTCCCAGCATCGGAGCAACCAGGTGACAGTGTGCTCCCCTGGAAGATGGGTGAAATCTTTTCGCATATTCCGCAGTTCGGTTGAGGTCCGGGGTCGAGAAGTGACCTCTTCTTCTTCTTCCTCTTCCTCTGACCCACGTAGTAGTAACTCTTGTTCAGATGCTGTTGCATGTATTAATGGCATTGGGTCTTCATCTTTCTTCACTGCACGGGTTGCTCTTTGTGCCTCTTGTCGGCTTTTGCTGACAGGGGCAACAGACATTGCCACAAACTGGCCATTTGGTTTAGCTGCAGTGTTTGTCACTGTGGTTGGAGTGGCTGCAGTGCCTGCCACTAGGATTGGAGTGGTTGCAATGTCTATTGCTGGGGTTGGTGCAGCTGTTGTGCTTGGGAGTTGAGTAACACCAGCAGCTGCATTGTCTGTTGCTATCGGGGTTTGAATAGCTACTGCGCATGTCACTGGGGTTGGTGTAGCTGCGGTGCTTGGAGTAGCTATATTGTCTGTTGCTGTCGGGGTTTGAGTAGCTACTGCGCATGTCACTGGGGTTGGTGTGGCTGCGATGCTTGGAGTAGCCACATTGTCTGTTGCTGTCGGGGTTTGAGTAGCTGTTGTGCTTGTCACCGGGATTGGTGTAACTGCTGTATTTGAAGTTGGAGTAGTTGCGTTGTCTGTTGTGGTCAGGGTTTGAGTAGCTGTTGTGCTTGTCACTGGGGTTGATGTAGCTGCTGCACTTGGAGTAGCTGTGTTGTCTGTTGTGGTCAGGGTCTGAGTAGCTGCTGTGCTTGTAGTTGGCATAGCTGCATTGTCTGTTGCTTTGCCATCAGATCCAGAGACATTTTTTTCCCTTTGAAGGTGCTGGATAGTGTTGAGCAGGGCTCTGTAGGCATAGGCCAAGCCCCAGCACGTTGCAGCGAGTTGTCCCTCTCTGGTATAAGCAGAACAGCAGCACATCTCATTTAAGTGTTTTACTAGTTTTTCCGGGTGTTGCACTTGTTCAGTGGTGAAGTTCCAAAGCACTGGAGGGGCCCACTGGCCTAGATACTTGCCCATACTATCCCACACACCCTGCCACTCATGACTGTCCAGCCTCAGGGAAAATCTCTTGGTGGTCCTCCTATATCGTCGTCTAACCCTAGACCAGATTCGAACCTGATACTGCTGAATTTTTGAGATTAAACGAAATAGGATGTTCCTACGACGGGATGGCCGTGGGTAAAACACACTCCATATGTTTGCCAACATGCTGATCCCCAGCACAATCAGCAGGCAGGTTTCAAGGGTACTCAAAGGCCATCCAAAACCTTCAGAACTCTCAACTGCTGTTGCAAATAGGCTGGTGGGGGAACGGGGGTTGAAAGAGAATGCTTCCTTCGTAAGTTTACCCCCCGAGGAGAAAAAAAAAGATATGCAATTGCTAAAATATTTCATTATATACCTCCCAATGTATAGAGGTGATGGCCACGCTGGAAGCACAAACCAGACCAGTTTCATGATCAATGAGTCTATTGTATTACAAGTCATTACCATGAAGTACAGTGAAACAAGAACCTTAGCCCAGGCCCCCCAGCCGATAAACACTAAAACAGCAAATAGTGGCTGTAAGTAAGGTACAACATGCTGAAACTCTGAGATCAAGCGCAACAAGTCTGAGAGTCAAATAATCACCATTGTGACGAGTAGTAACAATGAATGCTTATCACAAATATGATTAAACACACTCTGGTCAGATCTGTCGTTATCTTAACCTTTCGTGCCCCACGTTGGGTGCCAAAAAGAACTGTCGTGGTTTGAGCCCAGCCGGTAACTCAGAACCACACAGCCGCTCGCTCACTCCCCCCACTTCTTTCTCCCCCCGCTCCCCAAGGGATGGGGAGGAGAATCGGAAGAATGTAACTCCCACGGGTTGAGATAAGAGCAGTCCCGCAACTAAGGTATAATACAAAACCACTACTGCTACCACCAGTGGTAATAATGATTAGTGAAATAACAAGGGGAGAGGATACAAGTGCTCACCACCCGCGGACCGATACCGAGCCCGACCCGAGCAGTGATCTGGGCCTTCCGGGTAACTCCCCCCGGTTTATATACTGGGCATGACGTGCTGTGGTATGGAATACCCCTTTGGCTAGTTTGGGTCAGGTGTCCTGTCTCTGCTTCCTCCCGGCTTCCCCTCCTCCCTGACAAAGCATGAGGCTGAGAAAGTCCTTGGTTGGAATAAACATTACTTAGCAACAACTAAAAACATTGGTGTTATCAGCGTTGTTCCCAGGCTGAAAGTTAAAAAACACAGCCCTGCGCCAGCTACTAAGAAGGAGAAAAATGACTGCTATAGCTGAACCCAGGACAGCAACATTGTATCTAAAATAATTTTACATTTACTCTATGAATTTCAAAAGATACTACATCCATTTTTATCTCCATTTACTCAAAGCCAAGAGTGCCATTAGTTGATACGTAAGTGTTTAACAACCTCTTACTAGACTGAGCATTCCAAAGTTTTAAGCATGCTCTTCTGTATTAATCTGTCAGTGAAGGGACAAGAGGTGCTTCACAATTTAGCCTATTTCATCAGTTTAGCATACAGATTGAAGAGGCAGCAGGATGTCGGTTTATACTCAAAGAATAACAAATAACAAAGAATAAAATGGTTTTGGAGTAACTGAGGGTTAAGCGTGTTAGTCAATTTTCTAGAGTTCATGGACTTTCTACCACAGACTGATCAACTGTTATTTCCATGAAAGAAAGGGTTTGGAGCAGAAATTCTGAAAGGGGTTTCTAAGTTCCTGTTCCTACAGAGACAGCCTATATGGTAAGGAAATCTTCTATCCAGACAAACCATACATTGCGCTGTTATGCCTTCACACGTTAAACCTGCGTGTAGTGTGAGATGTAATCTACCATGTCTTGCAACTTTTTCTTTCTTGTTTCTAACTTGTGACAATTTTTCTGAGACCATGTCAGCATGATAGAGTCTTCCTCATTTTCTATACTTATAACAACTTTAAATCAAAGGTTTCTCATTGAGAGATGGATCTGGCCTATGCATTAAATATAATACGACAAGTAGAACGCTTGAAACAATTTATTCAAGTCATTTTCACATAAACTTGCAACCATAATACGGGCATGTAACACAAGAATATGAAAGTGCAATGAAGAATACAAAGCTAGTGCCTGAATATTATAAATTAGAGCTTTTCAGATAAAGATGCAAAGTTACTGAAATGAAGACTCTTGGAAGAAAAGTGAAGGAAATAATGAAAAACCATCAAAAAAGTTGAAAAAACAAGTGGCATTTCACTGTATCTGTAGCACTTAGTTGCATAATAAAAACCTCCCAATAACATACTCTTTGGTTTTAATTCAAGTTAAAATCTTTCAGCACCTCTTAGGATCTGGAGAAAATTAAAATGCCTTATCGGCATAAGTGTGAGACACAGGATAAACCACCTTCAATGTCTCACTTATGAAATTCGCCCTGCTGGTTTTGAATGAGTGCACTGCAAACAATGCGCAAGTGAATGTAGGAAGGTACATTTGGTTTTTGCATTCATTCGGCACTGCATAGTAGACTTTGGAGCAGAGAGAAAATGAGTAGACTTTTACTAACACAAAAACATCATCTACATGGTATGTTGGTTCCATTGGTGACCAATCTGTCATTTTTGTTACACTTCATCTAAAAATATGCATATATCAAATGTATTTCAGGATTAAAAAAAATATATAACAAACCCCTCCTTTAATGAGCCTGACATACAATAAGTTCCTTATGTGCAATTTTAATCTAAAGATCTGAAATGTGGGAGGTAATTGCTTCACACACATTTTTATTATTTGGCTTTTCAAAGGAAAGTTGAGACTGCAAGACAGAAAATTCATACTAGAATTCTCACAAAAATTTAAATCTGATTTTACTCCCACAGAGACCAAAGGCAGGAAGCCTCTCAAAGATGATCGGAATAAGCCCAATGTCTGGTAAAAAGGATTCCAAAATATAATTTGCTGCATAAAATATTTTTTTATCAAAACAGCTTTTATAAATGTTCTTCAACAAAACTGCGTGTAATCCCACAAATATATTCCAGTATGAAAAAGGTAAATTAGGTGGCTGGGTAAAAACTGCAGAGCCAAGACACTGAAACTGCAGAGCCAAGACACTGAACATACTGGTTGGCACTCCCCAATTTAGAACTACTTCTACACATGCTATGTAATAAACTCTTCTACTGCGTTGTGATTTACTCTAGTTAAACAGGGGAAGTTAAAATCACATTCCTTCATTTTTTTTAATCCTAAAATCCCTTGGTTTTCTAAATAGACTGTTCATGATATCTTAGTCAATTTTTATGCTATTGTACACCATGTCATGTTGCTTAACACACATTTCAAAAGAAATACAATATTTTGCTACGGAAAAAAAAAAAAGCTACATTTTTGTAGCTCCAATATCCCCAATATTCAAAGCCATGGCGTTCAACACCTTTCTGAACCAGGCCATTCCCACTGAAAGGACCAAGCCCACTATTACAACCTCCTCCACCTACACAGATGCTCAAGGTCCTCTGGCTCCTTGCTGAATTCAGTGGAGTTCTGCAAGTAGTTTGGGTATAGACATGTGAGCAGGTTACTGCCTTATGAGTCAAGGGATAAACTCAATTTCTGTGGCTGCTCTGTGTCCAGTTAGTGCTGTCTTATCCCGCATTCAGCACATTATCAGGCACAATGAGGTACCAGCAAACAACCTTTTACGAGGAAGCAGCCCGTGCCCACAGCCTAGCTTCCATTACAGTAGCTTTTGTGTCCATTGCCCAAGCTGCTATCAGGACTTTCACCCCAATTTTGACCCAAGTCTTTAGAAAGGTGAATGCACTTGCATCCTTTAGCCCCTCTTAATCTAAAAAAATCTGGGCTGAGATTTCAGAAGCCTAGACTTTAAACGGACTGTCATTTTTGCAGACATATTGTAATAAATGGCTTTCTAATGAATCTAGTTTCCAAATTTTGCTTCTGTTCATTGCCCATACTGGTGCCTGATGGCTGAAATGGATCTCTCAGCAAAAAAAAAGGGACCTGCAGGTATAAATGGTATTAATTCTGCACCCACTCCCAATGTTGGGTAGCGATCACTGGGTTGCTGGTTCTTAGATTATTTTTAAGTATGCATACTACTTGTGCAAATTTTTAACCAAGTTGTTATGATAAAGGTGGAAATACTTTATAATCATGAAATAAGCTTAAATACATGTAATAAAGAACAAGTTGGTCTTAAAAGGATTACAATAGTTCATAAAACTATGAAATTAAATCCATAGGGTTCTATTGTGTAAAATACTTTCAAATACTGCCTCAGGTATTCTCAACAGTGCAACAGTGACCATAAAACCTCTCCATACTCCTCAGATTTTTTATTTTTTAACCATACCAAATAGCACACACATTTTTCAGGGTTTTTTTAAAAACATATTGAGCTTTCTGTGTTTCATTAGATGTTTTGAACTGCTGATTAAACATAACCAATACCAATCAATATTTCTAGGTCCCTTTGTTTCAAAAGTACATCCTTCATTTTACATGGTCAGAAATCTTCTGAAAAAAAAAACCACCAAATCCCCTTGTGATATGTTATTTCACAGTTTAAAAACAAAATCACAGCTACTGTAGCTTACAGCAGGGTGCATTGTAAAAGCAAAATAATTTGGGGATGGGAGTGGTGTACTCAGCACCAGTTAAGCAGTTCAGCAAAAACTTTAATTTGGGTTGGAAGTTTTTCCCCTTACAATGTTTATTTGGTTCCTGAACAGCCTAAAGTAGGATGTTAAATACATTGACTTTTATTCTCCCTCTATCTATAGTATATTTTCAAATTTGTTTTTCAAATACTGACATTTTTAAAGTCAAATACAGTACTTAAGGGGGAAGCAGGTAGTAGGCTTTTTCACGACAAAAATTGTTAGATATTCTGACCTACTTCTGTTGGTGGTGCCACCTGAGTTAATTGCCTGTATTATTTTGATGGTTAACCTGTTCAAGTTGGATGTTTTTCACAGATGACTACATCAGGGACTCATCATCTTCAAGAGTCCTTTTCTTGACAGGTACTTATTCGTATCCACTTTAAGTTTGCAGAGTTCTTTTAAAAGCCCCACCTTGAAAAATCTCTTGAACGTAGAAAGGTGGCTAAGTTCTTTAATTCATTTCCACAGATGAAAGGTTTCTTTCAAAACCCTATCTGTTTTTTACTTAAGAAAATGGAAAAACTTCTAATGTATTAAAAATGTAAACATAACTTTTCTTGCAGGGGTATAACTGAGATATATATATTTATATGTATTTCTCTGCTATATGTTAATATTCCTTGAAAACTGAACAGACTTTTCTCATTCAAGTCAACGTGTCCTAGCAAATTTTATTTTAATGGTACTGTAGCATTATTCTTAAAACTTTTTTTTCATTCTAGTATTTTCTTAGATAGCTGACATTAGTACTTTCTATTGCATTTTATTTAATTCATTTTACATAAATTTTCACTACCTTTTAAAATATGTTCAACTCATTCATCAGTAATATTCCCACTGAAGTCTATTATCGCGTAAACTCCAAATTTTAAGGAGTTAAGAAATGCTCATGTTTTTGTGAATGAGTTAGATTTTCAAAATATAAAGTATCTGTGCAAGAATCACCAATTCCACACATTTCAATAGTAATAAAAGTAATGCCAATTTAAATGCTTAAAATCCAGTTACAGCTTTGGTTGAGAAGCAGCTGAAGTGCTTCAAAATCACATAAGGTATGTGGGTGTATGTGTGTATGTTCTGTCGTTCTGCTTCTATAGTGTTTACATCCTATTGAAGTTTATATAATAATACTTCAGTTCAAAACATTTGGCACCGTCTTATCCGTTTTTTTGCATCTTTCTCAGTATCTGTTGGAAGAAAAGAAAGAATGTGAGGCAGATGAAAACACAGGAGTTTCTGCTAAATACCTTTTTCCAGTTTGAAAGCGCAGGTCTGTGAACAGTAACAGAAGCTGTGTTTCCTCACTCTGACATCATGACATTTACAGAGGTATGATGGGGAGACTAAAGGTTAATGGCGTAAAGCAAAGATTTCCCTTCCACGTGAATGTGCGTAGAAACGGTGTTCCCGTGTTCCTAGAAATACCAGTTAGTCCTGTTATAAAGAAATGCTTTAAAAGCTCCTGCCACAGGAGCTTTTAAAAAGATCCATCAAATATGATTGCTCATGACCTGCAGGATACCTTTTTCCTTTGTTTCCTGCAAGTCTGACCACCACATGGCAAGAACAAACAGAGGATTCTGCTGAAGCCACTTAACTTGTCGCATTTGTGACCAAAGTGTGATTATAAATACAGATCTCCGCACTGGCATGAAAAAATGTTTCTCATTTTAGCTTCATTTAACTACTGGCTTCCTAATACAAAAAGGAATTAATATTTTAAAGACTAATTAAGCAACAGTCATATTAATTCAGTGTGTTTGTCTCACTGATGCTGTTACAGCAGACTATACTGGTCATTTATTTACTTTTCATTTTCTACTCTGGAATTTATCTCCCATGAACCTCCATACAATGTTAATACTCTTTATGCAATCCAAATGAAACTGCTTGATAAATATTTTGTATGAGCAACTCAGGTATTATCCTATTACAGAAGACTGATTGCTTTGTGTGTGTGCGTTGCATAGATGCTAAGCTACGGTAGGCCTACTATGAGAAAAGTAATAAAATGAATTCACCTTTTGGAGGGGAGAAAAAAAGAGGAAATAACTGTGGCATTGTTTCCATACAATGTTAATACTCTTTATGCAATCCAAATGAAACTGCTTGATAAATATTTTGTATGAGCAACTCAGGTATTATCCTATTACAGAAGACTGATTGCTTTGTGTGTGTGCGTTGCATAGATGCTAAGCTACGGTAGGCCTACTATGAGAAAAGTAATAAAATGAATTCACCTTTTGGAGGGGAGAAAAAAAGAGGAAATAACTGTGGCATTGTTTAAACTTTTGAAGAACTAAACTGTAAATGGAACGTGTTTAAAGAGGACGGCTGCAGTGTCAGCAGCAGCAGCAAAGTAACATACACACGTGGGATTTTGAAGAATGTCTTAAGAGCTCTCTAACTGCTCAGCAGTTCTGTGTGTGTGCTATAAATGTGTACTGAATGAGCACAGAAAGGTTTTAGTGCAAATACTAAGGCAGCGTGGACCAGAGGTAGTTACCTAGCAGCCCAGACAGCCGCAGCAATTTTGAAAGAGCTATATATCCTAACGACATGATGGCAAGAGCAAAATTCTCCCTTATGATTGTTTTTCTAGACTTGATTTTTAAAAAGCAGTTCTAGCCTCACAGAAATAGTTTAATTATCAGAGGTCAGGATTTGAAAGCTCTGCAGTTATCAAGAGCAAAGCAACTGTTCCCATCATTCGTGCCAAAAAAGACCTTTGAAAAGTACCATCTGAATCCTGAGTTAACACACTAGATCCTGAAACCTGAGAGACAACTTACTGAAGAACAGGTATCACTAGAATTAATGGTGGACGTTATTTTTTCCATCTAAAGTAAATGCCTAAGTTTTATAAATCTGTTTGTCAACTTTAGTACTATGAACATAAAACAGTTGCAAAAACAAAGGAATGTACTTACGGTGAAATTGTACAGCCAGAGGCATATGCATGGTGGCCTGTATAGCGTATATCACAGCGTACTATATTGTTGGAGTAATCGGATTCAGGCACCAAATAGCTGGGATTTACACTGACCTAAAAGGGAGAAAGCACAGTGTTGTGTACTTCCAGGTTTGAGCTGATAACTTATATTCAGAAGAACATAAGCATATCATTTGTTTCTTTAAAATACAACAACCACAAAAATACCAAAACCTCCCCACTGCCAAATATCCTTACCTTCAGAATGTAATTTCCAGGTTTTACATCTGTAATATCAATCCACTGGCAATCTATATCAGCATTGTAAGTGTCATAGCAGCCAGGGCTCAGTCCCTTGAGAAAAATTAAGTTAAGAAAGATGGGTGTAAAAAAGTCATTAGGAATAGTAACATTCTAGACATTAGGGACACTCAGACTGAAGTTCACTTGACCATCACATTTCAGTGAGAAAATTACCTTAGGAAATGAGGCTTATTTTTTCTTGGCATTTTATTTGAATATCTAAAGTAGAACATGTAAGTCTAACATCTCTTTATAGACATCACTGTATTACTCCTGCATAAGAAACACCTATACTATTGATAGTTGTTCATCTGTGAGATAACTGTATTTTATTTATATTGTATTATCGCTTGTCACAGTACCCCTTTTATGTAAATATTGTGGACGCTGTTACTCACTGTTATTTACGAAAGGTAAGAATAAAATCAAAACTGACCAAAGGCTGGACCTAAATATTTGTAAATCCCAAGTAAATAGCTTCTGAGATCCTGGAGTACCAACTTGATCACCATACTTGATCCTGTCTCTACCCTTAGGAATGATGCAACTTTTTGCTATGGAGGTACTATGCCAAAGTGCCGTCTTTGAATAGTAGAGTGTAGGGCAATTTTTATGTAGAGTTTTGCACAGAAAAACCTTCTCTTTGGGCAAATAGTGACACAAGAATCTGAGAGACCTAAAAGCCTTTCCTCCAGATGAATCTTTTCTGAAAACTTAGTTGCTGTTATGCACATCAGTAAGAATCTCATATATGAATGTGTCAGTGGTTTAAATCTGGCGTCTTTTAACCGTGGCTGATACAGATTGCTCTAGGCAAAGCTGATGTGTTCTGGCAACACACAGAGTGCACAAAACCCAAGTCCTGCAGGAATTCCCTCTTGACCCAGCTGGTGATCAGCTCAGACTCTTGCATGTATGTGCCAAGTCTGAGGCTGGAGGAAAGTTTTACAGTCCAATTACAAACCCCTGAAATACGGGCTTCCAGTGGAAACGCTGACACAGCCATGATTCTAGTGACACAAATATTCCAGCTGTAAAATATGTATGTTGCTTTGTTAGATGTCATAGTCTCCAGAAAGAGGAAAGGTATTTATAAAACCTCTTCAAAGCCTTTATGTGCTGCAGATCATTCATTATATTTAAAACTCAAATGTGGACACGTCAGCCAGTGAAGCATAGCTATCATTTCTCTGTGATAAAATAACTACCTCCTAGATTAAAAACTGCATAATGAGGGATACAAGTTTATGTGAAAGTATGGCCGCATTGAGTTAAACCACAGATCCACCAAGCTCAGTGTCCTGTCTCTGACAGTGGTCAGCAGCAGATGGTTGAGGAGAAAAGAACATAAGAAATGGGATTTATAATGTCCTTTACCCAGGCAAATTCCTTTTACCAGGCATTTAACTGTATTTAAGATGTGGGGTACCATCAAATTTTTGTATTTAAGAGCCTCCATTACTTTATTTAATTTTTTTAACCCATGTAGATACTTTTGATCTCTGCAATGTCCTATGGCAAGGCATTCAATACTTTATTCATGTGTCAAAAGAGCTCTCCTCTCTGTTTTAAAGCTGTTGTCTGACAGTTCTTTTGGATATCCTTAAATTCCTGTACTGTGAGAAACAGTGAATGTCAACAACTTCCTGTTTCCATACAGGACCACTCAAGGTTTGGTATTTTTTCTGGTTTTCCAAATGGAATTAGTCTATGAAATCTCTTAGTGTGATAGCTACACTACACTGCTGATCATCCTTGTTCTCCTGGGGTTGCTTGGTTTGGGTTTTTAAGCTTTTCTGTAGCAGTTTCCAGAAGTGGTGACCAGACTCCATGCAGTATTTAAGGTAGGAGTCTATCGTGGATTTGTATCATATCATAACGGTACATTCATTTTTTTATCTATTCCCTTAATGAGCTCTAACACCTTGGTTTACTTTGTGTACAACCCATCATAATAGTCACATGGCTGCCATTCTCTTCAGCAACCCTCTATACATGCATAAAGCTACACTGTAAGTTTTCTGTGTTGGACTGCCAGCCAGAAACTACAGGTGTTAACGGCATTCAGCACCTTGCAGCCTCAAGAAATATACTACCCAAGAATTCTGGGACCAGCCAAGGACATCACCGAGCAGTTTCTGGAGGAAGCACACTGGAAAAGGCTTCTTCACTAACTCTGTCTCAGGTTTCCTTTAGCTCACTTCACCAGTCCTGTAACCACAAGAACTTGTGGTGTGTTTTAATATGGTTCAGTTACCAGTGATGCTAGGCTAGTAAGTGTCTCTGCATTTGAATGAGGCATCCACATTTAACAGCATTTGAGCAAATTGTAAGTCTCAAAGTTGCTGTGATGGAGAATTTCAGAGCTAGTTAGGGCATCAGATAATTTAGGCCATCAGGTGATTGGTAATAAAAAATATCCAAAGATAAATCAGAGAGGAAAAATAAACTTGTTTGTCTCCGAACCAACTCTTACCTGCGTATGCGCTGTACATGCATACCGTCTATAATATCCATAATCACAGGAGGTATCTTCAAGACAGAAACTTGCTTTGTGTCCTTCAGCAACTTTTCTGTGTGAGCTTGCATCCAGCAAGTCATAGTGGCTGAATTCATCCATGCTATGATAATGTCTGTTAAACCATAGATACATTATTAAAGATGGATCAGATCTTGTCAATAACATTTTAACAGATTCCTATTTGATCTACCTTCTGTTAGATCTGGCCAAATTTTATTTATTGCACAGATCTTTTGCGTTAGTATATTTCCTATTCCTAGACATTCAAGTAACTTTTATTTCCATTATTGTAATTTTCAATGACTATAAAATAAATATATAAATAAATAATAGATTTTAATTTGTTAAGGGAAAGACTCTATAGCAGCACTGTTTTTCCAAATTTCCTGTTTCAGTTTTTTTCCAATAACAATAGCAAGTATTAGGTAGTTCATATTGGAATTGTACCTCTTACAACTGCCCTTAGCCAGAGTTTCGAGAGGAATGCTTACCTTACACTCTGTAAATTCCAGGGAAGTTTTCTACTTCCTAGTAAAAACCCAACAATTCACTTTCACATTTCCATGGCCCTCAATCAATATAACACATTCATAGCATTAGCAAAAACAAATCTGCATAAAGAAATCAGCTTCTGTGTACTGGCAGTTCAGATCTCGTCCAACGTCAATTTTTGTAGACTATACTTAATGTAGTCTCTGTTTCAAAAGTCTGTATATTTTGGATCTGGGCACAGTGATGCATTTTTCTTGCTGTCACACAGATTTCTAGCTCTTACTGTGAACTTGAACACCTATTATTCTTGTAATTTCACTTTTTCAAACACAAAGAAAACTAAACTTTTACTATCTACCTGCACAGATGTCTGTGCAACATCTGGCTGCTGTTACTTACGAATCCCTTCAGCTGAAGAGTTATATGAGAAAGATATAATTAAACAGAATTCAAACGGATTGTTAAAACAAAGAGGAGCACACAAGTCTCACAAGCATGCATGTCAAGAACACTAAAAGCAGTCCTCAGATGATGATGACTAACACTAAAGTCTGATGGCTAGCCAAACTAATTGGCAGTTACAGTTCATTTCCAAATGAGCTTGTTTCACTCTCATGGCAATGATCACAAGAAATGCATTTTTTTTATAGGCAATATATTTTCTGTCCAAGAACTGAATCAACATCAGAGACTCTTTGCATCTGGATAGTGATCATGGCAGAGTAAAACTGCTTTTTCACAAATGGAAGATTTCAGTTGCTCTCTATCCATCTCATTCATCTATCAATTTTGCAAGCACCAGGGTTAGAGGTTTTTTTGGTGGTGGTTTCTTTTTCAGGCGTGGGGGTTAACTAAAGTATTTATGAAAGCTTTTTTGTTTGGGTTGAGTTAGTTTTAGCTTTTTGATCCTTCCAAGATTTATAAACTATCAATATTTGTCATTTTTTAAAAGAATTTGCTGTAATGATCCTGATTTTTCATTCAAAGCTTAAAACCTCTGAAGCTAAAGAGAAATATTTCATTTACTCTAGGGGCCTTTAGATCAAGACCACATTATGTATTATTTTTTAATCAGAATAATAGAACAATACCCATAACAGCAGAGTTGTATTTGAAGTAAGGTGGAAGTAAGGTAAGCTTTCTATTGGTCCTGCTACAAAATAGCAAAAATTGGAATGAACCTTCAAACTTGTTGCATGTGAACTTTCTGAAAAGGTGCAAGTCTTCAGTGTAACCTGCACATAAAATGCTAAAAATGTTCTACTACATTTGCCTTGCCATGTTTTCAGCAATTTTGCTACTTCTAGAGCAGTACTGCTATGTGAAAGTATCATATGAGAAGGGTACTGATAATGGGATCAGTCAACTCAGTACCTTCTTTTTCCACATTGACCAGACCATTCCTTGTCAAGAAGTAACCCATATCAAATTCAAGTCAAGGAGTATGGGTCAATGTTTACAATGATATATTATAGGGAACATGTAGTAAAGGTACATTTTAGGGTTTGCACAGTTATTTTACCATGACTGGGACTTCTGCTTACTGGTTTCACTTAAATGTAACTGGACTATCATCAGAAGAGGTGTCACTATCAAAACTGATTTGAGCCTTGTAATTATAATGAATTTATACTTGCAAGAGTTTTATACTTATGGGTAAGCTTCATATCCATTTTGGTTTCAGGTGGCTACATAAGGAGTAATTACCACTACCATAAAATTAATCAGGTGGTATAAGGCAAAAGCTTCCCTCTGGCTTTCCCCTGTTTCACTGCAGCTTTAGAAAATGTCACCTCTAAAGTGGCAATTTGCTAGTGGAAAAGATAATTAGGAGGTACCATACTGAGCACTTCACTCACTGGTGACAGCTGTGCCACTCCCATGAATAACGCGGTCTGCTGGGCAGAAAATCTGACGTGCCTTGATTCTTCACTCTTTGGGGGAATCTCAAGAGCACCCGATTGTCATAGTCTCTGACATCTGCTCGGTAAGCTGAGCTGTAATCATGCAAAAAAGAGATGTAAGTATATGCAAGAAATCGCCTTACATGGTCTCAGAAGTAACTGATATAGCACAGATCTTTTCAGCCTCCTTAAAGCTTATGCATTGGAGACACACAAGAATGCCACATGGTGTACTTAGAAGTGCCTGGTGTCAGACCAAGACCTGAATAAGGTTCAGATCTGCTTCTAATAACGTAAACAGAAGTTTGACCACTGACTCTGCCTCTGTCTCTGAGGCAGATCACAGCTTAGCTGTAAAATCGATGGTACTGATGGTACCAAAACCACAATTTTATTAATGGCTGTTAACCAAAGTAACTCACTGAGTGTGTAAGATCACACAACAGGTGTTTGTTTCTGTCGAAAAAGATCATATTTGCCTTAGGCTTTATTTTCCTATTTCACATAGCTTTTATCTACAGTCTTTTAAATACTGGAATATTTTAATCAATTGATAACCTGCAAGAACATTTCAATTAATCTTCATGGTAAGATTAGCATAAAAACTATTGCTTCTTATGCCACGTTTTCTTTTTCCAGCAAGTGAAGAAAGAGCGTGACCCTGGAAACAGCCTGGCATCAATTAATGATGCTGGTAAATAAATAAATCTGGTTTGCATGATAAGGTATCAAACAAGTTAAAATGGTTAAAAACAGCTATGTTGATTTCTTTCCAATCAAAACAGGAAAAATCCCCCTTTGCCAACTGAACAGTACCTAACATAATAGAAAAGCCATTATTTCAACCTATTCAAACACTTTGAAACATTTTTTTCATGGAGATTTTAGTCTTAAGAGTCATTACAAGGCACAGGCCCAGAAACAATTAGCATGTTATAATTTAACTTGTGCTGGTAAGAATAGTTTAGTTTTCTTTTTTTTTTTTTTTATTTTTAATGGAGTAGAATATGATCTTGTTGGATTAGAGCAGGGACATGAAAATCACCAGATTCAAGTGGATGTTTTTAGGTACCTACATTTTGCAAAATTCACGTATGTTCAAATGAGCCTGATAACAGAAATGTGCAATATAACTTTTCACAAAATGTAGGTTCTTCAGAGCATCTGTGGTGTGCGTCTCTCTAGTATGGCTGTATTGGTTTCTTATGTGCACATCCCACCATCTGCCACAGGCTTATAAGAAGGTTACAAACTGGAGTACATGCCCTGGGCCCTCCAGCCTCTCTTGTCTGCACTCTCCACGGAGTCCCCAGGCACTCTGTGGTGGGTGCAGGAGCACAAGAACCCACCGTCAACAGGAAAAGCCGGGGCGATGCCTACCTTGCCAGGCAGTTTTCCTCGGCAGCACATCTCAAGTTATACATGGACATCCTCTGGACATATGTGGACGCCTGGATGTAATAGGGATCCGGGACTAAGTCAGGGAGACCTGCAGTTCATCAAACCAACCACATAACAGCAAGATCAACCCAGGACACGTCTACAAATTCTTGGCTTCCACCCCAATTGTTAGAAGCAGTCGCTTTGCTATGGACCCTGCCACCCATTAAGGCCGCTCTCCCTCTTGCTCAGGTCCTTCGGCTTTTCTCAAAGCCTGCACCACAAGCGCAAGTCCCGGACCTCCGCGGTGGGCTGCCCACCGTGCCACCCGCACCTCGCCGTTTCCCCAGCCCCGGCGACCGCCGCCTCGCGGGATCGGGCCATCTGGCCGGCTTTGCCCGGAGCGAGGGGTTGGCAGGACCGCAGATCCCGCACCGTATCCCTGCGGGACGCGCCGCGCTGGCAGCGCGGGGGCGGGACCGGCGGGCGGCACGGGACGGGACGGGAGAGGAAAGGAGAAAAAGGGAAAGGAAAGGAAAGGAAAGGAAAGGAAAGGAAAGGAAAGGAAAGGAAAGGAAAGGAAAGGAAAGGAAAGGAAAGGAAAGGAAAGGGGTAAGGAAAGGAAAAAGGAAAGGAGAAAGGAAAGGGGAAAGGAAAGGGGAAAGGAAAGGGGAAAGGAAAGGGGAAGGGGAAGGGTAGGAAAGGAAAGGAAAGGAAAGGAAAGGAAAGGAAAGGAAAGGAAAGGAAAGGAAAGGAAAGGAAAGGAAAGGAAAGGAAAGGAAAGGAAAGGAAAGGAAAGGAAAGGAAAGGAAAGGAAAGGAAAGGAAAGGAAAGGAAAGGGAAAAGGAAAGAGGAAAGAGGAAAGAGGAAAGGAAAGAAGGCAGACTCTTACCATACTGGAAGTAGCCGGTGCCATAGCCGGGTCGGTACCTGCTGCCCTGGCGGGGCCGCTCGTAGGTGTCGTAGTAGTTGTAGTAGGGGTTATCGTCCGTGTACTTGTAGGGGTTGTAGGGGTCGTCTCCTACCATGACATCTTCCCGGCCCGGTCTGAAGCTGCTGAGGGGCGGCAGGCCGCCGGCCCCTGTGCTGCTCCGGCTGCCGTCGGTCCCGGTGCCCCCGGCGGGGCTGGTGGAGGCGCCGGGTCGCGACGCCCCCAAGGATGCGCTCCCAGCCTCCCCGGTGGCCGCGGGGATAGCGGAGCCCTGGCTCCGCGGCACGGAGGAAGTGCGGCCCCCGGAGGGAGCCTGGTAGCCGGCCTGGAACCAGTGCCGGGCACCGGAGCCGCCCCGGGTGCCGGCGGTGGGCTGGGTCTCCGCGGCGGCGGCGGCTCGGGCGGCGGCTCTCCGCGGCAGCGTGCCGTTGTTCCGCAGGAGCAGGATGGGGCTGCCCACAGCCTCGGCCGCCTGCCTGCGCCGGGGGGGCTGGTACTGGGAGCCGAGGCTGAGTAGGCTGTACACCTGCCCGTTGTTCTCCCACTGGATCCGCTGCCTCCAGGCGGCGGGGGGCGGCGGGGGCTCCCGGCGCGGCGGCGGCTGCTGGCAGCCGGCAAGCCACAGGCAGCTCCAGTAGATGCACGCGTGGAGCTGGGCGAACAGCAGCCCCGGCTGCACGAAATGCATCTTCTCCTCTTTCCTGGGTGCCGGCGGAGGGGAGAAACGGGCGAAAGCGGGATGGCGAGCGGAGAGAGAGGGACGCCTTCCTGGCCGGGACGGCCCGGGGGGGTTGGGGGGGGGAGCTGTTGGGAGGCCGGGGGGTACGGGCTGCGGCTCTGGAAGGGTTAGGTGGGCAGCGGGGTCTCAGGCGCGGCAGCAGCCAGGCGGTGCCATCGGGCAGGTCGGGCCGCCGGGAAGGAAACCCGGCCCGGGGGAGGCGGCGGGAGGGGCTTTTCTTCTCGCCGGTATTTATAGGCGAGGGGATGCGAATAGGGAGCCGGAGCAAACAATCAGCCTCTCATCGTCCTCCGGCCCGCGCTGGTGTCTGGAGCGAGGGAAGGAGGAGGAGGAGGAGGAGGCGAGACCAGGGACTTTAAACTTGCTGGCACGCTCGCAAAGTTACACAAGCCCCGCTGGCTGCGCTGGCTGCGCCCCCGCCATTTGTTCACGTAATGCGGCTGGAAACGTGCGGCCCTGACAGTTCCCCCACGGCCGCCCCCCGCCCGCTCCGAGCGGGGGAACGAGGGGGATGGGGCGGCCCGGGACGGCGCGGCGGCTGCAGGGGCTCCCCATCCTCCCGCCGCCCATCCTCCCCGCCTCCCTCCCTCCCTCCATCCATCCATCCACCCCTGCTGCCCCCCCGCGCCCCGATCCGCGCCGAGCCTGCGGCAGGCGGGCGCGCTCAGACACACGTAGTCTGCCAGAGTATGCGGTGGGGCAGCGCCAAAGTATGCAAAGGAAAAATGCTATTAGCTCATCAGCGCTGGAGAGACTAGAAACGGGGTGGCGAGGAGGGGGAAGGGGCCGCTAGCGAAAGAGGAAACATGTTTCTGGAAAATGTGCTGGCCGGCAGCTACCTCCCGGGCTGGAGCAGCTGCTGGGGACCTTGGTCTCATCGCTGAGTAACAGTCGGATCCCCTTAATGAGCTCTTAATTAGGAGAAAATCTCCATCAAATAAACTCTTGACTATTGACTTTTGGGTTTTCTGCGTATGAGTCACACGAGAAATATGCTGGCGGTGCTGCTCCCGGAGTAAGATTTCATTGAAAAGTGAAATTTCACATGGGAGAGGCTTAGCCCTGTCACCAGAACAAATAAATCTGGCTGGAGCAGCGTCTCCCCAAAACCATGATGGAGAAGAGGAGCATGCTGTGGCCTGAAAGCCTCTCCGTCCCTTCCTGCTTTTACAAGAGTTCATAAGCCCTGTGTTTTGATAAGTGCAATCACCCAGCAAGGCAAACGAATTAACGTCCGTGGATTTCAGCCAAAACTCCTTTTGGGTGTATTTTTCCAAGGGCTGTTTGCTTATGAATCCTTGCAAAGGAATGGAGAACACAAAAGTTCTCCTTCACCAAAAGTTTGGTGGTGAGGGTATTTCTCAAGCGGTTCTTATCAAAGGCCATCAGCCCAGGCTGGAAGAAGTTTTTACCCTACTGAGGTAGATGTAAGGCACCTTGCTGCTGCTGCTGGCTTCCCCAAGTCAGGTTGGCAGTCTGCAGGCTAGTGGCTGGGCAAATAAGTTCCATTGCATTTTGATGCTCTTGATACCTTCTCCTGTCATTTTTGTTGTATTGCAGTTTATTGCATATTACTTCAAATGCTTGTGGGTCGGAGCCTGTGACCAGTGACTGGCACCAGCTGCTCACCATGCCAGGCTTGCTTACTCTGCTCCTGGTCTGGGGAGACCTGTGCTGCAGGCAAGTGTGCAGCCTAGTGGACTTCCTTAAGCACTGTTCGCTTCCCTGCAGTCACCCTAACAACCTGGAGGTTTAAAATCACTGGGAAACCAGCAGTTCACTGTCAAAATTCCCAGCCTGGGGAACACTGAGGAGCACAGGCCAGTGATGCACCAAGGAGAACAAAGTCTTCTTACCTGGGAATAGCCCCAGTAGCAAAGTGGGTGTTTGTTATCACTGTTCTCCATAACCAGGATGGTGGGGAGCATCTGCTGGACTGAGCCCCCAGGCAGAATCAGTGACTGGTGCCTTTACGCAAGAGGGTTGTGCCTGACACTCCAGTTAGACCTAATCTGGGCAGTTTTGCTACAGAGGTGGTTGGGTTTGGGTTCTCTTATTCGTCATAATAGCAGGCTGCTCATCTCCTTGATCTTTCTTCTTGTGACTTTTAAAATATTATTCTCCACTTAAAGGTTTGCCTGGAACAATCAGTGACTAAGACTGAGTAAAGTGGAAAGGTTGAAGATAAGGAAAATACAACACTGATGGAACAAGATTTCTATCTTTCAAATCTTCCTCTAAATCTTACTAGTGTTACAAACAGCAGGTTGTTGTCCAATGTGTGATATTAGACAATGTTTCCACACAGTGGAATTTTGGCCATTTTTTTTTTTTTCCTGATTAAGTAACTATTTTTCATGAAACTGGAGAAGGCTACTCCTACCCATTTATCAGCCATTCACACTGTCTGCCTTTTTTTCCGTAGCACGAGTGTAATTTGTTAATTGATTTAGATTTCATAAAGCATGAAAAGCACTATCAGCATCCCTAGAGAGTCATGTCCTTCTCTTATCATTAGGTGCCTATGTCCATTGAACTACTGTCCTCTCCTCACAGGTTGCCTAGTTATACAAGCTTTAATACCTTGGGTCTGCCCAGACCATCAAAAAGCCTACCCAGTATCTGTGACCAGAGGTACAGAGGTGAAAACCTCTGCAATACCTTACAAGACTTGTAAACAAGTCAGGTACTGTGAATGCTTTAAAAATACCCTAAAAACTGTCAAGTACTCTGGTATTAAGCTTTCTCATGTGGTTAATACACTAAAGCCCAGTTCTGACACTAGGTCACAGTTAATTTAGTTACTTTACCTGCCTCTTTCTTAGTGTACCTCTTTGTCTTTTGGCTGGAGTGACTGGTATGCTGGGGTACTAGTTGCACTGGGGATTTTGATTTCTGCCACCTACAGAAATAAACAAAGTCTATATCAACTGAGAAATTATATTTTCCCTCACCAGATATCAGTAAGGAATCACAGTAATTTCTCAAAATCTAAGGTTAGGAAGTATTTTGTATTGAAACTTTATTGGTAGATTGTTGCAGTCCTCATTCAAAGGAGAAATGTCTTCCATGGCATGTGTAGCATTTGGAGTCCTCCTTATGTGTGTACTGCTATTAAACAGCAGTTGTGAATCTAAAATGGAAAAAAGATTAACCTGTGCTTCAAAAAAACAACAATAAAAAAGCCTCAAACAGAATCAAAACTATTTGAATTTGGCGTGTCTTAGTACGTGTCCTAAGAAAGACATTTGAAGGTTCTCTCAACTTACTGTTTAGTTTGTGGATGTAAAAGTGTGATAAGTGTAGAAAAGGGGAAGTTATTTTAAATGACACATACTTTACACCAATTACATGATTTCTCACTTTTAATATTATTTTGTTTTAAAAAAAATCATTAATTCTGTTGTTATAGGATGGCTAATTTATGTTCTTCTTTAGTGTTCGACTAGGATGCTCAGCTAACGTCCCATACATGAAACAAGAAATAGAAATAATTTTATAAAATCCTAACATAAAACTAGATATGCTTAATAAATGTTAAGTATATTTTTTTGAAACTGGTATTTATTTGTTTGTGATTGAATGGTTGGTTATTGAGGAGCCGCTATGAGAAAAAGCTTGAAGAGTAGTGTTTCAGCTTTCTGTATATGCAAAAATTTAGTTTATTCATCTGAGTCATGCTTGAGTAGACAAAGAACTCACTCTGATTTTTCTGTTCATGTGAACACTTAGTTTCAACAAGATTGTTTAAATTTGTCTTGTTTTGCAGGTTTTAATTATAGTTATTATAACTTGCCATTTTTTCATGCAAATATTCAAAACTGGGTGACTTTGTTGAACAATAGGACACTGGATTTTTCTGAAACACATTTTACAGTATCTTTATTTAGAAACTCTCTTGTGAGTGCATTGGATTAAAAGGTTCCCAATTACAAAGAATTCCCCTTAATGGTTGGAATTAAGATGTCAAAATATGCTTTACAGCATGTGAACTTTACTGGAAACTAAGATCACTGAATGTTTTCAGATTCAGGTCTGTAACGACTTTTTTTAACAAACCAATTTAATTAGAGACCAGGGTTATAGACTTCTTCTGACATCAGCAGTTTTTGAAGCAGACTGTATAACTTTACATTCACAAAAGTTAATCTTCTAGTTAAATCTACCTACCATTTGTAGGTCTGATTTTGAAGCATCTAATCAGGCAGCTTCCTATAACCTCAGCTAAGTGCAAGTGTAAACATTCAGGCTTTTTTCTGCTCCAAATTTATAAAGGAACACATAGATTCTTGTTTCAATGGACTTGCCATTTTGTTGAAGAAAAAACGGTTAGAATTTTATTAGTAGGTAATGTCCTCAATTAAAAATTATCAACCAATATGCCATCTGCCCCCTTTCTAATATTTTGGGGGGTTTCTATCTGCATTACAAATTAGTTTCTAGTTACTTAGTTTTATATAATGTGGGTAGAGCTACTGTACTGTGCATATCTATGCCCAATGAAGGAAATTAGGCACACTTGTCTATCTCTGCAGCATCTGACAGCATTATCAAGAAAAGCAGCTACAAGACCTGAGATAGCTGTTGTTCTTTTCTTGCATGACAAAAGCCTTCTGATGTCAGCGGGGTTTTTGTCAAGTCAGGGTTTTGCAATGAGGTTTTAATAGCTTTAATTTTAGATGGTTGATGTGTGGGTAAATCTGAATATGAATGGTTTCACAGAATGCAGTTACATGGTTTCTTACTTGAACCTAGGTTTTAAAAGAGCACAGTGAAAATTAAACAAAAAGACTATCCGTTCTTGAATTTATAGTTTCATCTCTGAATATTGTTTTGTAACAACTTTTTCTATTTGTTTTCTGTTGGTCTCCCAGCAGTTTCTATAACCAGTGAGATTTCTAGAAAGGTTGAGATAAATAGATAAACAGTCAGCTACTGCAAATTCAATCAGAGATTTGAAAATCCAGCAAAGTTATTTTTCTTACATGTCAGCAATTGTAATGAAAGCTTCCCCAACTATTGTCTTTGAAGTGTTCATTGCAATGGTATGCAAAACTTACCATCAGTAATGTAAACAGGGCATGTTTGTTTTGTTTTCGATAAGTTGTTCGATCATATGTACTAATGAATAGAAATCCAAGACACTCAAAGTAAAGAGCCCACTATCTGTGCACTGTGATAAGTGCTAGTTACTTTAATTTAGCAAAGGTAATTAATGGAATTCATATTAGATTTGTACAGTGCGTGTGTAAACAGTACTTTTTTGTTTATGGAGTTCAGTCTGGAATTGTCCTCATAAGCAGATCATGTGCTCAAGAACTGCCTATCCTCTCAGACACAACTACCAAATTTTATTGAAGTTTTTTAATACTGTGAAGGGGTTATCATGATAAATTTGAAAAACCCAAGTAAATTCAGAAAAAGCAAATGTTTGGCTTTGTGTTCTATACACAGGCATGTCTTTGTTGTGGCAGGGCTCCAAAATGCGTCTTCCATTCTGTGTGGTTTGCATAAAAGCAAAAAACCTCAGCTAGTAAGTCCAAGCTGAGGAAGACTTGAGAAAATGGTTAGTTTTGAATTGAGGCATTCACCAGACTGTTCTGAGATGTATGAAGGGAGAACACTATGTATGAAGGGAGAGGAATGGGTAACATTTCAAATCCATCATTTTCGTTTCCTCTTCAGCAGGGAAGAAGTCCTTGTAAATCTTTCACAAGTGAAACACTATCCATTGTAGAGGTAAGAGCAGAACATGTTGACAGAAATTTTGGAACATGATTTTAGTATGCATCTTATCAAAGATACCTAGTGCAGCAGTGCTATCTCTAATACAAAGCTAACTTTGTAAAAACAGCAATAAGAGAGCATTGTACGGAGTTCTAGATTCATGTTTCCTGGTTTCTGCTGGGATAAAGTTAATTTTCTTCCTAGTAGCTGGTACAGTGTTGTGTTTTGGATTCGATGTGGAACAGTGTTGATAACACACCAACGTGAGCAAGCGGCTGCATGGTACTTAGTTGCCGGCTGGGGTTAAACCACAACAATTGTATCTCATTCTTCATATCTAGACTGCTCAGTTTACAGGTAGGTACAAATCTTAACTCTCCAATGTACCTGGATCTGATAGGTGTTTTCCATCTAGTGTATAGCGTCTTCGTCTTCATAACCATACCTGAATTTGCATGGCTGTCCCAGGGATGGGTAGTTTTATTCATAGAACTTCAATGTCTGCTGGAAAAATACCAGACAAGAGCCCTCTTCACATTCCAAGGTGAATTTTCATAACTGACATTAGAAAAGACTTCTGTGTTGTACGGATAAGACGCATACAAAGGCTCAATGAAAATAGCAATCAATAATGCCATTCATAATGCAAATGTGAATACATAAAAGGTGGAACAATGATGAAGGTGATAAAGAACTGGCACAGGAACTCTCATATCCCTGTGACTAGGATTTTAATTGCTACTTTGCTTTCACTGAAGAATATGTAGAGACTGAACAACAAAGAAACCCACATCTTCACATTACAGGGAATGTTTTAGAGGAGAGTATCTAGAACATTATATACAGTTTGAATTCAAAAAGAAATGAGGGAAGGATAGAAAAAGAGATGCATGGGCCAACTTCTCCACAGCAAGATCTACTTCTAGCAGGACACAGAAACCTACCTGACAAAAGGCCTTCTTAAAGAAATGCAGGTTCGGACTTATAAGGTACCTTTTAAGCCAAGTTCCCATAGAAAAACAGTGTAATTTAGGCATCTGTCAGCCCTTAATCCCTCTTAGATGTTTCTAGCAGGCTTCTACTGTATCAGATGTTGTAAATATATAAACGTCTGATCAGAGAGTAGATGTTTCTGAAATGAATACCCTCCTATTTGCAACTCAATCTTAGTTCCTAACTTGGTATTGGCAAGCAAGTATTTGATATCATTAAGACACATTGGCTCATTTTTACTTATCAGTCAGTTATGCGTAGAAAGTTTCATTTGTGAACCCTGAAACAGCTTTTCTGTGTGGATTATGTAAACAGATGTGATGCATTCTCCTGGAAGCTATGTCAAGGCATATGGATGATAGAGAGGCAATTAGAGACAACCAGCATGGCTTCACTAAGGGCAAAATCCCAAGAGCTGCAGTCAACAGTTCAATGTCCAAATGGAGATCAGTAACAAAGGGTCCCTTAGGAGTCCGTGCTGGGACAAGTACTGCTCAATATCTTAATTCATGACACAGAGGGTGGCATTGAGTCCATCCTCAGCAAGTTTTTATGTGGCACCAAGCTGAATGGTGCAGTTGATTTGCTTGAGGGAAGGGATGCCATCCAGAGGAACCTTTACAGGCTTGAGGAGTAGGCCCCTGTGAACTTAATGAAGTTCAGCAGGGTCAGCTGCAAGGGTCAGGGCAATCCTCAGTATCATTACAGACAGGGGGATGATGGATTTAGGGTAAATCTGCAGAGAAGGACTTGGAGACACTGGTAGATGAAAAACTGGACATGTGCTAGCAGTGTGTGCTCACAGCCCAGAAACCAGCCGTATCCTGGGCAGCATGACCAGCAGGTCAGAGGAGGTGATTCTGCCCCTCTACTCTGCTCTCATGAGACCCCACCTGGAGACCTGCATCCAGCTCTGGGGCCCTCAAGACAAGAAGGATGTAGACCTTTCGGAGCAAGTCCAGAGGAAGGCCACAAGAATGATCAGAGGGCTGGAGCACTTCTGCTAAGAGGAAAGGCTGAGAGAGTTGGCATTGCTCAGCTGGGGACAACTTACTGTGGGCCTTTCAATACTTAAAGGGGGCTTATAAGACAGATGGAGACAGACTTTTTTACCAGGGCCTGTAGTGACAAGACAAGGGCAATAATTTTAAACTGAAAGAGGGGACATTTAGAATGGACATAAGGATTAATTTTTTTCAAGGAGGGTGGTGAGACACTGGCACAGGTTGCCCAGAGAAGCTGTGGATGCCCCATCCCTGTAAGTGTTCAAGGCCAGGTCAGACAGGGCTTTGAGCAACCTGGTCTAGTGGCAGATGTCCCTGCCCTGGGTGGTCTTTAAAGGTCCCTTCCCAGCCAAACCATTCTGTGATTCTATGAAAATAGGTATATTTCCAGTCCTGAAACAAGTCAGCTTACATACAACAGTGGAGATCCACCAGTTTGCCTAAATTGATGATCTGAACTGGTGAGCATTTCTTGGCTGCCGAGCATTTCTTTCTCTAGGCATAACTAAGCATAACTATTCTAGGAAGATCAAAAAAAGTAGTGTCTAATTGAATGAGTCTTGGGAAGAACTGACTTTATTTGTTTACCTTCCTTATAAAATGAAGAGAACACTAAGCCTATTGAGAAATTGTTTGTTGTTCATATTCATATCTTATCCAAGTATATGATCTTGGTCACATTATCTTTCGTCCTTACTACTCTCTTGGTTTTTTCCAATAGTTATGTCCTTTCTCATCCAGAATCTAAGCTCTCCATGGCAGGGATCATGGCTTCCTATGTGTGGGCTCAGTGATGCTCACAGTAGGGCACTCAGTGACTGTTACTTTTGGCCACCTCTTCAATATGAAGAGCAGCACTGAATACAGAATGCTATATTGAACAGATGCTATATTGAACAGATTTTACATTTAGAACATGTGAAAGCCCTCACGCAGCTGTGCGTATTATTGAACAAAGTTGACACTCAGCAATCCTGACTCAAATAAAACACCCATGGTGGTTTTCCCTTTGGTCTAAATTTCATCGTAATATTTTGTCTTACATACCAATATTATGAACTCTTTTACTATTCTGCTCTATAGTAGGTCCTTTTTGAAGTACATTCCTAATCACAGTTTCATCCACAGGTAATTACCAGAATTCACTTTACATCTTTTCATTCCTTATAGGATTGCAGAAATTATTTGAAGTACAACATTAAGTCATGCAGTTAGGTTGAAAGGAATGTTTATAAAAAGATGTTGAAGGTATATAAAGGCAATGACTGTAATATTTGCTTTGCCAACTAAGTAGAAAAGAGATATAATTAGAAAGTGCCTGTTTGGCTTTAATGAGCGGAAGTAAAAGTTGATGCTAAATATTATTTTCTCCTCACAGTGAACAGACTCAAGCAGCTACTGATTGAAGACCAATCTTCATGTTTGCAAACTGTCACAGTATATACCAAGTTGGTTTCTTTGGGTTTACTCTATCTGAGTTGAAGCCTAACACAGTAAATTGGTTTAAACTGCACAGAATGTGTGTCGTTTCAAAGCATTCAAAATTATTGCAACATTTGATGTCATGTAGCCAAAAAAAATACTTCTGTGAAGATAGATACATTTTTCAGGAATGTATGCACTCAGTTATGCTAGTTTCAGCTGAATACTGTAGTGACTGAGGTGGCTGCTGCCTGTATCTGAGTGGAGCCCCTTCCCCATCCGTGCAGCTGACTTGTGTTGTACCCCTGTGATACATCTGGGCTATGTGACTGCATCAGGTCAGGGAACGGGGTGATGCTTCCAGTAAGGTCTACAAGAGGATAGGCAATAATATGAGGGGGAGAATAGATGGCAATAGATTCTTGACTCTGGTGCAACACTGACTTCTCCATAGCTTTGGAGGCACTAGGAAAAAGCTATGGTTTCACGCAGTGACCGGGTTTATATGCATTATCTGTGTGGTGGCATGGGAGCAGGACATGAGGACATGAGATGGGGAAACCCAGGTGCAACTAAAACCCTGACTCACCTTCTCCAGTAAATGTACAGCTAAACCCACTGTGGTTTTTCTTTTAGTCTAGTCTTACCATGCTTATTTCTTTCTGTAATTGTTTTTGTTTGGCAAAACTTCCTGAATGTGTCTATCTATATAACATTGTATCTAGGCATAAGTACCATTTTCCTTCTGAGCTTGAACAAAATTATGCTCTTGCATCTATACAAATACAACCACCATTATAAAAAAAATACTTTGAGTCCTAAGCCTTAGAAGATTATATATTTCTCATCTATGTCCATGCTTTGTTAAGGGGAACTCAATAGGGAGGTTCTGCAGAATAGGGTGTCTCATCACTCATAGTATGACAGATTACACCTTCTTGCACAACAATCTCAAGGGACTGTAGGGACTGCCTGCACCTGGATGTTCTGCTTTTCCTAGTGGAAGGTTACTGTGACTGCACCACTGAAGTCAAGCTTTGTAGAGGAAGCCAGAAAGAATTTCTCCAAAGAGACATGAGAAATCAATAAGGAATAAGAAATTCTTGACTTGGTGGCAAGGTTTTACTCACTGACATGGACCTTTTAAGGAGTGAAGAGGAGAGCCTGAAAGAACTCCCACAGGGCTTCTCTAGGAATCATACCAGCAGAAAAGACCCTGTAGGAAGGGAAAACCTGAATAAGCTCTTAGCAAGTTTAAGAAGCAAAGATGCTCCTTGAGGAGCATGAAGCTTACTGAATATCTGGTTCTAGAAGCAGGTGTTTCCCCCACTGCGACACAAGGAATACGGTGTGTCTGGATTCCACATTACAGTTTTGTGGACAATACTCAATTCTAGTAAATGTCTCCCATGAAAATCAGTTAAGTTACACCAGGGTAGGACTTTACAGGTGAGATTAGAGCATTTAACATGTCTGTATATGTCATGAGATGTATTTTTTAAAGAATGAAAATTCCTCCAGGTACTGTATTTTCCATATTTTATTTGTAGCTTTGGCTTTGCATTTCACTTAGCATTAAAATTAGAATGGTTTCCAGTACAACCCTCCTGTTGTAAAATTTTGGTTAATAAAGGTTTAATTTTGTGGTAGGAAGTAGGAGCAGAGCACAATTTAAAATGGCTGAGTTAATTAAGAAGGGCAAGATACTGTCTTTCTCAAACTACCATTTGCCTTTCCATCATTACTGTACTGTCCTTACAGGTTAGTAGTTGCTGAAGATTAACAATAACGTGTAATAACTTTAGTTCGCATTGCATGAAGGAACATTCAAGACCATGTTATATAAATCTCTCCCCTCACTGTTTGTTGCACACCTTTGAGGAAGTCCATGTCATCTCTATTAAAGTAGTGTTAGTGAGCAGTGCTGGACAAGAAGAAAATGAAATATTCTTTTATAGAAACCTCTGGAGAAATCTGTATGTAAGATTACATGTGTTAGAATTTGGATTGGAATTTGGATTTACAAAATTTTAAAGCCAAGAAGGACCCATACAGTCTGATCTTCCGCATAACACAGGCAATGGAATTTCACCCAGTAATTTCTGCATAAAGGTCATAATTAGTCGCTGAGCTAAGATATCTTTTTTAGAAAGACAGTCTTGGATTAAAGAGGTCAAATGATAGAGAGCACACCACATCCCAAAGTCAGCTGATGCAATAGTTCTTTTCCCTTGACTTTAAAATAAAACAAAACAAAATTGTGCTTTATTTAAAATTTGAACTGAGCACTGCCACTGAAGTTGTCATTCAGGACAGAACCTGTAGTAAAAAAGCACTTGCTAACTCAAGCACGAACGTATTTTAAGCATGAAAGTGGTGTCTGGAGTACTGAGAAAAACAAAGCAAAGTTTTGGTCACTGTCCTTGTTCACTCACCTTTGTAAGGTCCTTCACTTTTCTCTTTTGGCTGCATTCTTCATGAGGGAGGGCCAGGGTTGTGCTGAAAAGCTACAGCAGCATTGAAGCACCTTTTGAAATTAACCTTGCCATTATCCAGTCTTTGAAGTGACTGTCCTTCACTGATTTTCTACTTGTGAGAAAGAAGCATGTTGCTGTAAAGGAGCAGTTTTGGATGTGACATCTGGTATGCTGAAAATGTATTTATCTAACATTATTCATGCAAACGATGGAGTGCTACTGGACTGAGAAAACCACTAGTGAGTGTCAGCTGGGGGGAAGAAACCCTCTTACCCCCCAGAAGCATTTTGAGAAGTTTTGATATCTAAACACCTGAAGATAGTCTGATTAATTACTAGAAATTGCTAAGTCTTCTGTTACATGATTTTTTTTTCCTAAACACTGGGATCAGAATGAATACTGCATCCCTTGAAGAAATTCAGTTTCTTTCACCACTCAAAATTCATGTTCAGAACACAGTGTCATAGTTGTATTTTATAAAACTATATTTAAGATCCATGTTCTGGTGAAAAGGTATACTGGTGGAGGGACTGCTCAAAAAAAGCCTTGTGCCAGGGGACTGCAGACCAACATGTACCCAGTCTTACATCATGATTTGCAGCTTTTGCCCAGGTTTCAAATATATCAGGTAAACTATATCCCATACCTGAACAAAATGGCCAGGGTCCTTTCCTTGGGGTTAAAAAATAGCAAGCAGAGGCCAGAAACAAAGAACAAATTTCCACTGTGGTTAGTGTGATCCGGTCAGTTCTGTCTCATCTGTGCAGTCCCAGCAAGTCTTGTGCACTTCAGATCCTCTGAGTGCACCTCCGTGCTCTAGGTGATCAAATCGTTACCAAGATGTACTTCTCCCAAGAAGCCAGCAAACAAAATGAGACTACTGGAACATTCATTCCTGTTCTTTTTAAGCATTGGTGGCTAAAGGGATCTAAATGAGATAAGGGATGCACCTAAAGCGCATCCCTTATCCCATTAGGTTTTAAAATACCACTGTGATAAATTTGCCTTCATTTTTATTTTGATCATTGTGGCAGCACAGTTACAAGAGTAATGCATTTATAATAAAGTTTGATCTATTTAAGAATGTAAGATTTAATTCAGTCATTCTCTGTGACATAAAATGGTTGTGTTACTATTCATATCAGATGAAATCCTGTTTTCATATACTACAGAGATATTCAAAATAAGTTATTTTGTAAAGATGTTCCAAATAGTGAACGAATTATGTATGTTAAGTGCAAGAGAGTGATACCCTTGAGAAATACAAACTCAACTCACTTGAAGTCATACAAAACTAAGCACCGTAAAATGTGGTGGGCAGGTTTTCACTACAGTAAACCACCGGACTATTAGGTATGCAGGCAATATGTGTTTGTTTGCTCCTGTGTATACTGAAAGTACTCTGAATTCCTCAGGACTTTAAATATTATGTTATAAAATATTAAACCAATACCTTTAAGACAAAAACAGAATCCAACACATGCCAGCTAAATTACTAAGGTTGAAAAATAAAAAATCAGGACTCAAGCTTCTGGAGAATTTTTTTTTAATGGAACATATTTCCACTTCAGCTATAAAAAACCCTCCAGTTTAAGCCCCTGCACTTGTTTACACCTGAGAATAATGATGTACCTTATTCATTTGCTTTTGGAAAAGGTTATTTTTGTTTCAGCCAAAGCAACTCATTCTTTTTTTTTTTTTTTTTTGTATTGTAGCATCTTTGAAGTTAGAAGTTATCCTGTCTTTTTAAAGGGAGTTTCCTGTTAAAAAAACCTAAGAAAATTATATGCCTCAGTACAGCAGGACAATTTATCGTTGTTTGTGTCTGCAGTGGACCTGACAGCAACATGTATAGCAGCTAGCTTTCTTTCTGGGAAAACCAAACAAATGATGTCCTCATTTTGTTAATGAACAGATAGATTTTTCAGAGTTCACCAAAAGTTAAACATTCTGAGAGAGACCAAAATGCACTAAATAAGCTTCTTAAAAATAATATGCATTGGGAAAGAAGCAACTCAGAGAGTGCATTCATGTGAACACTGTTGTGAAAGCAATTTCTTAGAACAGATCTTTGCAATGGTTTTTCCACTTCTAAATGCTGATTGTTGGTTTTTTTTAATGCAAATTTCTGTGGCATTAATTCTGGGAATTTGTCCAGTTAAACACATTCTTCCATTTAGCCCAAGAGGAAATTCTCAGCAGCAATTCTGAATTGTTTTTTATTTTAGCAAGACCAATGTGGAAACCTTTGTTTGTTTTTGAGAGACCCTTAGACCTACTGTGTGCAATGTAATGATATTTAATCTCACAAATGCAGCTTCTTCAGAGCCAAAGGTGAGGCAAATAAATATTTACCTCTTGATTAAAAAGAGGAAAATGCCATACCATTCAGGAGCTTCAGTCTTCCTAGCTATCAACAATATCTGTGTGCTCATTGCCCTCTCCTGGTTTCATCTGGTAATTTTTCTGCTTTGAAATATCCAAAACGGGTGTCCTGAGAACATCAAGCACTCCTCTGACAGACTTTTTTCATTTTCCAGTCCAATATGTCACTTATTAACATGTTTTTTCAGATAGTTCAGATGACATCTCTCATCAGTGTACTGGAAACAGGCTAAGCACTGGGGTCAGACCTGGTGAACTCTGTCGCTCCTTGTGCTGTTGTGGTATTTGCCTGCAACACCTACTTAACGGCAATCCAGGCAATGCTTGAATTTTTAAAAAATGCTTTTGATAACATCCTGTCCTAAAGACTAACAACAAAAATCAGCCTTTAAGCAACAGATCATTACAGGTAGGGATATCTCAGAAGTGTATGCTTCTTCATGTGGCCCAGTTTCAGCAGTTTGTTCAGGGTAATGCCCAGACAAGTTCTGGATGTCTCCAGTGATGAAGATCCCATGGGCTTTCTGGGCCCATACATGTTTTTTACCACCCTCACAGTAAATTAATTCTTCTTAATATGTCAGAGCTTCCTGTGCTTGAATTTGATGAGTTTGTTCCTTAGAATAGGATCTTTCATTTCATAAAGGAGATGACCAATGAAGGCAGGGAAACAATGGAGCTAAATGACTAGTGTAGAGAAAGAGAAAAGGGAGAAAATTTTTTAAAAGTACTCGAAACTATGATCATTGCCAAGTTTACACTAAATTTTTTTTAAAAAGGGAAAATCTTTTTTTTTTTTTCACCAGGTTATAATTGCCTTGCAGACCCACTACTTCTGGCTGATATGGAGGGCACAATGCAGGAGTTGTGAACTGCATTAATAACATAATGGAAGACAGAACCTATAAGCATCTATTAAACCCAGTAATCTGGAAGCAGCTCTGTTCATGAAGGTTGCAGCCTCCTGGCTTCTCCAAGTTAGGAATGTGTTCCCCAGGTGGATCACCTTGAGTTAAGAAAACTGTGACCTGCATTTATTGTCCAGAAGAAGGAGAAAAGTGCCACTTTAATAGCATAAGATGGAAAAGACATTGAAAAGAGAAGTAACACTGAGTCTGACTCCACATAAACAGTCTTACATGGGAGCGTGGGATCTGATTTCCCATGGATTTGAAGGAAATCATCTTGGATCTGCATATAGACTAAAGCTTCTTACTGGTATGTGTATCCTGTTGTATGTATCAGGTGTTTGGTTCCACTTGCAGTGCAGACAGATATTATTAGGGGGATATTTTATTTTTATATATATTTTTATATATACTGCATGTGTATTATGCATGCATGCACATACGTATGTATGTATAAAATATAAACAGAATCATTACCTTTCATCAGGAAAGTTATTCTCTGACCTGCTGTTGTCTGTTTCTGTGACATGAGAATGCTGGAGTACTAACAGAGACTTTGGAAGTCCACACGTGGGGAAAGACTCTCCCAGTGGAGTGAAAGTGGGAGGACAGACAGCTAAGTTATGAAGGTGTCTTGCAAGGACGCCTTCATAAGGGTCACGTCAGGAGTAGGCCTGGGGTCTGACTGGGACACAGTACTGAATAATCCCAGATTTTCCTGCTTTAGATGCAAGGCTCTGTGTTCTATAACACAAAATCTAATTCCTCATATGTGGCATTTTTAATTTTTCAAATCTCCATTTACTCTATCTGTTAGAACAATTACATGAAGATCTACAATTATTTAAACAAAGTTTTGAATCTCAAAAATTCATAGACTCTCACAAACATGCCTATACATTGATGTCCTGAAATCCAGGATATTGTAACATTCTTGAAACTTCACTTTTCCATTAGCTATGTTATTTATTAATCTTCTCCGTTTGAATATAATTCCATTCAGATCTCAAATTGTTCAGGAGGAATGTTGGTGGTTCTGGGACCTCCCAGGTGAAAGAGAAGTCTTTAACTTGTGATGGGATGAGAAACAATGTTTAGACTAAAGAATTTGTCTAAGATAACTTCGTAATGCCCCAAAAATAATCTGTCTGCCAGATTTAGCAGACATTCTGGTAGGTTTTAGTAAAAATATCCACATTCTGGAATCTGGCTTTTATATAACATGGTAACACTAAAAAGAGTTAGAACTTTTGGTTGTCATTATGGCTAAAGAATTAAAGTGACTGTTAGTATACTAGGTAACATACACTAGGCATCATAGGCTATACTGTACTAGGTAGATCTGCAACCAGATTAGAAGAGGTTACATCGTGTGACAGGTAGAGGAAGTGAATATCTAAGGCACATCAGTGTTTTTAAGTTCAAGGTGAGTGAATTCAGTAGTTTAAATTGAAAATAAAGAGATATTCCAGAAGTGGATATACTTCTTAGATATTTTCTATATACCTGTACAGAACAGGTTCAAATCCATGAAAAACTTTATGTCTTGTAAGGGGAGATAATGCTCGTAAACTGTTAGAAAGGTCAGTATCACTTTGTCTGCACATTTGTACAGTAGTTTTTCTACTGAGGCTCAGGGTATACTTTTAATTTCTGTCAAGACAATAATATTCCCTTGTAAAACCAACTCAGATTTATCATCCAAAGGCTTTGTGTGGTTTAATATATATTCTCAACTTTTTTTCTATTGTGTATAAATTTTATAAGCTAAATTGACTTTTATCATCACCATTGTGCCATTTATTCTCTGATAAGATTGTCATTTGCTTCTCTCAGTCTCAGGAGAGTGGGTGTGGATAAAGATCAACTAATTTGATATTTCAAATAATAGCACAAACACAATATCCAGACAGAGATTTTTAATTATATTTTTAAAACATTATATTTTTCGTGGCATTTTGTCCTCCAAGCTCATTTCTCAGTTATGTGACTTATTTAACTAAAATTGAAAAGTGGCGAATATTTTTCTTTTAAAAATATGTATTTGGGAAATCATAAATGCAAAACTATTTTAAACGGAAAGCTGGAGATTACCTAAAACAGTGCAAGAGAATAGGTAAGAAGCAATATCTTAATGTAGTCCAAAAGAAGTTAGACTATATATAGTCATCTCTCTGACTCTTTGCTATGAAACACTGCACTACATGGTGATAACAACTCAGTGGGTGATAGCTTTCTTTTGAGTCACTGCTAACCAACCCCGTTGTACAGCACAAAGGTAGGAAGTGTTGTGTTGCTTGTGGTACAGTATGTTACATGAGATGAGGGTAGAATTGGTGTTTAATTCAGTTGCAGCCATTATATATCTAGAAGTGTTCAGGAAAGAAAGGATGTTAGGCTTGGCATACAAGCCAACTGATAATATGAATAAGTAACAACTACACCCATGTAAATTCCACTTTATACTTGCATCATACTGATTGATGCAAAAAGTACTTGTCATTTGTTTTCTTGTCAAAACAACATATTTATCATGTATAAGTGAACATACAGAATTCTGCAAGGCTAACATGCTACTTCTATTTATAATTCATGTATTCTTCACCTATATAAACTAATTCAAGTAAATAACAAGATAGTGTTTTAATTGTCAAAAAATTACACCCTGAAGTATCCTCAGCCCAAATTAAATTCAAGAATTTTTATATGGTCAAAACCAGACACAACTCTATATAAAGTTTAATTATACCTGTAAATGGTACCTAGTTTTTTTTTTTTTTTTGGAGCTTCAGGCAATCTGATGGTCTGTGATTTCTCATCAAGATAATTCTATGCTCCTGTGGGTATCCCAAATGAGAATGTTCTCTGAACTGCTCATCTGGTTCAGGGGATAAGGTATTGCATATTCTATTTTTTCCTTTATTTTTTCTATTCTCTGGCTACTCTTTTGAATAACTAACTCCAAGTGTGCATCTCTATTAAGCCATCCTATCAAACCCACTTTGTTCCTAACTAAATGATGTACATGATTCTCCTATTGTTTTGTACTACTCTGCTGACAGTTCCCTTCCCACAACTTGACAATGAAAGGTGCTGCAGCTGGTTGCCCTGCCATTCAAGACATAGTCAGTATGAACCACTTCCAACATAGAAACTAAAGCATTAGTTTACAGGAAAAGAATATTATTGCCAAATATTATTGAAGTTTATAGTCAAAGTAAAGATGAGAGATTATTTGTGAAGCAAAACACACCTGTTTTAGCTAGAACTACAAAGATGACATGGGGAAACTCCAATAAGCAACATGAAGCAGGAAATTTTGTAGCATATAGTCTTGTATTAGCATAGTTGTCATGCTTTAGCTTATTTCAGGTAAACACAATCCAAGAGTGCAGTACAGGCTGGGATCTGCCTGGCTGGGAGCAGCTCTCTGGGAAGGGACCTGAGAGTCCTGGTGGACAACCAGCTCAGTAAGAGTGAACAGTGTGCAGCTGTGGCAAAGAAAGCCAACAGAGTGCTGGGTTACATACACAAAGGCATCACCAGCAGAGACAAAAATGACATTGTCCCACTCTACTCAGCATTTGTCAGACCACACCTGGAATACTGTGTTCAGTTTTGGTCCCCGCTATACAAAAAAGATATAGAAAGGCTGGAGAAGGTCCAGAGAATGGCCACAAAGATGATCCAAAGGCTGGGAAGCCTGCTGCATGATGAAAGGCTGAGAGACCTGGGTTTGTTCAGCCTGGAGAAAAGAAGGATCGGGGAGACCTTATCACCATGTTCCAGTATTTAAAGGATGGCTGCAAAGAAGATGGAGACTCCCTTTTAACACAGAATCGCATGGAAAAGACAAGGAGAAATGGGTACAAGTTATTTCTGGAGAGATTCTGGTTGGACACAAGAGAAAACTTGTTCACACTGAGAGTAATCAACCATTGGAATAATCTCCCCAGGGAAGTGGTGGATTCCACAGTGTTGGACACCTTTAAAATTCAACTGGACAGGGTGATGGGCCACTTAGTCTGGACAGTGCTTTTGCCTAGAAAGGTTGGACCAGATGATCCTTGAGGTCCCCTTCCAACCTGGTATTCTATGATTTTATAGTGCTATGATAATTCAACACAACAGACAGAAATTCAGTTGCTAAGTAAAAGTACTACTTAGCAATTTAATTATTTGTATAGGTTTAGAAAGTGTTTCTGTTACTGTTTCAGTAAGAGTTGAAGGCACAAAGGACCTAAAGAATCACCACTGTATTTTAATAAAGTGATTCTTTTGATTGTAAACCTTCTGGCAAACCATACAAATAGCAACTGTACTGCTGTAAATTGTAAAAGGTTGACAGCCATATAAATTGTCTTTTCCTCCAGCAAAAGAATTTATAGTGATATCCTCTCAATGCTTAGTCAATTTGCCCTTGTCCTGACCTTTAGGCACTCTCTAAAACTGAATTAAAATAGTTTGTACTTGATCCACTGCATCTCTCTTTGTGTGCCAATAAGTACTAGAAACAGGAGAAGTTTTATTTCATATATACATTGAGTGACCCAGTACAAATCATGGGTCAGCAGGAAACTGTCAGACAAGTTTCTCTAGGGCAGCACCACTCTTGAAATATATTGGCTAAAAATATCCTCTTTTTCTGTTTCAAAAATATCTTTTTCTCATTTCCTCTTATCAGTAATTTTGACTCTAGTCCTGTTTTGAGAAATAACGAACTGCTGAAAAGGCAAGAAAGTAGGAGATTAGGAAAAATAAATATCTCCTAGAACCAAATAGATGAAGACTGGAAACCACTTCTAGTGAAAATGTTAATGTGCTTCAGAAAAAATGTGAAAGCATTTCCCTGTTTACTTCACCATACTTCAGGGCCCACTGCAGCCACAACGTGTTTGTGTTGCATAAATAATTTTTAACTTTCAGAAGTTTCCCAAAAATAGATTTTTCTGCTTCCTTGCCTACATGATACACTGTATTTTATTGCTTGTAGTTCGTATAAAGCTCAGGCCATTAAGCCTTAAAGAAGGATTACTAGTCCTAAGAATTTAGAACTTGTTTTAAATTCTGTAGTTTCTGTAGTTGCCTTCAGAATTCCTTTTCTGAAAATAATTGTTATAAGTGTAATCTCAAACAGATGCTGATTTTTCTGTGATGTGTTCTAACAGTTTGAATCTGACATGCTTTAGCCACAACTATCCACAACAGATTGTATTTTTCAGCCAAGCTCTGATGCTATAAATTGCTTTCCACACCTGAAATGCAGTACAACACCCTTAATCCTTTTTATTTTACCTCTATGTTCCTTCCAGCTTTAAGCACTCTAGCTGAGAAATGGAGGGATCTTTTATGGTACAGATTGACTAGGCAGGTGACCACTGTGTCAGCCTCGTTCAGTCTGCACCAATGCATATGTTTTATTTTGCCATAAATAAGTGCATCTGTGGCTGTGCGCATTGCCTCCTAATGTCAGGACTGTACAAGTTCCCAAGTTACCCTTCCTCCTTCTTCTCATGCTCTCACACTCTCCCACTTTTTCTTTCTTCATTCCTCTCTTCTTCATATGCACAAGCACACACACATGCATATTCATACACATCTGGCTGCTGTCTTTGTTTAGATGATAATGTAAATTTGTACTGGGTGTCCATGGTAGGGTTTTTGCAAGAGCTGAGCTGCGGGGGTGGCCTCTGTGACAAGAGACCAGAAGCTGCCCATGGCCACAGCTGTTCCATCCCACTCCAGTGGACCCACCACAGGACACAGCTGAGACCCTCAGCCATCCTGGTGGTGCCTCTGGGAAGCATATTTAAGAAAAGGCAGAAAATGCCAAAGATAGAGAAGGAGAGAACAAAAAGAGTGAGAAATGACACAGGGAAACACAAAGGTCAGAGAAGGAGGAGGAGGTGATCCATGGCATATTAGATATTCCCTGCAGCCTATGGAGAGCAGGTGGAGCAGGTTTATCCTGAAGAACTGGAGCCAATGGTGAGTAACCATGCTGGAGTAGGGGAACAGTGTGAGGAGGAAGGAGCAGCATAGAGGCAACTACTGTGTACTGACTGTAACCCCCCCGTGCCACTCAGGGTGGGATAGAAGAGTCAGGAGTGAAGAACTGAACGTGGGCCTGGGAAAGGAGGGTGGAAAGGCGGTTTTATTGAGTGTCTTTTTTTCCTACAATCTGAATCTATTTTAACTGGCAATAAACTAAGTTAATTTTCTCCCCGCCAAGTCTTGTTTGGCCATGGTGGCAACTTGTAAGCAATCTCCTGGCCGTCATCTCAACCCATGAACCTTCTCAACCTATTTTCAATCCCAGTCATGCTGGTGAGAGGGGTGGTGAGCAGCTGGGTGGGAATTTGGCTGTTGTTCAAGGCTGTGTTACAGTGGCATGCAGAGGTCTCAGCTGTCATTAGACAAGGAATGACCCTTGAAGGTAAAGATCACTCACAAAGAACACCTGGGAGTAAGACTCAGAACTCCTGTGCCACTCATGCTTGTGAATCAGCTACACAGTCACCAGTCTTTCTGATGGTCTAACACATGTCATTGGGTAAAAGTGAAACACTGACATAAAGAAACATGCAAGCTTAATTGGTACCTCATGTAACGAGTAATTACTGATTTACTTTGCAGCATTCAAAAAACTGGACACGATGGAGTTTCTGTGGTGAGACACTGCAGTCAGGATAACTCTGGCAGCAATGAGCACCCACAAGTGTGTTTAAAAATTGGTGCAGGAAGGATCCCTTTCTATTTAATTTTCTCTAGTGAATAGCAGCACATCACAAGAAAATTTTACTCCCGTGAGGTCATGACAATGTAAGTGAAAGCTTGATTTGGTTTGAAGAGGATTTCAGGGCTATGCAACAAGTCAAATGAGGTCTTTCCTCTGTATTGTCAACTTATTTTCAGCTGTCTTTATGTCCTTAAAAGAAAAAAAAAAGGAACCTGAGCTGCTGAGACCAATCCATAAACAGCGGCACACTTCCCATACCCACCCTGCCTCATCTTGTCCTCAGGAAGAGGGGTTCCTTTCCTTAACATCAAATGGAGTCCAATACAGCTTTAAACAAAATCTGCTTAGAGCACCAAAGAAAAAGAATGGCTCATATTGCGTTTGTTTCCTTGGATTTTATGGTTTTAATTAAGAAAACAAAACCCCAAAGTCTATGCTTAAAGCTTCATTCTAAGCGTATTCAAAGTGCACGCCCTCAGCAGCTGGGGATGAAAACAGCTTTCTTTTAGGGGCACCGCATTTGCTGCCTGAGTTGCTACTTGTTTGGGAATAGCTGTGCACTCAGGAAATCTGTTTATCGACTTTGGGAATGATCTGTGTTTAACCTGCTGAAAAAGAGAACAAGCTAAGATACACTGTGCTGCTCATATTTCTCTTTATGACAGGTGTATCAGCAGGAGCAGTTTCCTTTTGTTTAATCAGTATTTATTGTTTCGGGGACATGTATGTGTTGCATACTAATGCCCTATTTCCATGTAAGGTTGCAAGTTCATTACACTGGAATGTTTTTCTTAACTTCTGCTAACAGTGACAGCACCTATACCTCAGTTTAAACATGTAAATAATTATTCATCTGAGTAGTGGAAGGAGGTGTTGCCTTAATATTTCCCTATAGAAAAAAAGGTACAAAATGCTCAATGAAATATATGCAAAACCTTTTTGTTTACACAGCTGGACAAAATCTTTGGTAGAAATTGTTTGAAGTGGATGGGCACTGATGTAATTTTGGAAAATGCAGTAAAGAGGGAAAAATGTTTTTCTTTTATTACAAGTCAATACCAGAAGGAAAGGAAATACAGTCAAATTTGCCGTAAGCAGTCTCTCAGGGGAAAAACAAAAATTAACTTCTCAATGGACAGGGCCTTGTAATAAATTTGGAGAAGAATTTATTGAATTTTTTTAGGGATATTCAGAGGCTGTTTGTAGACAGAGCTGTCTGATAATGTTTATATTTTGTGTAGGTCTTATAAGTAATCTTATTAAGGAGAACATTTAGTCATAAAAGAAGTCTCTCAATAATCAACACTTTGATTTAGTAATTGTTCTGTAACAAAAATCCTTGCATAGAGTTACATGATGAAATATGTGGTTTCCCATGTGATTACTGTTTTCTAAATATGTTTGTTATTAAACCTTCAGTATACTTTTCCCTTGAGCTGTATTTCGCAGTGAGGCTACTTGAAGGGACTACTAGGGTCTCTGCTTGTACTTTGAATAGCCAAGTGTTTTCCAAAACAGGAAGATGTTTTATTAAGCAATAACGAGGTCAGGCATAAAATGCCAGTGGCCTCTGACTGACTGGCTTCATGTGGTTGAAGCCTGGGCTATATTCTTGATGAGAAGATGTGGAAGTGGTAACCTACACAAAAGTTTTCCTGTGGAGTATTGCCAGGAGCTGTCATGCTGGGATAAATGACTCAAAAATACTGAGTATAATCAATGTTACATTGTGGATTTTGATCAGTTAATAATATGTAATATGTTTGTAAATAAAACTCTCTGTGGTTACACTGTGTATGTCAGGTTCTCCCATGATACAGGGATTACACTTCCACAGGACCTATGATACATCAAAGTGACTCCGGATTTCGTAGTTTTAGTCAGGCAGATAATTGCACAGAAGGTTACTCCTTCTTGATAGCTATTTAATATTTTACTAATGGCAGCCTATCACTACCATCAGCAAGTTTCAATTGAGGAATAGGTCCCTGTATCCTCTGGTCACAGCAGAGAGAAAACTTGCCCTGTCAAGCTTACCCTTCAGGTGTGTGATTAGAGATAAAAGGTGCAAGCAGAGAATTCTCGTCAGAGATAGGGCTGTTAAAATGCCAGCTACCTGAGTGCATGAGGATCTCCGCTTTTATTGAAAAATCAAATAACTTCTGATCCTAGGACTCTGCTGAATCTGTCCTGTCGGATCACTGTAGGCCTGAAAAACGCTGAAGTAACAGGGAGTATGAAACACTTTCTGGTTAGTCAAATCTACACCCTGTGAATCTGGGACTACATTTGTACCTCCCCTTACTGGCCAGCAAGGAATGCTTTTCTCTCAGAAGGCAAATAAGGAGAGCTCAACACTGATACTTTACTAGAGTTAAATCACATGAATTTTAAATTATGGAGGGAAGTCATCACACTGAGATAGCAAAAATGGCAGTAACTGGATTAAGAAGTTTTCTTCAGATGCTTGCCTGCAGCAAGGAGGTGCTCTTTGTAAAAAACAATGAAAATGGCTTTGTGTAGCTTGTTCCGTAGGAGGTTACAGCTCAATGTTTAATAAATGCAACGTTTTATCTTTAGGCTTTAGAGAGTTGCTATATCTCGGGGTGGGTACATGAAAGGAGGAAAAAGGCAGTCATTTAACAAGAGCTAACTGGGAATGGGAGGAGGTAGGAGATAGTGAGTGGCATGAAATTATGGCCCACAATTGCTTTAGACACTAATAAGTTCATTATATTGTTATCTCTTCAAGCACGTTTTCTTGTGTGTGTTTAATATTCTTTTTGTAACCATGCAGCTATAGGATTACATATAGGAAAGCCAGACTGTGAAACAGCTTGACTTTCAGAAATCAGCTGTGGCTAGATTATGAAAACTGGATGTAAAGCAAAACTCTAATAAGACGAGAAAAGCACTCCTAAGAAACAGCATGATATCTGTGGTGTCAAGTGCCTCCAGTGGCTACACTGGAGCTGCAGAAGTTTGCCCCATTGAGGATATAGCCCACAACTTTTAACTTGGTAATTTTCCTTTAAGGATCAGATAAACAAAACTGTTAATGACCTTGGCAACACGGCCTGTGTGTCTTAGTTTCACTAGGATGAACTGTTCTTGGAAAAAATTCTCCCCTGTCTGAGTTACAACCAGGTTTTTCCTTCTGGAGTAGGAATGTGTGCTATTCCTCTCCCTTCTCCCTTCCCAGTCAGCAACGCAGGCAAATTCCAGCTAACTAGTCTGGCATTTTGATTTCTGTAGGGTCTTCTTATGTTATGCCAGTGTAGAAGGTTTCACATTTTTTTAGCATTCTTTCAAAACAGAACTACTCCAGAGCACCTTGCTAGAGTCCAGTGGCTAGACTTTGAAAAGGATGGGGTTTTGCATTTCTTCACAAAATGGACGTAAGTAAATTCTATTTGTTGTGTCATATGACATAAAGAGAGGCTTGTAAGCAATGATTGCAGAAGTTAATATATGTAGGCTTAAGAATACAGTGGTAGGGACATTAGTGTGAGAAAAAAGATGACAGCTACCATGGCATCTGAACATTAATTATATTGTGAATAATAGATATTTTTACCCTGTGTTGAACAAAAGAAGTAAAAATACATGTGTTGTTCAGATCGAACTGCACTTAGTGCCTTTCAGTTTGGGTTTCTTTTGTCTTTCTTTCCACAGGCATATAAACTCCCTTCCACAAAAGAAATCATGCAGTGATTTTAATACTTTTGAGACAGTGAGTGCTGATGGCAGTGCTTTTAATCATAAGTGAAGGGTCCAGACCAGTCAGAGGTTGCAGATCTGATGCCTCCTTCAGGTCACAGGGGTTACGGTTTGAACGCTTATAAGCAAAGAAGAGCTCCCTGCCCAGTGGGCTAGGAAGTGTTGAGACAGATCTGCTCTCAACTCCTAGGCCTGACGCTGCATTGCTGCAGAAGCTGATCATGTTCACGACCAGGTTGGAAAGTCCTTCTGTCTCAGTAGCTGTTGATGCATTTTGAGCAGAGTAGGTTAAGCATGAATAGACAGAATTCCTTCCTTCTGACTTGCCTACCCCAGGACACTGATGTGACAAGTAGGTAACATTGGTTCAAGCATTTGCCCTACATCAGGCTGAAAGGATTTGTACTGGGGTTTCTGATCTCTTACTTTACCTTCAGTCACACCATTTTCTCCAGAACAAAGGAACCATACGCTGGCAGGAGCCTACTCTGTATTACACCACTTTGAAATAGCTCTTAGCAGCAGTACACCAGCCAAAAATAATTACGGCAAATTCTCCATTATCTGTCGGAAAGAAACAAGCATTTTCCCAATAGTAGAAAAACATGGATGATGCAAGGACTGGGAGCAGTCATGGAACCAATTCTCAGAAGACTGGCCAGACCTAGGAGTATCTCTGCATTGCACCCTCCTGACACTCCAAACTGGAGGAGGGCTTAATCATTCAGACGCAGCACCCGACCTGAACTGACTCTCTGAGTGCACTGCATTGCAACAGAGCTAACAAGCTTTCTAGGAATCTAGAGTGCTCTGCAGCATAGTAGGAGACAGATCATACTTGATATGGCATGAATGCAAGCACATGAAATCTGCTGGCCTCATGCTGGAAAAGAAGAGCCCCTTGGATGCACCTTCAGAGAGTTTCACAGCACTGGTTAGGTGTGCATGGTGCAGAGACAATGGATCTGGCTTTCCACTGAGATAATCCCAGTCCACACCTATGCTGTGCTCTATGCAAAAACTGCTGCACTACTCCTTCATTTTGCCCAAAGATAATAGCTCAGGGACCTTGGATGGGTTCTCGCAGAGGCAGCTGTACTGTCTCATCTTCTGTGACACAGTTAATCAGTAGTAGAGATCTACTACTCACAAACAGTCAAGTGAGGAGTATATGGAGAAATGTGTTGTGCTCATGCCACTTAGTTACTCAATACTTGCTATTTTGCCATCTTGCCATCTGCAAAGATGGTATGGGAGTCAAACAGCACTGTGTTGTCCAGAAAACCTTGATACAATGCTATTGTTCTCTTTTTACCTTTTACAACATCCTCAAGCATCTTGAAGGCAAAGCTGCGAGAAGCTGCCACTGGCAATCCAATACTGGCTGCCACTGGCAGTAGAATCTGCTACTTATCTGCTTGCAGAGAAGTAGCAGAGAGAATGATGGGAGGTGGGAAGAAAAAAACAGATGTGAAAGAAAAACAAAAGTAGTGTTGCTTGAGTGTGTATCCAAAAGTGCCAAGCTTACACACTGTCTTCAGCAGTCAAAGAACTTCCATGTTTTATTAATAGACTGAAAAATTTTCATTGTGGTATTGTGCTTATAGTATAACTGATGCCAAGTCAATAAGAACATGAGCCCCATTCTCACCTCTAAAAAAATACTGAAGTGGAAAACACAAATGGGTCATAGTCTTTTTATAGTTGGCAGCTACCGATTACAAGGTGGTTGTTAATGTTTTTGTTGTTGTAACACAAGCAATCTCAAGAAGAAGTAGTAGTAATGAGTTACAGTGAGGTCTGAGCTACACTGCAAATTTGTATAGTAACTCACAAAACAAAAATAAAAATTGCAGAATTTGCCATTAAAAAAATTATAAAACAAACCACACAGATATGATTTGCAAAATTTTCAGCTGGATTTCCAAACAATGTATACTATTCTAAATTATGTGACCATGCAATGTTCCTTAAAAATAACATCACATATCCTGTTTAATCTGTATTGACAACATTCGGATCACAGTGGATGGTGAAGCTAAAGTGAAATGGCTGAGCAAACTACTCATATTCACAGTTCTCAGAAAACAATAGGATTGAGCATAGTCTTGCCTTTTTTTGTGAGTTTATGTAACTTAAAAAATAGGTTGCATTTATAGGTAGTATCTCCCTTTTCCTTTCCTAAAGAGGTAAGAAAAATTCCAGTATTCTAGTGATTCATTCAAGTTCCCCAAAATAATGTTCATATACAGTCAGAATCAGAGCATAGAAGTTTGTCATAGGATTAAGGATGATAAAAACTACAAGGAGATAAAAAGACACAAAATGTGCTGTCCATACAACTTGTAAACAATTCAACAAAAGGCAACTATAAATTCCTAATCGGATAATACTAGAGGTACCTGCAGTCACGTCCAGAAAAAAAACAGAGCAAACAAACAGAATACCCAAACCACCTGCAAAATGAGTGAAATACTGCCCTAAATCCTTTATTTTTTCTTATTAATATTACTGTTTATATCTCCCTCCTGCAGCTCTTGGCAAACACTGAACTTAAAACATTTGGAAAAACAGTTGTTTCTTCCCACCTCATCCGTGCCTTTTCTTAACCCTCAAAATCATTAGGCATTGTGGTGCGTGCTGAAATCCTTTTACTAACGCTGCTTATTACATGAGTATTTTCAAATTTTTAAAGGAACTTTTTGTTCCTACAAAGTCTCCTCATGTCATGCTGCAGCCAAGTTAGCAAAGATGCTGATAGCCCCCTGCAGTGAAGGAACATGAGGAGAGAGAAAAACTGGGGGAAACAGAGAAGTCTTTTCAACTGCCAACATTTATTTAAATGTAATAATGAAATTTGGCTGTTCCTTGAGCCATGTGATATCTGCCCATTCTGCAGGGTGGGGCTGGAATTACTGCTGGCATGAATTTGTTTGGCCTCTTATTTTCATAACCTTTCAGAGCCAAACAAGGGGAAAACAAGAGGCCACATAAGTACATTTGAGGGCTAAATGTTTGTCTGGCATGTTTGCATCATACAGGACTTGGAAGGGGCGAGGAAATCCTCTGAGCTTAGGGAATGTGAAGTGAGCTGCTTAATTTATTATGCAGACAAAGGGCTGATACAGGAAGGGATAATACTTAGGAAGGTACTCAGAGGGGTCAATATGTGAGGATCAACTTCAGAGGAGAAAATGAGTAAAAGATTAACTTTGTTGTCTTCCATTATCACGGCTTTAAATCCACTTATAGCAAGAAGATTAATGGGCCTCTTTGTACTGTAAGGCTTACCTTCCTACAGGAAAGGACATGCCCCTTCATTTCATCCAGATCTCTGATTTTCAGAAGCATTTCGTGGCCAGTTTTATTTCTCTGAAGACCGTCTGGTTTCTCCTGTACTATCTTGGTCCCTGCCTTCTCAGAAACCTCATTGTACAGCCCTCAACTCATCTCTTTGCAGCAATCCTCCTTGTGCTCAGCCAGATCTATCATGTTCCCCATGTCTCCTGACCAGCCTGTAAGAAAAAGAGGGGTACAGCTGCTGTTCCTGCTTCCTAGCAGGCAGGAAGGATGACTTAAGCAGGTAGTGCCAATTGTAAATGACTTCCATGCTATGTCTTTAGCTCTGCTGCTTTTCTCTAGTAGGAAAAAGTGAGTACAAAATTATGAGAAGGATGGAAAATCGTGGGAAAGTTGTGGGCCATGGTGGTATCTAAAGAGCCTAGAAAATGACTGAGAGGAAGTAGGAGAAATATTGAAGAAGAACTGGAAGTGTTTTTCACATAGGTGAATTAGGAGTTCAACGTGGTGCTTCCAGTAACACATTATTCATATCAATTGAATAGTAAATGGATATGTGCCTGAAGAAAACAGGCACCTAGGAGAGTGTCCCTGACAAAGATGGGTGGTAAGTGTAGATGTTTGAGTCATGAACATATGACTGAAATAGAAAAGTGGCTAAGAAAGGAGAGAGAAAATGCTCAAATGGTATAGCTGCGCAATGAAGACAAAAGGTAGAGCACGCTGAAAAGTGAAATGAGAGGGAAAGCAAACTGCGGAAAAGAGAAAAGAGAACGGATGGTTGGCACTGACAGGTTTGCCACAGGAGAAGAAAACAGCATTAGAAAAGTCGAGTGTTAGGAGGATATAGAGTATAAATGGAAAGTGGTATGGAAAAACATAAGAGACAAGGAAAGATTACAAAATGGAAAGAGAAGGCAGACAGAAGAAAGGTTACTAGTGGTCAGTGTGACAGTGACAGATGCTTACACTTATTATTAACACATAGGGACTGCTGATCTTGCAAAGTACTCGCTCTCTACTCTTCAGATCAAGACACTGCTTGGTTTCTTTCGGAAAATAAATCCATGTTCTCAGGAAAGGCCTCAGCGGATGTTTTACATGTTTGGCATATGTTTACTCCGACGCCTTGACAGGCTGCACATTGGAGGCCTTCAAGTGTTTTCAGACACATCTGAAGACTGGAGAACCTCTGACTTTCTTCGCTGCTTGGTTTGGTGCAGAGAGATTTTAGATCCCATGTCACATTTATAATATGCAGCTGTTGTTTTAGTGACATCTTGGCTTAGAAGTACGGGATAAAAACTAGTCTAAGTGCAGTTCTTGTCTTTTTTGGCTGTAATTAAATTCTGGATCTTGCTGAAGAGGGATTTTTAAGGAAGAACTGGAAATCAGTCCTTTCTACTGGCATTGTTCCTGGCTTATTTAATCTCCAATGCAGTTAACGGATGGAAAAAGGCAAAGGATAGGGAATCACTTTTAGCTGTACTACTTGGAGACCCATTGTTGGGGGGAATAATGTGAAGAAATTGGAAGTGAGAGGCTGGTAGGTAAAAATAGTCTTGAACATGTAACTGCAAATAGAAATGGTAGGGATTTAAGTCACCAAGGCTTAAATCCCTGTGGAAACCACTTAGAAAGAATTACTTGACACATACATTTTAGAGCCAGAAGGGATCAACAGATTATTACTTTGACCTACTGTGTAACATGGACCATAGTATTTCATCCAGCTAATTCTGCAGCTAGCCTAAGGCTTGTCTTTCCCAAAGGCAGGTGGACTTGATTTGGAGATTTTAGGGGATGAAGATCTCAATGCATCAGTTTAGTTTGTCCTCTGATAATGTATTCCTTGTTATTTTAAGTCTGGTTTACATTTAACTCCACTTTACATAGCTTCAGCCTCTTTTTCTTTTTTTTTTTTTTTTTTGGTTGTTGTTTTGTTAAGCTTTTTCTGCTTTATTGGAGGCCTTCATTACCTATTATTTTCTTGATGTGAAAGATGCTTATGAAGTGAAGGATTTAAGCTAGGTACAAAAATTTGTGAAAGAAAGGACATCCTCTGTCCAGACTCCAGTAATATGAGTGACTGGAAGAGTCAGCATGTATTCTCGAGAAAATTGCTCACTATGAAGTATACTGTGTATAACTGGGCTCTCCTGCAGCTGACACATTGCTGTTCCAGTTTGCATCTAGGTATTGATACTAGTGGGCTAGGGGCACACGCTTATCGGTGGCTCTGCAGTACAATAGCAGGGTAGAGGAGGCTGCCCTGGAGACAAGGTGATTCCAGCTCTTGGGACAGCTTTTGGCAACAGTGGCTGCCTGTGTGGGATGTAATGTGAAGTGAGACAGAGTGAAATGGCAGACTGCATGAGGCTGCAATGAGTCAGCCACTCCAAGGGGGCTGGAAGAAATGTATAGTGTGTATAGAGGAGCGTTGGGCTGCCCCGAGCTGGAGGCGAGGCGTTCAGATTTCTGCAAATCCAATTCATCTGATGTTCTTGGCAGTCAGGGGAGGAAACTCGCAGCAGAGAGCTCTGGTGTGTGAGGAGTGATGATTCTCAGGCTGCCTTTTGGGAAGGCAGGCCAATAAACGTGGTTACCATGTACTGCAACAACAGTCCTGAAGAGGGAGCGTACACTAATAGTAGTATCCAGGGCAATATAAATTGCTTCCTTTGTAATGGAGTGCGTAGGGTATGACTAAAGGCTAAAGCACTGCGCGACCATTCACAGGAAAAATTTATGTATAGATGTCTCTCATAGCTATTAATGTTACCCCTTTTTGTCAACAGAGAGAAATTCAATGCATCAATTAAAATATTTCTTCATGAAGGATTTTTTCCAGGAAGTTAATCATCTCACAATCTTCATATCGCAATTTATTCTTCTGTTGCTTCTTCTAAATACTGGGTTTGTTCTCTTTCTTTCCAAATATGAGGATGTTTTCCACCCCCTTATTGCATTTTAGAGTTTCAAAATTCAGTCTTGGAATTTCTTTCTCTTGTTAATTGTACTAATTTAGAGGATTTGACATTTCCCTTAACAATCTCTGTTACTGAGAAGTAGTATCAGAGGTATTGCAGGATCATAATTATGAGGTAATAGAGTTGTGGGGTTGAAAAAGCACTAGGTATTTTCAGGTGGTCACACAGTGAAATATCATTAATGCTGTGTAATTTGCTTGGAGTAGTCCAGCCTTGGAATGTGTGGCAGTATTTCACTGCATGAAAAATTACTGTTGCTTCAGCTGCAGCCATATCCATCTCCCTGGGAAAACTTCCAGCTTCAAAGGGAAATCTGATTGTACATGTTTGAACTGTGTTTTCAGCTACAACATAATCTTTTCTGTCTTCTGGCTGTCCATTAGAAATCGTAATGAAAACATGGCACATGATCCTTTCAGCCTCAGTGTAACCTTTCTTTTTCTCTGGAAAGAAAAGTTCCTCAACTCAGAGGGTAATTCAGTTACTGACATCCTTTCAGATGCTTTGAAGGTATGCTTTGTTGGAGCATCTGCATGCTAATCTGTGAAGTAAAGCAAGAGGATGGCAGCTACCAAGGTAGTGTCAAAAAATAAATACACTGGTCTCCTAACTAATGCCCTCACAGCAACTGAATTCATGGTCCGAATAGTCAATTTCTTAAATCTTCAGTTACCAAAACATAAGAAAAGTGAACCTAATATTACTGCTTAACACACAGGAGAAAATAAACACTCGTATTGGGAAAGCCATATAACAAACATTTCAGAACTTTCAGAAAAGCAAGCTAGAAAGTAAAAATAGTGTGTAATGAAATGGACTTCCCTCATTTATTTTCTCTCCGTGAGCAAATGAGCTGAATTAAATAAGAAAAATAAAAAAGTCCTAGCAATTCATGACCTCTCACCTTCACCCTGTCCAAGATGCTTTTTAAGGCATTTTTCATACTCTTGGTTTGTTTATTGTTTCTCTGCTGCTTCCAAGTTGACCTTAAGATAGGGTCCCACCCAAAGTTTTGCAGGAAGCAAAATAGGGCAACAGAAGCAAAAGGGTTATTAGTTGAAATGATGATTACAAAAATATCTGCAAAGTAATTCTCTCAGGGCTGTGTCTGTCTTGCTCAGATACAAATATTTTTATTGATATTTGCCTCAGACACTTTGAGAAATTTTCAGACACACTGATATCCTATGAAAATTTTTTGTATTATTTCTTAATTTTTTTTCTCATGACTTCTCTATGACCTTTCCTGTTATTTGAGAATTCCTTGTTTGGAAAATATTCAGGCTATCATCATTGTTATTGATTAAGTAATAAGAAAAAACAATAAAAAAGGGAATAGACTATATTTTACTCCATATAAATTCTTTCTAAATGCATATATACATGAAATGTATATTACTTCATATAATAAAGCCTGTTCTAGGGAGTATCTTATCCATTATCTGGTTGAGGCTGTCTTAAAGAAGATACAGAATGGAAAGCAATTAACTTCTGCAGGTTTTCTTCCTCTGGTAAAAGTAATTCCTGTGCGTTTTGTTTGTATTTTATCTAGTCAACAAGGGTTGATGATGGAGTACTGAAAAAGTACAAACCAAAAGAGATTAAAGGCAATTCAGTACCATGCAATTTAAAGTACTGCAGAGATCTGTACCAATCAGCTGCAGTAAACCACATGTATGGCATATGTAGTACAGCAAACCTTTTTTAGGGTTGTCAGTGTTTCACACATCTAAACATCTACACACATATACATACATACATGCATAAATACATCCATACAGAAATAGAACACCAATGAAGAATTCAGCTGTAACAGTCACCAGTTTGTAGTATATTGTTGGTATGAATAGATCTATGTAAAATTCTATCAAGTTTTATAACCATAGTTACTTATTAAACTAGTCTATTTTATTGACTCTTTTTGTAACATACAATATGTTCCATCACATAGATGAGAACTTTATAAGGATTGGAGGGGCAGGGGGCTTTTAAATCAGAATTGAAGTATTGTTTAGTTTGTTCCCCATCTCTAATGATATGAAGGCACTTTTGTTTTTTTCAAAGGAAAAAAATTAGAGATTTTTGGTTTGGGTTGGTTTTTTTTTTTTCCACCTAATAATCTTGTACTGTGCCCTTGCCATTTCCAGACATTTGCACTGATAGACAGCTCATATGGAAGCAACAGTCTGCCTGCCACTAACATGGGTTTCACCTAGGATCTTACAACAGAGGAAAATACTTTTGTAACTTCTGAAGGCACATAGGTGAATGTGTTTATAAAAGGCAAGCATACTTTAATTTCTTTTTATAACTTTTCTGTTAGATCTATGAAGTGAAGAGTAACTTTAATCTTAATACTTTCTGGATTTCAACTCTGCAACTGCAGTATTATTCTTTAGTATTTATTTACCTGTCTATCCCATATAGTCATCACAGTTTCATGTGTCTCAAATAACTTGAAGCTAACAGTCTTGGGTGACAGAATCAGTACTGAAGGTATAATAATTTTCTCATGTATTTTTCCTGGCATCAAAGCATCCTGAAAACACTGGTAAAAAGCCAGTCTGCATCTAAATCGTGTTAAAAGGTTGGAGCTCTGTGTCATACTGACAATGAATTTTGTGCAATACAAATTTTGTTTAACCCCTAAGGCTAGATGAAGGTTAGATGCTATTTGCATGGAATCCAAGTGTTATTCTTTTGATAAACACCTTTTGCCATGTATGCCATTAATTGCAATTAATTGTTTGGCATACTGGTACCACAGCGTCAGGAGGCCTAGCCTACTACTACTTTTCTCCTTTACGCACTGGTGTTTTGCAATGCAACTCATTCAGGTCAGACAACCCAATTTTACTTTTCAGTAAGCCTTTTGGCATTTTCCTTTTTTGTATCTCAGGCGTGGGAATTAATGTGATTTAGGGAACTCAATAAAACTGCCAGGGGAGATGGACAAAGAATGTGAGGTTGTAAAAACCCATTTGACACATTTGCTTCATGTCTGCCTAGCAGCATACCTGCCACGCCAAAAATTTCCGTGTGAAACGGATACTAGAATTTCTTTGCAGTAGATCTCTGTTGCTTAGCAGAATACAGGACATTGCTCTTGCCAAGAGTCTAAGCAAATGGTGCCTGTTGTGCATTTTAAGGTTTTCAGTAACTGACAACTGAAGTTCATTATGCAGGAAGGGGTAGAAGGGAAGAAGCACTGTGGGCTTGTACTGCCAGCAGAGAACATTTGCCATGGGAATGTTTGAACCAGTGGTGTTTCCTTGTAGCAATTATTTATCATTGTTTCTGTAGAATTAATTTCCGTGGAAAATATGAAGCTTGCAAAAGTTAAATTTGGAAAAATGTTTAAACAATTTGGCCAAAAGCTGTGAATTTTTGAATGAGAATGATGCCTGTGTAGGAGATCAAATTAGGGCTCCTTGTGCTCTTACTCTTCTCTGTTGCCATTTGTCCCTTTTCACCTAAGTAAGAGAGGAAAGAATTTGAGAGAGAAGACCTTGACCATGGATGTAGAGCCTGACTGGGGACCCTCCATAGAACTGCAGAATGGTTTGGGTTGGAGTAGATCTTAAAACTCACCTAGTTCCAACCCACTGCTATGGGCAGGGACACCTTCCACTAGACCAGATGGCACAAAGCCCCATCCAGCCTGGCCTTGAGCACTGTCAGGGATGGGGCAGCCACAGCTTCTCTGGGAAACCTGTGTCAGTGTCCCACCATCCTCACAGGGAAGAATTTTTTCCTAATGTTAGGCCAGAGCAGGCACGTTCTGCCCCCAAAGCTGGTCAGTTGAGAAACTCTCCTTGTCCTCTCAAGGCCTCTAAGCAGAGGGTCCGGGAACCATTGCCACACATTCCCCCTGCCTCTGCTCCTTCCCCTGCTCCTGTCGCTGCCCTGCTCCTGTCCCTGCCCTGCTCCTGCCTCTGCCCCTGCCCCTGCCCCTGCCCCTGCCCCTGCCCCTGCCCCTGCCCCTGCCTCTGCCTCTGCCTCTGCTCCTGCCCCTGCCCCTGCCCCTGCCCCTGCCTCTGCCTCTGCCCCTGCCCCGCCCCTGCCCCTGCTCCCGCCGCAGCCAGGCTCCGCCCCCCGTCCCGTGACGAAACTATGGCTTCCACCAATCGACGCCCGGCAGCCGGCAGAAGATTTGCATGCATTGAGGCGTTGCCGTGGCAATCGCGGGGCGCTGGTGCCGCGGGAGCTGGTGCCGCGGGCCGGGCGCTCCCATCCCCAGCGAGACCCGGGGTCCGGCGGGAACAGTAAAGCAAGGGGGGAACATCCCAATACACGAGGCGGGGGGATGCGTACGCTCGCCTAACACCGCTGTCCCTTCTTCCTCTTCCCTAAAGGGCAAACTGAACCGAAACGCAACAGCAGAGACGCACAGATCTTGCGGAAATTAGCAATTTTTGAGCCACTCTCTGGAGCGAAGGTGACGTTTAGGAAGACATTAATCATTCGATGCCTTGTGCTAACTCTTGAGTTTTGCGTCGAAGTAAGCCTGTGGACTTTTTTAGCACAGGAAAGGGGAGGAATGGCTAGGTGAGGAGGAAGTGGGGTTTTCCTTCAGTCCTCAAGTCCAAGCAACCTTCCTGCCTAGCCCACAGCCACTGGCAGTCAGGATCCTCTGTGCTCGGATCCCCGCTTTTCTGGTTTTCACCTGATTTCCCTGAGAAACCCAGGCAATAGTGCTGGCCTGAACCTCAGTAAGACAAGGATTAAGTATCACAGTCCTGTGACCTGATCTGACCCCATTGCATCAGTGCTTGACACCAAAGCACCAGATGGCCAGGATGCTACAGAGCTCAGGGGGCCATTTATAACTAAGTAAAAAGGTCAATGAGCAAAGATTTGAGTGACTTTCTCCCCTCAGACCAGCTAGCTGGTAACAAATGGGTGTGTAATAGCAGTTACTGCAAGAATAATGCATTTATTCTCTGGAATCCATTTCCGCAGAGAGTTGCCTGGCAAAAACAGTGTGTGAGTAAACAGCATTTACCAGGTCAAATGTTCTGATTTCCTAATTCCCCCCTTCACTTTTTTCAGGAAGTTCATTTATGTATGTGCTTTAAGGGGCAGGACAATACAATTGAAATCATCATGGGTAACTGTTTGGATGTTGAAAGCTAGAAATGTTACTCTGTGTAGAAGATGACCCTACCTGCCACATAATTACTGATTGTCCTGTGTAGCAGAAATTGCCGCTTTCAGTTCTATTCCTGGAAAATACGTGGTGCTCAACAGCAATGAGAAGGTTTACTACTATAAAAGCCAGATTTTTCTTTTTTTTTTTTTGGCTCGGAAAGCACCAGTAAAACTGAAACTTTGCTGTCATTTCCAAGTGGTTTCATCTCAAAACTGATTACAGAATTTCTTTGTAAGATACTCTCAGTGAACTGATAGCTAGAGTTATACATTAACACCGTTGACTTAATCACAAATTTGTTTATTTACTTTTCTTTTTACTTAATTCCCTCAGACATTGATCTGCAATAGGATGCACTGGTTTCTAATTGGGTGAAATAATGGTTACACAGCAAAAAGCTCAGACATACACACATTTTTACATGTCTCTTCATCTAACTTACATTATTTGGAGATATTTCAGGCTTGTATTTCATATGTATTTCTATTGGCTTGTAGAATTTAATAACATTCTGTTACCTAAAGAATTATAAAACAGGAAACAGAACAATATAAAGAGATACATAGGTAACATAGCTTCAAATATAAAGTGAGAAAAATATCATCGTTAAGCATAACAAATAACAGAATCACCACATCTTAGTGGTACTAGGTAAAACTAAATGAAGCTTCTCAGCCATGTCTTCTCACATCAATTCTAAATTACTGTTGATCTAATGTGCAGGAGAAAAACAATAATGTAAAGTAATGATGTTTTTAAGATTTGTTACCAACAAGACCCTTAAAAAAACATGTTCTCCTATCAGTATCCATCATCAGCTTTGTACTGCAATGCCCTCAAGCCTCATGCTGGACATGAGGAGTGCTTTGATAGTCCCCCTAGAACACTGTTTTCTGTAACAGATCTAGTAGGTGGCCATTTTCTTTTTGTGTCATTACGTCATGAATGTTCCTCAAAGTATCAAGATGTGCTGTACTGTTCATGCAAGATACAATGATGAGTTGTTTAACAACTTCTCCTTAGGTCTACCAACATTTGACAGAAGAAATGGAATATCCAGAGTTTTGTTGTTCAAGCCATTTTCCACTTCAGATAATTCCATCTGCTTGTCTAGATTCCCTTTGTTAGTTCTCTGTTACTGTGACTTTCTGCTCATCATTTAGTTTTCACATTAATTTTAATAGCCATTGCATAGGAATTTAATTTTAATTTTAGTAGCCATGGCATAGGAATTGCTGTGGTAATAAGGCTATCTAGCTGAATATCCTGTTCATAACAAAACTATGAGAAACCTTAGGTATGGAGTCACTTATCAGCAGGAGCACTTTCTTTCTATTGAAAAATTACTAAGGTTGATTTACACTGTAAAAGATGAGAATATTTACCTCTTCCAATTATTTTACCCTGCATAATGTAACCTTCTTAATGCAGGTTATTGAGAAAAGTGTCTTTCCTGCACTGAATCACACTACAGTTCTAGTGACAGGCTTTCAGCCCATGTGCGTTTTCGTCCTTCTGATTTCCCCTGACATGTGGAAGTTTGTATAAACTGACATTTTTTGTATCAGACTCATAACCAATTGTGCATTTATCCATCCACCTATTGTTTCCCTCTAAAAGATCAGCCTGCTTTCTTGAAATTATTGTACAAATTGCATACTCACCATCAAATGCCTGAGAACCAGCCAGTTTCTGCACACGTCGGTCCCAGAAATGGAAATGTGGAACAAAGACACCTTTCTAGTTCACCTTGAGCTGCGTAAACTTCCTTGCTTCAGTGTCTACTTCCTCTCATACTCCTGTGCGGTGAGCAGGGTGAACACACCCAGTCTATTCCCTATCTGATATTTCCTCTGTGATTTTGCACAGTGTTAAATATCACAGATCTAATGCAGTAATTGCTAAAGATTAAGAATGTGATGCACAGTATCCCCAGAGTCACCCAGACTGGCAATATATCTATGTCTATGCTGATTTTTGCACAAGAGTAAGTGTGGAGGCAGGGTAACATTATTAATTTAAAATATGAGTGTATTAAATATTTTTATGTAAGTAAAATGAAGGTAATCTTCACCCTTAATTGTAAATTTATCAAATTTACAAAATTGTAAATTGATAAATTGTAATGCATCACTAAGTAAAATATGAAAAGCAAGACCTTGTTTGTAGAGAGAATGCCATTACTGAAGCAGGTCCAGAATTGTAAATTTTAAAATTCTGATAAATTACATTTCTTCAACTAAAAATGTTTTACTTTATCCGTATATACTAACTAATAGCAGCCATAATTCCTTCATATAGGTTTATGATTTCAATCAAATCAAAGGAATTATTTCTTATGTTTAGGCAGACAAGTGCATAATAACACGAAAGAACTGCTGGGTCACCACTCATCAGTGAATTTTGGATTGACCCATTAAGTTTTTAGGTAGGAAGTTGATCAGATCCAATTAAAGATACGGTCATTTTAATAGGTCAGAGGAAAATTAAAAAAACTGCTTTGACTAGTATGACTGTCTCATCACAGAAAACACCTTAAACAGTTCTTTAGAATCACATAGAAACCTCAGGATTATGTATTTTCCTTCTTTTACATTTTAACAAACCCCTGCACACGCACTTATGCATACATTAGTGATTTCTCTCTTATTCTTGTGTAATTGATATAGGTACACCTTTGAAAAAAGTTTTAGTTTTGTCTAACCGACACTTAGAATCAGGGAATCACAGATTGGTTTAGGTTGGAAGGACCTTAAGATCATCTAGTTCCAATCTCTCAGTCACAGGCAGGGACACCTTCCACTAGGCAAGGTTGCCCAAAGCCCCGTCCAACCTGGCTTTGAACAGGTTGACTGCCGGAGATGGAGCAGCCACAACTTCTTTTTGCAGCTTCTTCCAGTGTCTCACGACTCTCACAGTAAAACTTTAAACATTCAGAAAAAATATTTATTAGAAAATTCCCAGATGTTTCTAGAAAACAGTGGCTTTTTAACCTAGTATATTTGAGTTTCAGTATTCTTGCCTTGTCTTTCTAGCTGGCTGTGTCTATGTTTAATGAAGGCGTAACCACCAGACTCTAAGCTGCAGCTTGTATGGGGAGAAGGTACCGCTATGCATGCAGCTGATCCTCTGATGGAACAAGCTTCATATTTGGATGTTTCTGAGTGTGCATTACTCATAAGACATTTAAGCCAGGCTGCTGTGATGTTAGATTTTACAGACTTGAAGCTGCCAGAAGTGGGGGTACATGCCGATATTTGAGTGTTCAGAGCTTACAAACTGTTTCTTGAGATAGAAGGACACTTAAACACATGAGATCATGCTCAGCTATGACAAGATAAAGCACCCTGATGCAGAAAACTATGGATTTTCTACATCTCAGTTGTCTTTATTGAAGTTTAATTAAATCATAGATTACTCTTTTCACATGACTGAAAAAAAGATTAATCTCTAGGACTAATCAAAGGAGACTCCTCCAGCCAGGAACTGTGGAGAAAATGCAGTGCTGATCTGGAAAAATGTGAGGGTTTTAATGTGTGGTTAATTTGCTAAAAATATTGTTGGAAACATAAGAATGTTTTATTCTTTTTATGTTTCAGTGAAAAACAGATCCAACAGTAAAATACTACAAATTATCCAATATTTTTGTCTAACTGATGTTTGAGTTAGACACTTTGTCTTAACAGATTTCTAAAATTATTTTTAATTGAGCAGTACAAAACAACATTTAGCACAAGAGAAAATACAGCTTAAGTTGTTGGTTTAATTTCATTTGCTTTCCCTTAAAGAATAATGAGAAGCCTCATAGAAAACATTTTATTTGGAAAGAGCCTGAAGCAAGGCTTTTTGGCACTCAACACAGAACATCAGTTTGGACCTTTCTGACACCTTTTTTATATGTAAATATAACTAAAACCCAGCAAAGGGCAAAAAAAGTCTTACCTTGAACTGTGAAGTTAGGGATCAGCCTTAGAAAATCCTGTGACTGAATTGTTTTGATTTTGGGGCACTAGAAAATCTAGATTAATTTCTTTCTCTTCCTGACTTGCTGTGTTACTCTCAGCTGATCACTTTATGTCTCCCTTTCTACATTATTTGTCCTTTTAGACTGAGTTGTTCTCCTTTGTCTTTTTACACAGTCCAGCTCAGATTGAGAAACCAGGATCTGTGGGTACTATTGTAATGAAAGAAGTTGTTGCTTGTTGTTCTTCCTCTAAAGTTATTCGACACATTTGTAATTTATGTAACAGTAAAGTTATGTATTACAACTGAAATAACTTTCCTTTCGAATACCTGTGAATTTAGTCCAATTTACACAAATCATCTTTATTAAATGACCAGCATAATAACTGTGATGTCACAAACAGAAAGATTATGACTTCAAGCACTGAGTGGTGAACAAGCAGGATGAGTGTAGAATATCAAGTGTAGTACTGAAGGCAAACAAAGGGAAAACTTCTCAGAGTGAAGTGGGGGCTCATGTCAATAAGGATTTACACAGCCAGGAACACTGGAATACTAGATAAATCAGTATCTTTTTGTAAGTTAAAATCAGTTTATCATTTCTTGACACTGACAACCTCATCTGTAGCCGGGCTTACACCAGGCTGTTTTATATGGATGCCACCATTTGGAGCCATATGCTTTTCCTTTCATTTAATGTGTCTCTGTGGCCTGGCCCACACTTCTCAGGCAGAGCAACCCACACAGACATTCTCATAACTCTGTTATGTGAATCCCGATTTTATAAGCATTCTCCAATTATATATGACATCTCCAAAGAGCCTCCTGGATGTAAGCCACTGCCACCTCAAACAAGTATTTCATATAAATGCTTTCCATATCAAGCACTGTTTTAAAAATAGTAAATGAATCAGCTGTTCCCACTATTTATTTTGCTTGTTTATGGTTCTCCCTCCTAAATCCAGACTTTAAAATTGTCTCTGCTTTTAGAGGGAGTCAGACATGTCCAAGGGGTATTTCTCTGAGATGTATGAGCTTGAAAGCTCTGTGACCTTTGTTCTAGCTCTGTTTTTATCTAATACAAGGATTTATCTTGTCCCTTTCTGAGCTTGCAGATGGGAACAGTGACAGTAAGCCAGCCATATAGTTTAAATGGAGTTTACAGTCTGATACAGCTGCAGATGGAGAGGCTGTGATATCAGTCCACATGCATAAAAAGTACATAAACAGATTCCCCAAATTGTTACATATATTCCTTTATTTTGTCCATTGGATAAACGCGGTTGTGTCTGGGCAGCAGAAGGCTTCGTGCAATGTGTTCTTCCACAAGGTAAACTGTTTTTTTCAGCTAGGAGATCTCCATGTGGAATTCTAGCTAAGTCAAAAGCAGTAGTGTTGAGGGTACATTGGAAACAGTCAATTTAATCCCCCAGCTAGCGCAAGTATGTTTTGTTCAATTCAGTCAAGGAATCCAGGCTTATAAAATGACCTTATAATGGATTTTGAGGAATTGTTTACATGAGGGAATCAAGACAGATGAAAAACAGAGGGTCACTCTTCAGAAACAGGCTGCATACAGGAAATAGGAAACGTATGTGTCAACTTTGCTTCCAAGTTCCAGCACTAACATGAAAGAAGACGCAAAGAAGGCCTTTTCGGAGAAGAGTTTCAACTTGCCTGTATAGGTTGAATCACACATGGCAGCTAAGGGAAAGCAGCATTAGTGAAGCTTGGATAATAATGGTATTGCTGCAATTTCTGGTTCGGTTAAGATTAAGAGTAGTGTTGCAAAGGCTCCTGTTGCCTCTTTAGGACAAGAAGATAAGAAATGTACTGAGCTATTTTCACTCTTGTCATCCTGTTCTATTTTGGATAAAGTGAAGCTCTCAGCCTGATGCTGAACTAGCCATAGTATTTCCCTTGCTTTTAATTAAATTGAACTCTTAGTTGCAAGTGCCCTGTCACTACAATTCATGAGATTGTTTTTTAAGTATAGTACTCAGTGGAACTGCAGAGGAGAGGAATGTTTTCCCACAGCTACATGCAATGATCAACTGTACCTTTCAACTTTATTAAATGACACGTTGAAACATCTTTAAAGAAAAAAGTAAGAATTTTTTATGTTTTGAAAAGAAATGTTAAATCCCAACCCGGATTTACTTCCACACGTTTACCACTGAGCTTGAGAAAAGAACAATTGAGCTGCTCATATGTCTTTTCAGTTCACACTGAATTTATAGGAAGTTTCCAAATAGGAACGGTCAACTTGGCAGGAATAAATGTAGACCAAATGGTGTAATCCCCACAAGGAAGCATAATTCTGTTATGAAGTATTTACAATAACAAGCTTGGAAATCCAACAATAGGTTATATTGTTAATAGGTTGTTTATAGCATCTTTTATTGACTGATTCATTCTTAATGGTAACAGATTTAGTCCCCTAACATTCTTCATGTGGCAGGCAGTTCGATGACCGCTGTTGCTTTAAGAATCCTCTCAGGTAGCAGAAAATATTTTTCTGACATAAATCAATAAATAGGACATAAATACAACCTTGCAGAGTTCAGAAGTTCCATGAAATGTAGCTGAACTTTCTGATGCTCCCTTCCTGTGACCCTCCAATCACCCTTCTCTCCCCTGCCTTCATGACCCTTTAATGTTTCACTGGCTTTCCATTCTTTTCATCGTCCTAAAAGCTTGGCTACTTCCCAACTTGGATTCATCTAACAGGCCACCCTCCCTGGAAACTCTCCCAGGCTTTGAAAGGGCTTTGCAGTAGAGTAGCCTCAATGCTAGTTTGCAAATTTAAATTTCAAATACTATTGACATTCACCTGACTGAATCCCATGCACAACCTTGTCAAAACTGGCAAACTCCTGCAGTGGCAAGTTGTGGTACAAAGTCATTAGCTTTCTGTAAAATTATGATAAGAAAACTCAGACCTTCTAAAAGGAAAACAAGGGAATGGCTTTGGGATTTGTTGGAATACTTTCTACACAGTTCACAAAGTTTTTTGCATTAAAGGAACACCTCTGGTAAGGGCAAAAGGTACTTCTTTAAAATGCGATAGCACCAGTTTGAAAACAGCTAGCTGCTGTAGCTATTAATTGCTACTGTCCAAACTGCTTGAAACCTTTGTTTCTGTGATAGTTTGTAGTATGCTTTTCCACCATATATGTCACAATTATATATTGTATAAGAGTCAGACAAAAAAAAGTCTTTTTGATATCTGAAACAAAAATTCGAGTGCTACAGTTTTGCATATCCTTTAACATACATTATATACTTATCTGATGCTTCAGACATGAGAGGATGCTACAGCTTTGTAATTTACCATATTTTTCCACAGACTGAAGTTATGTAATAGAATTTTAGAGGAAGAATTAAATTTAAGTATAATGTTTCTCAAGAATTTTATTTTAAACAGCTAACTACCACTTAGTGGTTCACAGACATTTGTTCCAGTACAAATCACAGACTGCGTCTGATGGTCTTCACAGCTTCCAATTTGCATACAAACAAATCTGAGCTTCATAGTACATTTTGTGAAATGAGTGTCACAAGTGTCCCTGGAATATACAGCTTTGTGAAAATCTAAGCAAGCAGCATGAATGTAGCAATCAAAACATCTTTGTGTGCCTGGCAAGATGTGAACCTGATGACAATTTGTCTTTTTCACTGTTGCCCATGTCCTAGAATATTTGTAAGAGACTAGAACCAGACCAGTGCTTCTCAGGGGCACAAAGTTTAAGTTTGTCATCTCAAAACAAAACTATGACAAATTAAAATCTCAATGAAAAAAAAGTGTCCTTCTCCTGGGGTTTAGGAAAATTCAACTGCTGTGTTCAGAGGTGGGAGTGAAAAGGCTATTGAGTGGGAGCAAAGTCTCCCATTTTGACATCAAAAAAAAAGCAGTTCAGAGGAGATCCAGGTTGGTTGGTTGCAGCAGGGAGTGACCTGAGATGGGTCAGTGGGATCTCTGGGTGGACAAGTTTGAGAGTTAAAGACCCCCTAAAAGTTTGGAAGGGTTGAGATAAAGTTTGGAATATTCTGGAAGGGCAAGATAACTCTAAAGTCAGATGTTTCTTTTATTATAAAGTATAAAGTAATGACCTTGCTGTCCTTTGCAGGCCCTTGTCTGTGCAACCTCTTGCTCACTTGAGACTAAAGCTAGACTGCTAGTTATTTTGTATTCTTGCAATAAGACAATAGCCTCCACTGCAGCATGCTTACAGTCTGAATTTTATTTTCTGATCCTTGGAGGACCAGCCCAAAATATTGTCTTTCTGAGAAATGAACATTTAAGTGATACGGTTGAAAAACTTAAAAATGTTTAACACTCTCTTCTTGAGACTCAACAGAGTGCCCCTAATCTTCTCCTCATATGTCGTGCTCTTCAGGCCCAAAGCATCTCAGAAGCCCTTTGATAAACTTGTTCCATTTTATTAATATCTCTCCTCATAGGGAGAATCAAGACTGGCCAGAGAATTTGAGATACCACCTCACAAGTGCTGAGTAAAGGGGCCTTATAATTTCCTTCAGCCTACAGACTGGAAACATTTTCTTTGCTGTCTGTCCCTTTGGAGATCGGACATTAATATCTCTCTACTGAGGGACTTGTTTTCATTTCTCTTGAGGCAGTGAAATTATGTTTAACTATCGAATGGCTTACAAATTAAAGATTGTGTCAAAAATACCAGTTCTGTCAATAATGGAAAATAAAACACATTGATTATACTTACTAATTATACTCAAACCTGCATCTATTTCTGTTTGTGCAGACCCATCTTCTTTCATGTCCTTTAGGAGTTTACAACCTCTGAGACTAGAATTTAGATTTACATTGTTCCGCTGGTCATTAGGGGCAGGATATATGTGATGTTATCTGTCTGCTATTTAAAAAGAAAACTGAGTAATAATGTAAACTGATCCTTGTGATAAACTAAGGTTGGTAACCTTAACAAGAGAGATGGTGTTTATTAATATGTACTGAATTAATTTGTTTCAGGATCATGTAAAACCAAAAGGCAAACCAAAACCACACAGAAACCCTCTTTTCCTACTGAAATGGCCATTAGATGCAGTTTTCCAGCTCTGAAGTCCCTAGAATAGTCTGGCCCATGAAACTGAATTAAGAAGATGGAGCATCATGCTGACTAACAAGGGCTTCCACAAGCCTTTTATGTGTCAGAGAGAGAGAAGTTTCTTGAAATGCTATACTCTTCATGGAAAGAAATGTCAAGAATAAGAATGTGAACAAAACCTGTAACACTTTGCCAAGTGCCAGAGAAGCCCATACTAGTGTCTCTAGCCTCTTGCTTCCAGAGCAGGTTTCACCATCTAACGTGTCGGATCTTCCCAGAATTTTGCCCAAAGTAGTGCATCCAGAAGCTGGATCCCAGAAAAGGCGACCAGGCACTGCAATAGTATCAAAACAGTCAGATTCTTCAAACATGTCTCAGGTGCCACTGAATCGGCCAGTCATCCCACCAAGAAGACCTTGTTTCAAGATATGCTATATCTGTGGCAGAGAATTCGGATCACAGTCTGTACCTACACATGAACCCCAGTGCCTAGAGAAGTGGCGTACTGAAAACAATCAGCTACCAAGTCATTTTAGAAGACCCAAGCCCAGGAAACCTGAGGTCCTTACTGGTGGTTCCTATACGTTTGCAGCTGAAAATGAGGCAGCTTATCAGAGCACTCAAGCTCAGCTCCCGCCCTGTAGAAATTGTGGCCGAACCTTCTTTCCTGACCGTCTCATGGTGCACGAAAAGTGTTGCAGAGGAGGTAGCAGCAGCGTGGGGCAATCACGCGCTAGCCCCAGTACATCTGTTAAAGGCCCAGGCTTTGGGTCTGCCTCAGCAAGTGATCCATCCAAGACCCATCTAGGCAAGAGTGGGGCTGCACCAGCCGTATCAGACAAGGTAAATTGCTAAGCATGTGGAAGGGTGTGGATCCATTTTGATGCTAGGAGCTCCAAGGAAGACTGGGTTCCCATAAAATTTAAAATCACTTTCCTTCAGAAGGATCTTTTGGCTCCATGAAAATGTTTCTACGCTGAACAGTAGGTAAAGGGAATGGGAATACTCTGTGTACAAGGGAAACTGCTTATTCTTATTTCTTTCGCTTTTCCTGTTGAAAGGGAGTAGTTGGGTTCTCATACTCTATTGTCCTGTGAGAATTATGTCCCCAAAAGGGACCATTGTGTGCTATAATTCCCTAGAACATTCTGTTGGGCAGCTCAGGCAAGCTTTGATTTTTATGTTTTAGCAGGTATTAAGTATTTTTATTTAGTTAACATGAAATACAATGTTTCATTATCCTGTAAGCTCTCCAGAGATTTTTTTTTTTACCATTATTCTTAACCTTGGCGTGGAACATGAGTTTACTGAGTACTGCATGTTCAAAAGCAGCAACTCGGGGTGTAACAACAAAATAAATAAGACTGCACATTTCTTTCCACTGAATTTGATTCAATATCCAAGAATAAAGAAGCTGATTCACATTATCCAAAAGCTACACAAAGTTTTGGAAAATGACATATTTTTTTTTTCTGCACTTGTTTCTACACAAGTTGTCTTTAGGCCAGGAGTTTTGCAAGATAGATGTCTAAATTTAGGCACAGTGTCTAAAATAAAAGGCTTTTTTTGTTTGTTTGGGTTTTTTTTTGTTGTTTTCAGTGGAGGTTGGACTCCTGATTGCGTACGCTACTTTTGAAAATGGGATTTAGCTTCCTCAGTCACCAAAGGAGCACAGTGCTATGCAGAGCATTTGTAAAAATGTTTTGAAAGTCAAAGCATTTTATATTGTAGTTTTCCAGCTGCTGAATAAAATGGGGATAACAGAACTACCCCAACAACCATGAGAATGAAGACAACATGGGGAATTTTTATATTTTGCTATTTAAGGCCACTAATTCATAGTTATTGGCAGGTTAGGTCCACTCCTCAGATCAGCAAATTTCAAATCACCCACTAACAGCTCAAAGTGCTGCAGAGGTGCATCTATAGCTATAGGGAAGATGTTCTTATTGTGTTACACTATATTGTACCATTTACCAAAGAACTGTCATTGCTGTAAAGGTGATTGTTCAATGAAAGACATGGGTGTGAAACAGAGAGTTTTGTTTGTCACACATAATTCTGTATGGTTTTTAAAAAAAAAATGGGGAGGGGGGGAGAGGAAAAGTGTCCATAGCTATATCAAAAAAACTCAACCAAAAAGAAAAGCCAAAACAACCCAAAACAGCCAAGTTTAGAGTGTGGTTTGGCTTTGAGAGTGACCCTGCAAAAATGTTGCCTTCTTGCACAACGTATCTTCTCCCTGCATGGATTCAGTCACATCTGTTGACTTGTTGAAAAACATTATTATTACCGCTTTTTACTTCCATGAGCTCAGCAGAGCCAGAATGAAATGTATTCAAATCTGTTCTTCCTTCTGTTTGAACAACAGGTTTCCTCATTTACTTGAAAGCAGTTTCAGTTCATCAGTTGTAGCAAAAGCAAGGAGCCTGTACAGCTTGCAGTTTGTAATTGATTCTGAAGAACTTTATTAGTAACAGTAACTTTCAGGAAGGGATGATTTTGCCTCTCTGAGGACCTTCATTTTTGTTAGTTTTATAGCTGTCCTTTTGTACAGAGGTACAAAAGGCAGAGATAGGCACGGAAAGAGTGAAAGAAATATCCTGTGATCCCAGTGGCTGCGCAGTACTGGCAAACTGCTTCTAAGTGGTCAAAAGAAGCCTCTTTTCCACAGGTTTAAATTCTCTGTGTGAGAGTCACCATCTCCAGTTAAAAGTTTTGAAAGGTCCACATCCTGAAGTATGTTGAAAAGCACTAAGCTAACGGAAGGCCTGCAGGTTTGCTATGAACTGGGACAAGGTCTGGGTCTTCTCTGCAGTCTTCTTTATCTTTTTCCAGCATATGGTTTGAATTTTGTTCACCTTACCAGCTACTCAGCTGCATATTAATTCTGTTAAAAAATATCAGTAATGAAGTGAAATGGCAGCCTGCTTTGGTCCTGACAGGAAAGCATTTGGGGCTTTAAAAGTTTGAAATTCCTGATTCAGCAAAATGTCAGAGGGAAAGAATAACTGAAAAACCAAACCCCAACCATTGCAGAAGTCAAATTAACTCATGCAGTCGAAGATGTCCTAAATTAAAAAGCTGGATTTTCCTCATTTTTAAAATAAAGATCTGACTGATTTGGTGGTATATCATGTGAAGGGCATTTTAACTTTACAACTGCAAACCCTTTTATCTGCATGCCTCTGTCCTGGAGCTCTCTCCCCCTTAGCCAACGCAAGATCAACTCGACCAGTATCGTTACTGACAAACAATTTGTTCACCATTAAATGCCTTCGCAGCTGGAGACTCAACAGCCTCCATAAGCCATCGCTTCCACTAACTGTCCTTGCTTTCAGAATCCATGAAGACATCTGACTTAATCATGTCTGGCTGTGTAGAACAGCCTATGTTTAAGAGACAATCAATCAGGGGTCATATCGGCTCAGAAATTCTGTTTGGTTTGTGCTGTGATATCCCAGGCAATGGAAGTGATGTCTGGAACTACTGAAGCCTGGACTTGCACTAGAGCAGAGTGTGCTTTTTATTCTTTCAGAGACCAAAATGTCTGCTACATGTGAGTATTAACAACTTGCTGTGGGTATATGTGCTATAGTTTTTTTTAATAGCAGATAATGCTAAAATTCTATCAGACGTGTCACTAGCATCTGATGCTGCCACCTGCTGTTTTCTTCTTATCAAGTTATCTAAAAGTAAGATTTCAGTGACATGTATCCTTTACTGTATTGTAATGCATTTTAACACAGCATAAGTTTTGAAAACTTGTGTAACAACAAAATGTTGATGTAGTATCTTGCTCTAGCATAAAGTCATCTACTTACTTGGTAAAATGAAAACTCTTTCAGATGCTGTGCAATTCTAATGAAGGTGGGAAGTCAGTGATCAACTTTGTCTGCCTCAGTTGCAGCACTTTCAAACATCTTAGAAGAATACTGACAAATATATTTGCAAACATAGGAAGTTGGATGAGAATAGACAGTGAATGGATGGTTTGAATGAAACTTACTGAGTATTGCCACTGGGAATGACTGAGCTTCCTGCTTTTCTACCTTTACACAAAATGCCATGTTCATTATACTAACGTATTTCTTTGAAAAGACAGCAGATCAGGAGTAAAATGGGATATTCTAATGCTTCCAGTGGTGTAAAATCTTTAATTGCTTCATCATCTGGCAGAATTACTTTGTTGTTCAAGGAAATTTCATATGCAGGCATGTGACCTGTGCTAGTGTTAATCTGCTGTTGTGTCAGGGCAGTGTTTAACAGCATTCCAGAGGGCTGTGGAATGCACCTTCGGATGGTCGTGAGAGCCCTGCCACAGCTTGTCCTTGTCCCGTAAGTAAAATGCCTCTTACTTGCCAGAGAGGAATATGTGGAAAGGGCTGCTTTCATACAACACAATGCTGTTGCTAAGTGTGTGCGCCAGTCTTTTCCTGAGCCTCTGTTCCTTGGGCAGTTCAAGCCTACAATGGGAGCTTTGGCCTAGAGCAGGAGGTCTCCCCTCTTCCCATTCAAATACATGGATAATTGAACAAATAAGAAAGGTGGGGGGGTGCACAGTCCCGGATAATAAATATTTATGGAGGGAGTTTGAGAGTCATCTTATTGGGTGTACTTAAGAAGAAATTAAAAGCTTTCTGCAGTATGGGAGGATTTGACCTCACATAACACCATAACAGCAGCCTGGGGCTAACCTCAAGTAATGTCAGGTCTATTGAAAACACATAGTGGCGTAGCCCTCTGAGCTAAATAACTTTATTCATGGTCATGCAGACATAGTTAGCAGTCTTGGAGAAAAAAGAAAATACTGAGACACCAGAGGAAAGCCTAACTGCACTGTCAGGTTTTTGTAGGTATTTTTATAATAACACATATCCTCAGGAATAGACCTTCCCTACAACCCTTTTTAAAAGTGAAAAACAAAGCAGTGAGCAGACAGCCTAGCCACTGGCCTGTGAGTAGTTTGGGTTGGAAAATTGTGGTGATTCCAAAAATAGTTTAGTTTCAAACTGCAGGCCTCCAGATGTGACATTTGGGATAGGCACACTCTGAAGAGAAAAAGAAATGAAGGATAAATATCATCAGCTGTAGAAATTCCAAAAATAAAGCTTATCATACCTTAGATTCCACAGTGAAGCAACAACAGAGTTGTTACTACCAGTTGTAAGGATATTGTCCTTTAAGTTTTATTTTTCAGCTTTTTAACATGTGTGTGTTTTCAAAGAAGGATTTCTGTACACAATTGGACTTGCGATGGTGGTTCTGCATTTCTGGGGGGAAAAAAGAAAATCCATCCTTAGAGTGATTTGATCCCTTTTAATTAATTCTGGTCTCTGCTATTGTTTCTGTACAATTTTTAATCGTAGAAGTTATAAAACAGACATTTCTACTTGAACAGATTTCTTAAACATTCGTTTCAACAAATAAGATTTAGTTATGAATCAATCCCAATAGATAAGTTTGGAATCAGAATCCTCTATTTAGCTGCAGGCCTGGTTTTACTCATTTGCAACACAAAAGCCACCTATAAACACTCTGTCAGGACCTGGAGGGTTCATAGTACTGCTCATTCAGACTTTGGGTTTTCAGGTGAGACTGCCAGCAAGACCATCTCAAAACTCTGGAAATTTCCCTGGATGGAGATCTCTAACTCTTGTCTTGCTGTTCTGTGGCAGCTGTTCAATAGTAGAACATCACAGTGACTTTAGAACAAGTGTAATGGATTTGAATGATGCAGCCAGAGACAAAAGGCTATCTTTGTTCACTAGGGAAATACAGCTAAGATGAAAAACTACTTGATTTTTACAAAGATATTTCTGTGTGTCTGTTAAATTTATTGAGAGTATTTAATTTTATAAGTGATTTTTCACCTGTCTAAGATCAGGACTTAAGTCTCCTCGAAGCTATACGTTTGTTTTAATTATGCTGCTCCATATGTTGGCAAGTGCAGTGCAGGCTAAATAAGCATGATTTTCATTTGTATTAGGATTCCTCTTCCCCAGTCTGGTAGTACATAAAGAGTCCATACAAACTGAACGTAAATCAAGTTGCTCTTTCCTCATTTTCAACCAATAAATAAACTATTTTACTGAATGGCAGGAACCTAGCTAATGAAAACTATTGAGAAAAATGTGTTCCCAATGTTTTTACACCTAGCATTTTTTTAGAAAACCATTTCCAAAATATTATAAACATACCCAGGATAATCATGCACACTGAAACGAGTCCCCTGACCTCAAGAGTTTAGACTAGTAACCTTATCTAAAGGTCTCTGGAGCTTACAAAGAAACATACATTGTGTTCAAAAGACTCCATATCTGGACCCAGAATCTTATATCCAAATCAGACAAGATCTAGCTCAAGAGCTGAAGTAAGGAAGTAGGTGAAAATTGATAATGAAAAATTAGTGGGCATTCTTAAAACAGCTGTTGCTATATTCAGCTATGAACAGGAAGAGTAGGTTATGCATATATATTAAAAACTTTTTTATCAAAGATAGCTAAGGAAATTCCATTTAAAAGTTAAGTGAATGAAAACGTCCCTGGAAAAACCATCTTTAGATAAGTTATATTTCAAGTCACTGCGAGAACTTTCCAGATGAACTCCAACTTTTCCCAGCAAAAACACATTTTGTAGAATAGTATTTCTTCATGTAATTGAGTTTACATGTGTGATACAGGAAAGAAAGCTTATGCAGATCGTTCACTAATGACATTTTCAGACTCTAGCATAAATGCGAAAAGAGCTGCCCAGAATTTCTTGAATACACTGATGAATACACAGAGAGATTCATAAATACTAGAACAGGTTATGCTTTGTCTTACACAGCAGCAGATGAGAAAATTAAATCCTCGCCTCCCTTGTTTGAGTGAGAAAGGCTTCCTGTGTTTGGTCTGGAATGGCTGTCCCTCTACCTTTAGGAGGGCAGGCTATAGCACGACTCTTACTGGTATTCTGCAGTCAGTAGTGCAGGCCGTACTGGCAGTCATGAGACCCATCAGTGTGCCTCAAAATGCTGCAGTGCATTTTTACACTACCCTGGAGCAGAGCTGGTACTGACAGCATGCCTAGCCCAGGACGCACCTAACAACACAGTTGAACCCATTATCTGCAATACCACAGTAATTATATATTTTTCAAGCTTAGAATATGCATTTGTGAGGTTTGTGGTTGAGGGATTTTTATTTTAATTCCGTTGAGATGTTCTCCTCTGCAAACAAAAGCAGATCTTCAGTGCAGAAACAATGACTTGCTTAGCGTGCAGTTCTGCCCTCGCTGCAGTCACTGGCAAAGTTTACACTGAGGCCTTCAGGGTAAACAAGCAACAGTTCCTAGTTCGCCCCTCAATCCTGAAATATCCTAGATTGATTTTAATCTGTCAAGGCCAAGAATTTCACAATCTTGCTGACCTGCGGCAGAAGTAACACAGGGTTAGGTACCACAATCACGAGCTTGAGACAGCTACCCTCACTGTCCAGCTGAAGAGAGATCCTAAGGCTGGACACAGCGCTTTAACTGTGTTCTGCCTGGAGATGGGGTCTTTCTGCTACTGTGCTAGACACCAGCAGTTCTGCTGAGGAAGCTTTTGTTGCTGCTTTTCATGTTACTTCTCTTTGGTAGGTAAAAAAAGGGCTTCAACATTTAAGGTGGACACTGTGCTGCAGCAGCTTGATCATGCTGAGGAGTTGTTTCTGCATATGAAGACTCAGCACTTCCATGAACTTGATGGTGTGAAAATAAAAAGGGCTAAAACTTGTGTAGCTAAGTATTAATTAGGTAACACACACAAATTGTCAGCCCAGTATCTGCAGGAACCTACCTGTCCCAGGTGGCCAGTTAATGAGACAGTATCTCTTATAAGCTTCAAGAATGTATCTAGACAAAACGAAACTGATACAGTTACACTGATTTCACAGATATAAATAATTTCCTTAATCTACATGATTGTTTCAATTCAAAGTTGTTCTGACTCAAAATTAATGTTGAAAACAGTATATTTTATTCTTCACAATTATTATTTGCAGGCACAAGTGATAAAAAGGCCAACAGTGATTTGTTACATATGTGGCCATGAGTACGGGACAAAATCTATTAGTATCCATGAGCCACAATGCCTGAAAAAGTGGCACCAGGAGAATGACTTGCTACCCAAGCACTTGAGAAGGCCAGAGCCCAAAAAGCCTGAAGTCAGACCTGTGCAAGGTAAGCTACAGATCAAATGAGGAAATGGGAAGAAGAAAGTGGGAGGAATAAAAAAAAAAAAAAAAAAAAAAAAAAAAAGAAGGAAAATTTAAGCAGTAGATTACTTCGTGGTTTGCAAGTACTTCTTTCTCCTATTCACTCCAAAGAGAACATAGCCATAAGGGCTTGTTTTATGCTTTCTGTTGACTATCTTGTTCTCCTTTTGTACTGCATCCGTGAGAAATAAGAGTAGTTGTTGCCTTGCGGGACGTGCCTCTTGAGACAGTCCTCTTTATGTGTCAGTATGTTCTGAATAAAAACATGAAAGGATTAGCAATCTGCTTCACAGCTACATCATTACCTTTTGACTAGTTCCAACGCTGTAAACAGACACTTTTTAAAATGGGAAAGAGCATCCAAGGATAATGTACAGACTTGATACATACAGTCATTAAAATAAAATACCCTTCAGCACAGGGATAGATACTTCAGCCAGGTTTTATACTTACAGCATTGGTTAGAAAAAACAACCTGACACTGGCACTTAGCACTGGTAAATAGTGAATGGCCTTGAGAAGTTCTGTGGTAAAATAAGAAATACAATACTAGATGCATGATGACTGGTAGGAAAAAGGTATTTTTAAAATCTATTAAACCTAGGACCTTAAGATCATCTAAGGGAGTTGGAACTAGGTGATCTTAAGGTCCTTTCCAACCCTGACCATTCTATGGTTCTGTGAAAATCTACCTATAACATATACTGTAGTTTCAATTTTTTATTAAAATATAGTTATGGATGAAAATGCAGTATCTTTTACTATGAACATCCAGAGGATTTCAAGCCTTAGAAGCTTTCTTTATGACACTATTATAATGTTTGTATTATAACCACAGTGGGGAAAAAATATATGTAGTTTAAGCTAAATATTATATTTCTGTCAATTATGTGTGTTTGAGCTGTGGGTTCTGTTTTGTAAGTTGCCCAGATCCTGCCTCTTCAAATCTATGAAAATAAATGATCCTTAGCACCCAACAGACCTGGGCTCCCATATGTATCCCAGGAGTATGTACTCACTATAGAACCAAAAGAAAATATTACCTGCACTTTGCCTGGAAGCTGCTCCAAGAACTGCCCCAATCCCACAGAAAATTGTTTCACCGTGTCAGCCGGATGCTTCCCCTGGCCCTGTCAGCTGGTCTGAGCTACTTTGGGCCAAATTTGAACCACTTGCTCACAGGCGGTTAATTCACCCACTTTTTTTTTTCATATTCCCCATAATTTCCCGCAGCTTCCCCTAAAGTCTGGAAAAGTAGGCTAATTCTCCTACAGCTCACTGTGAAAGAGTTATCACTAGATCAGTTTACAACAGTACAAAGAAATATGTCCCCAGAAGAAACACACAGAAAAGAGCAGGGTTGCTGAGAATACTAGCCAGCTGACCGAAATAATAATAATAATAGCTCAAATAATGTCAAATCAGGGCTTGGTTAACATATTTGAGGCAGGAGAGTTGAATCTGCAGTAAAAGATGGGTTCAAAATGCATTTTCATTGTATTTGCTCTTTTTGTTGTTAAGCTTTTCTTAATATTACATGTTGTGTGGTAAAAAAGATGGAGAAAATGAGAATTCCATCTGAAAGAGGAGGATGTAAAAGGACAAATCAGGTTATTCTGAAATACACTGTTCTTATTTTGAAGGAGTGGAAGCAGAAAGACAACCACTCTTTGAGAGAACAGTCCAGCAGAAGGCTCCCAGATATGAATCAGAATATTGTCTCATTTATGCAATGAGTCATATCAGGCGCCGCGCATCTCTTACGAGGTGGTGTGTGCCTGTGGTTCCCCAGGGGTCACTGACCTGCTTCCAGCATCTGTTCTTAAATGCCTGATGGTGCAAGTCTGATCAGTTCTGTAGCTTGAGCTAAAATTTCTGTTCCCCCTGCAGTTGCCTCATGGTCCTGGCCTTGAAAAAATAATCTCAGTGTTGCTCTTTTTCCATAAGACTTACTCTCGATCATCTGGTAAATGCTATAACTGACCTTGAGACCACATACACGTACTACATGTCTCACAGTCTCTCAACTTAGGGAGGAGGGATTACCCCTGTTGTTGAATGGAACAGGCAACATTCAAAAAAAGCTCAGAAATATTAACTGCTTACATAAAACTTTTTATAACTAGCATAAATCTTTTTCTGAAAACTCAAGTGTCATGGGAAGACAACCGCTGCCCTGATTACACAGTGTTTTGTTTGTGGAATGCCTAACACATGCCTGCAAGGAGAAAGTCATCTCTCTCTTTTTTTAATATTCCATAAACTTTCCAAAGTACAGAAAATACACATTCATTTCCTGCAAGCAAAGGGGATATTTGTCTCAGCCAAGAAAAGAAACACTACTTGGTTGCTCTTCTAACAAAAAGAACATTAGGAACAGGCATATTAAGAGATCTAAGGCTTATTGTGGTTATGTGAACCAATGGATATGAATCACATTAAAGCTGTATGGGCCTTTAATGAAGAGCTCTATCATGTGCCAATGACAGAAACCATGGAATATTTTTAATTGCACAAATCATTTTCTTTTGAAAATTGTCTGCTGCTAATAGTACAAAGACAAAACTGATTTTTTTGTTCTTTTTCTCTATTGTCATACCTTTTGAGAAGGGCAAAGCAAATACATCTTCAAATAGAGCCATGTGTATTTTTTTCTGCATGCACTTCAAATGAAAACTCTTAAGATCTAAATCTAGGTATTAAGCAACCTACCTGGCCTTTTTGGAAATCAGTTTGAAACAACACTATGTGAAAGTCCATTTCAAGATGAAAATAAAGAAGATTTTTTTAATAGTCAAATAAAATATTGAAAATACATCTGATGTGAGTGAGTGAGTGAGTGAGTGAGTGAGTGAGTGAGTGAGTGAGTGAGTGAGTGAGTGAGTGAGTGAATGAAGAATGCTCCTGAGCTTTCAGAGCAGTCACTCTTCCCACAGTGGAAAATAACTGAGGGTAAGACTGGGTTAGTGTTTAGATGACAATAGCTGCATCAGTGCAATGACCTCACTGGAAATTGTGGCTTACAAGAACTGTAGGTATTGTCTGTAAAGGTTTTAGGCTTACCTAAGCTTAACTCTACTTACTGACAAAACTTGCATAGACTTCAACAGGAAGAAAATTTGGCCCCTTGTCCAGAGCAATACAAAGAGCATATTCTCAAGGATGATATGCTCCTGCCCATTGCTATGATCAGATAACACATGCTTATTAAACAGAACTTGAAGTAAAGCCAAAAAGTGAAACTTGATGGTAACAGTATGCATGCAAAGATGTTAATAATTAGATGAGAATGCATATCATAACACACAGCATGTTGTTCTTTCTGTACTCGCATACAATACAAAATGATTCAGTTTGAAGTTAATTTAATTCAACCCTTGGGACAAAAAGCAGAGTCTTTTTTATGTATTTTTTTACGCTTTCGCTTCTTTCTTTTCTTTCTTTCTTTTTCATTTGCAAAAGCAATACGGTTTAGTTAAACCAAAAGGCTCAGTCAACAGGTATTTCCTGAAAATATTTTCCATAAAGACTTGAATGTGGGTCTCCAGAGTGAAAGCTGATACTTTCTTTTTTTAATTTTCCAGCCAAAGGCTTCTATGATCTCGATTCTTTAAATGAGGCTGCCTGGATCAGCGCCCAGAACCAGCTTGTTCCATGTGATATTTGTGTACTTTTCTTCCAGACAGACTGATAGTCCACCAGAAGTCCTGTAAACCAAAACCTGCAACATGAAGTGGATGTAACACATATGCATGCATATTCGTGCATGCTGACACAGGTGTGGGTGAGTGTGCATGAATACACACACACATGCACTCATACCTTTCAGCCAAACCATAAGAGAAATAAAATCCAGCTGGAGAGCCATGGGCTTCAAAACTGTAGTGTGTTTTCAGATCTCAGCATCCAAAAGCCTCCAGAGTAAAATCAGCGGTTGCTACTGTGTAGTGTATGATCAAATATGGTGATTTTTTAGCTCTAACAAAAATTCTTCCTCATTTCTGTTTTTCGGATAGCCTCACCTTGAAGCCACAGTTTGAGAGGGTTGGTATAATACTTGAAAGTAATATGAGCTATTTTCTTTCCTCTCCTGATCCTGTGCTTTGTAGGGTACAGCAGAACCCAAGTGAAGAATCCTCCCAGGCTGTTTTCTGAATAGCCGTGTTGTCTTCATCTCTGTTGGTCAAATATGGGATGTTCTTCAGCCCCACTCCTTTCTTTTTTTAAAGCCTTTCAGAACTTAGCTATCTGGATCTTTGAAAGAAGTTGGGCCTTCTGTATGCATTTCCCATTCTACATGGAGTTTTTTGTATTCAGCAGACAGGAAGAAGCAAGCCATAGCTGTTAGTCACCTTTCACTGCAGAGATCTTGAAAACAGTGTCCCACAGGGATCCATCTAGTGGTTTTTCAACAGAACTGAGAGACTGGGAGAGATGTATAACATCAGGAGCTCCGTTGTCTGCAGGGATGTTTGACTACATGTCTCTTGCTCACTGAATATATTCTCCTACTGTTTCAGAAACTGAAGCTTCAGACAACTTCTACAAAATGAGAGTTTTGATGAGGAGCAACTCATTGAATCTCATGGAAGCAAAGCCAGAGTGATATTGATCAGGAAAATTAATTCTTTGAAAATTTTGTTTCCCCTCTACCCAAGACTTACCTAGTCAGTGTAAGGATCTCCGCTGAAGTAATGACTAATCAGAGAAACCAAGTAGATCCTCTGAATTTGTTGGTTTGGGGTTTTGTGTGTGTCCTTGTCCGTCTTTGACACAAGAGTGTTCATTGACTCCCACTTAGAGCTTAAATCCATGGAGCACTCCAGTGTTCACACGCTTGTGGGACAGTGCAGCTCATGAAGGCCTTGACTGAAACAAGTAAAGCATTCCCATATAAAGGGATCAGACATGGGATGGAAGTAGATAATGGCTGTTTTTAGAAAACACCCTAAAAGCGCCTTCTTCTTGAAGCCTTTAGCAAATAAAAAATGAATAGCAAATAGTATGAAGCAAATAGCATAGCCAGCAGGGCCAGGGCAGTGATCATCCCCCTGTACTGGACACTGGTGAGGCTGCACCTTGAATCCTGTGTTCAGTTCTGGGCTCCTCACTACAAGAGAGACATTGGGGTGCTGGAGCAGGTCCAGAGAAGGGCAACGGGGCTGGTGAAGAGTCTAGAGCACAAGTCTAATGAGGAACGACTGACGGACCTGGTTGGAGGGTTTAGCCTGGAGAAAAGAAGGCTCGGGGGGGACCTTATGTCTCTCTACAACTACCTGAAAAGAGGTTGTAGAGAGGTGGAGGGAGGTTTCTTCTCCCAGGTAACAAATGATAGGACAAGAGGAAACGGCCTCAAGGTGCACCAGGGGAGGTTTAGATTGGATATTAGGAACAATTTCTTCGCAGAGAGTGTGATCAGGCATTGGAACAGGCTGCCCAGGTATGTGGTGGCAACACCATCCCTGGAAGTGTTCAAAAACCATGTAGATGAGGCCATTAGTGACATGGTTAGTGGTGGTCTTGGCAGTCCTGGGGTAATGGTTGGACTTGATGATCTTAAAGGTCTTTTCCAACCTAGTTGATTCTATGATTCTATGATTCTGTGATTCATTTCTTGCTTAAGAATGATACCACATGATTATCCTCAGCTCAATAAATCGACCATACCAGAAATTTTGTAAGTCAGAGGAGCATGTCTTTGTCATGAACTTGGTAAAAGGAAACATACTTTTATGTTAAGCCAAAACAAGCATGGTGTGTCAGATGATTGGAATAAAATATCACCCTGCCCTCTGTGCCGAGTGTGACCATAACAGAGTACCAGTAAGGGCAAAAAGGGTAACTATTACACAAGAAAGCAACTGGGAAGGTGTTTGAATGCACTGTTTTGAAAAATGCTATTATAGTGCATAGCAATGCCAAGACACATCAGTGAACAGGTTAAATACATGGAGGAAGTAATACTCACTTTAACAAGGTACAGAAGATAGCACTATTTTTTATTATTTTACTTACTCTGAGGTGTTTTATTAAGTAGTTAGTGGGGTTATTCAAAAGATATGACAAAATCCAATACAAGTTGTTAACCAGCAATATAGGCTTCCTGATAGCACAAAAGAAACTGTACCTCATACATGTTTTCACCCTCAGGCTTAAGGCCTAGAGCTGGCTGTTACGGATCGTGTGACCAATATGACTTTTCTCAGAGCATTTACACTTACTACTGTACTTACAAATCAGATGGATGTCTTTATACATGCTAAAATGAAATATGGATACCAGCAACTTTTCCAGGCTATCAAGCTGTGTGATTTGTGGCATAAGTGAAATAAGAAGTAATATCATTGTTCTGTTATTAGAGGAATGCTCCTGGCTCCAGCCCTGGTGGGCTGTTAATTCAGACTGGGAGAGGTACCAGCATTCTTTGGCGAAAATGATTTCCAAAACAATCAATGGCACCTCAGCAGCCCTTTCATCTTCAGAATGAGAATTGTATTGTCTGAAGACAGATATCTTCAGGAGTCAAAGGTTCAGTGTCTGTTCTACAGTGCAAAGCTGTGTAAGCCCCACAGATCTATCCTTGTTAGTGTCTCCAGTGTAAGGAGAGTCACTGGCAGAGCTGGACCATCCCTCCTGCTTTTGGCTGGGAGAAGGCATGTGGTCTGAGGAAAGAACAGGGGCACTGGTCCGTGATTGCTAGACTGGCTCCTACAAGCTGGCGGCAGGCAACATCATACAGTGCAAGACCTTGGAGACTGTTATAATCTGCGTCAAGTGCTGACCCACCCACTAGCAGCCTGGTAATTGAAGGATTATAGATGTCATGTAATCTCACCTTTGTGTCCTCTCTTCCTCTTCCTGGAACCCTCTTTATTTTATCAGAGATGATAAGCAGTTTTTGGCTACATCTGCCTCAGTCTGTGATCAAGATTCAATACAGAGTCACTTTAAAAGCAGAAACATATTTTAAAGAAACTAACCCTCTGTAGGGTCCCTGCAGTCTTTGACGTTAAAAATTTAGCCCTGCTTTTTTTGTAGGACTCAGATTTCAGAGTTCCTGTGTCATTCTGAAATTTGGACTTGGAGTCCTGATGATTTTAGATCTGTCAGAAATTTCACCCAGAACAATTTTTCTGTGTTTCACTGCCAGCTCTACTCTACTCTATTTTTTATTTTCTGGGTTATTATCCCAAAAATCAATAAAATCTGCCTGATGAGCTGAGCACACTGTTTATAAACAATTACAAAAGTACAGATATTAACCATACTTCTAGTGTGCTCTTTTGTCTTGCCCAGAAGTACCAGTGTGCCCAGAGTGTATGGGAGCTCTTGAAGCCGTAAGTCTGAAGGATGGTTTCCACATCAGCCTCTGAGGGAGTCAGATGAAGATCTGTCTAGTTAAGAGCTGCCTCTGCTTATAGGTCATTGCTGCTGAGCTCTGAAATGAACAGGGGATCTGTGAAATGTTGAGCCTTACCCCTGACAGAGTCAAGTGAATACTGGGCTATAGGTGCTGATAGTGAGACCAGACCACACAGGACAGATTACTTTGTCACAAGCTTTTCTCCTGAGCTCACCAGCCCTGGTGTTAGTTTGTGCCAGTGATGTCGGTGAGTTCTGTGGCAAGATCTGTTCTGTGGGAGAAAAACTGATAATGCCTTCAAGGTATGCTGTCAACAGAGTTAAAATGACATCTTACGAGCATTTTTTGTTATTGCTTGGTATTTGTCATTCTGACTTTTTTTGCAGAAGAGGAAAAGGAAACGAGAAACTGAGCTACTTTGCTTCCTTTGTTTCTGTACTTTAGTGATTTGAAACATAACCTTATCTCCTCCACTGTTGGCTCACAGTGATTTCCAGCTCAATCCCATGTTTCCTACTGGCACAACACATTTAAACAGCTGAAAAATGTTTTTGTGTACTTCAAAACCAACAACATTCCATTTAGTTTGCCACAAATGTGCTGATAGCAGCTGAAACTATTCCTGGACAAAATATTATGTCAGAACATGGTTTGACAAAGAAAGTTCAATCACATTAAATAAATGGTGTTCCACTTTCAGACTATAAATAAAAGCCCTGACCATAAAAAAAAAAAAAAAAAAAAAAAATCAGCCAGCTGAACCTACCAGTTCCAATTAAAAAATTATGCATTTTAGAAAAGCAATCCTGAAGATCATAGTAAATCTGGATGAGTTTGACTGCAGACTTCAAAAATTGGACATTAATGAAAGAACATACAACTGCAGATAAATATTCTATATAAAGTGGTATAGTTTAGCAAGTTGAGAACATCACAATCCTTTAGTTAACATACAAGCTTCAAAAGGTCCCACATCTTTAAGGACAATAGCAAAAAATACCTAGCAGGCCTTAAAAAAACAGTTTCATGTACCCTTGCTCTTAAAGACCATCAGCACTAGACAATAGGCTGAGGAACAAAAAAATTTGTAAATGCAATGCCAGTTTCTATCTAAAAGTTATAAGAGAACTTACATAAATCTGTGAATTCTCTCTGCATGGTATAGACCTGGAAAATAAATAGCAGCATATAGAAATTATGTTTTCAGCACTGCCTCCTGACCACTGAAAATTCGTATGCTTAGGTTTTAGTTCAGGATTTGTAAATACGAAATTTGATTCTGTACTGACCGAAGCCAAGTCCCACACTGCCCAAGGGGTACAGGATGGTGACAGAAAAGCTAAGGGATTCGTCAGATGTTGACCCATATATGTCTTAACCAAATTAGTTCCTGGAAGTTTTTATGATGACACACAATTCATGGCCTATGTTTGTTTAACAACAGAATTTAATAAATAAGAATTAAGTTTGGTTTTATTACCCAGTTCAGAGAGCTGGTCCATGCTCATTGAAGGAATTCGAGTGAGGCTCTTGGCTGAATCAGTATTTTCTTCAGGGCTCCTGTCTGCCCAGGTAGTTAGTTCTCTTTCACTGTCAGTGGGATAGGGTTTCCTGAAGTCTGTATTTCTGAATGGTGTCAACCAGAGAGGGTTCAAATGAGTTTTCTGTATCTGGAGACATGCCACACTCAGCAGGACAGTAGAATTGTGCAATAGCAGAATTCAACAGGGTCATGAGGTCCACTAGGAAACCGAACCCACGCACCTGGAAAACCCTTCAAGAAGTTGCCTGAGGGACTATCTACATTCTTGCATGCTTTTAATCGCCTGCTCCTCAGTCAGTATCACAACTGACATACACAGAGTACTATTGACTCCAGGGCACACAAAGATTGGGGCCTTATCTTTAATCTATATTTCTTAGAAAACTCCCATTTGCAGTTCAATAAAAATGTTATAATCTGGGTAGGGTTGGGAAGAGAGCCATGATCGTAGAACTGGAAAATCTACCTGACAAATGAGACTCCAGGGGGTCAGACCATTTAACTTTTCAAAAAAGAAGTGCCTCACTGATGGCCTGTACATACCCAGATTACAGAGCATTCTTTTCAGAAGAAAAGATTTAACAATCTCCAAGGCAGGAAGTGGAGCTAGACAAACTCTGAAATAGAAACTCAGAACTTTCAAACAGTGGAGCAATTTATTGAGAAATGCAGTGAATTGTCTATGACAGATTTTTTGCCAATTTTCATGAACTTTTAAAGAAAATGAAATATACAGGTCTAAGATGAATAAATTCAGGCCAGCCTTGCATTACAATATGGAACATTAGACTAGAAGACTCTTCCAGATTATAATGAAATATAGTAATCGATGTATAATTTTCAGGACAAAAAGTGGTTTGCAAAAGTCTAAGAAATATTATACAAGAAGCCAATGATATCTCTGAATTAAATAATTAAGACTCAAAGGTAGCAATTTAAAAGTAGGAACTGAAAGATGTGTATCTTTTGGAAGTCTTTGCATCTTCAGTAGCCCCACTTAGGAATGTAGACCCTATCAAACATGTAAATGACAAGAAAAACTGCTTCTAAAGTCAAAACCAGTTGACCTGCGACAGGATTTTTACCTGGATTTGGAAGCTGAATCAGACTGCAAATTCAGATTGGGATAAGAAATTCTTCAAAGCAGCAGTGAGAGAGATCTCTGAATGTAAAATTTTGATATAGCCTCAAATGGAAGATCAGCTGCCAGTCTGGTCAGAAAGAAGATACTGATTTCAATACAAGTAAGTGCTTTGCCCTCCACACTTTCTCTGGCGCCTTAAGGGGAGAAAGATTTAACTAGCTTAGCTCATAGGACTTGTAAATCTAATTGGTTAGGAAACTAGCTCTTTCAGGTTAGTTTCACACTTTATTTCTGTAATGCCTCCAATTCAAAACAAGTTGTACTTATTACTGACTACTGTCTGTTTACACCAGGTTTAAAGGCTGTAAGGATATAAAAGAAGGGCACCGCTAGATGCATCTTGTGGTAAAAGCGAAAGACCTTCTTCTCCATTCTACTTTCTCTCTGCACAAGTGCTGGGTTTGTTAATGTCTGGGAGACAGACAGAATATTTCAGGAACAAAATCAGAGCACAGACTATGGTGCCAGACCTTGATAGTGATGCAGTCCACTGGGCAATGGGTAGTTTACTTATAAAAGAGAACCCCATGGGCTCCATGCAGCCCAGACTCAGGTAAATACAATAAATGCTATTAAAAAGCCATCAGAGCCTTCTCTATAGTTTTCTCTCCCCTTGCACCCTCCTCTCCACAATTTAGCCTTATTTGATGCATTTGGAGAGGTGTCTTCTCCAAATACCTCTTGGAGAAGTTGCACTTTTTGGTATATGCCATGAGGTGCAAAATACATGCAGCATGGAAGAAGCAGGAGTGAGAAACATAGATCACACTGCACTCTCCATGTTACAAAGCGGTAAGCTGGATGCCTTCAAATAATATAGCAGAGACACGTGGAGGTTTTTTAATTCCTTCATGTCTAATATTTACATTATGTCGTTGGGAAGATAAGACTTAAACAGAACACACCGCTTGAAAAACACAGTCATGGCTGTGAGAATAAAAAGACTCAGTCTGTTCAGCTTGTCAAAGGGAAGACAAAGAGGCTGCTTGATCTGTCATGCATGCCGTATTTCAGGTCTGAATTTTTAAAAAAACAAACCAAGTTCGAGGGCGGAAATGAGCACATGCAATCACAGAATTCCAGTTCTGCATACTTAACCTTGACATGCCCAGGATCCTGTACATGCTTTACAAGTTCATATAGTTTAGGTAATATAACTGACTAAATACCACATTCCTCACTGATGTGGCACTAAAAATACTGAGTAAATTTCCAGAATACCTGGTTTAGCAAAACTTATGCTTTTGAAAAGAAAAGGAAGGACACCTGGGCCAGCTTAACCCAGCTCTTCTGAAACAGTGAATGGAAAGTGTCTGTGAGTCCTCTAGAGTTTTCCATACATTATGGTCAGTGAAGCCAACCTGAATGCTGGAGAGACTAGCCCCAGCCAGATGGTAAAACTGTGACTATGGTATGAAGTGGTCTGGACAGGCAATCTCTTTTCAAGGGAGGTAAAAGGACTTTCTACTTGACCCAGGAGTCTGTGGTCAAAGGAGATGGATGCTTGCATACTTCCAGAGATTTAGCAGTGTTTAAACAGAGAACTGTAAGCTGTCTCCATGAGGAAGTGAGCTGTGCAAAGGTTTCACAAGTTAGGAATGAGCTAAAGGTGGTCTGTACATCTGATGATAAGTAACAAGTAAAATGTTAGGCAGCGTGGTATTTCTGAGGATGAAGAATGAAGGGAGCTCCTATTCAGTAGAGTTCACAGCAAGGATATATATGTTATGGATATCTTGAGGTTTCTTATTAGAACTAAGAAAAAGTTTCTGGAGTCTTATCAGACCTATAGGTTGATTTCTTCCTGACTGTGATCCCACAGTTGATAGATGCTCCTATTCTAAGGAAAACCTGTGTGCAGAGAAGGGGAGGTGGTTGCGCATGTCCCAAGGTCCCTGGTCAGTGACTCCAGACCAGGAATGCTAGTGCTAACTTCCATGTTTGGGGTGCACACTGAACATCAGTGCATTCCGGGCAAACCTAGGGGTTTCACAGCACTCCGAAAAGCTCAAGAAGAAGGAGTCTTATCCTTAACAGCTGGCACTTCTTTACGACACAGTTCCAGCAATCCAGCCTGAGGTGCAGGGAAATATCAACTCTTAGTTATCTGAAGCCAAAATTTAACACAACACAGCCCTTATTCTGTTTTCTCTGCTTCTTGAGAGTTTCCTTAGTCCAATTTATAGCCTCCATCTGTCTGTACCATCCACCATTTGAGTCCTGCAGTTGTTTTCATACCCAAAGCCTTATTACAATACTTCTCTTCACAGATGGTTGTTTTGCTGGTGGCTTGGTTGGCTCACTTATAGGACAGACTTTCATATTTTCTTTCCAAATTTACTTTTCATCTTGCATTTTTATTCATTTAAATAAAATTGCACAGAAAATTCTGCACAATACAACTACACTGATACAGCTAATTATTTTAAAACAATCATAGGAAATAACTATTCCTTGGCATCCAAAAGCTGCAGTACCAGCCATTGCAGAACCATTTAGAGATATTTTTTGTCAAAATTGGCATTTAAGTATGCCAAAGGTTCTCTCCCCTCAGTAGTGAAAACTATCATGAAAACCCAGTTTAGCTGGCATTGGGAGAGGCAGTCTCCAATGCAAGCAAGATATTTGTCATGAATAAAGAGTAGAGCAGGAAAATGATGGCAGTTGTTGAGAGCAGAGTTCCAGTACATACCCACTGTTTTCCACACTGTGGTTATACAGATGTTTCTGATCAGTTCCGCTTGTGCCAATGATGAGGTCTGGGACTTTCCGAGAAGAACAGCTGTAACTGAAGCTCACCAACAACATGGCTATGCTACAGTCTGCAGCATTGCATTCAGGTGTCCAGCTAATTTCAACTTAGTGGGATCTAACCTTGAAAGCAATGTAACCATGATGATTCAAATATGTGAATAGATTGTGTTTGTGGGCAGATTTTGCAGCCTGTGTGATGTTCCTTGCTATTAAGGTCAAGTTCTGAACTGTGCCTGTCTGAACTCCTTTAAAAATAACCAGGTATTTCCACTCACGTTGCATTTCTCAGTATGCACCACCTTAAGTCTAGGAGCAACTGCAAGCTATAACCCCTTGAACAATGCCAAACCTATATGTGGAACATTTTTTCAATTACATGTTTTTCCAGAAAAACTTATTTAAACATTTGTAAATCCTCTGACCTGGGGTGGTGTGGAAGAAACAATACACAAATGAAAGCTGAGCATTTTTAGGGTTGGATCTTTTGCTAGCATTGGGAAGTTGTTTGTTTGTCCCTGTTCAGCAGCACAATGGTAAAGGGAGCAAATTCAGTTTAGGATAAAAAAATAGAGGACTGAACCATTTCTACAACTTTGGTTTTGAATTTCAAATGAATATTTGCCACCTTCTTTTTAATTTCATCCAAACAATTTTCAGATTCAAAATTTCCTCAAATATGTTGTCTTCTTAGGTTTAATTTCACTTGTTTCCTAAAAGCTATTGTTGTGGAAGAAGGATTACTATTATTACAGAACATATGACACTTTAATGACGAAGTCTCATATGCAGCAGTTTCCTACTAGTTGCCACTCTCATGATTTTTCTAAACCTAAAGAGAGAAAAGGCGTTTGTAAAGCACTTTGCTGCAAACTTGTAACCAATTTTGACAATCACATCTACACCAAGTTTGCTTCATTATCTTGCAGATCAGCTGCATTGCATAAAAAAATACTAAATGATAATTGCATTGACACGGTTGATTGTTTGGAAACTTATAATCTCACAGTAGCACACATATCACTCTACAGTATTCGTATAACCACAGAAGTAAATATAATATTAATCCCAGAGGAGATGTCAATTATTCTAGAAAAAAAAAAAAAAAGGTTCAAGTACTTGTTGTTACCCTGTCTTCACAGTATTAGGTATTTGTCTGTAACAAGAACACCCCACTATTCACTATGTCAAATATATTTTGTCCCTTCTTGTAAACAGATACTTTCATATGTGGTAAAAATTGCCAAAAATACACCTTGAAAATGAATTTTCTTACATTTTAACAAAAAGCAATTTGAAAAAATAGTAAGTTTTGTGAAGAGGAGTTGATGTTTGGGAAGTAGCCCAAGTATAAAATAGTGAGTAGTCGTCTGCTAGAGACATTAACACTGATGGTTTGGTTTTGTTTGTGGGGTTTTTTTTCTGTGGCTCTGTCTGTTTCTTCAGCTTTAAATGGTTGACCATTCTGTATCTGCAAGAGGTGCAAACACAGTGCACCTTTATGACAGACCTTGACGATCTGCCTTGTCTGTTCGTTAATCGACAGAGCCCAGCAGGTGGCAATATAAGCACTTCTCCTAATTTGAAATCATTAAATCTTGTCGTCCAATAGCATTAGTATGGTTTAGCCATTTCGAGCTCTAACGTGCATGGAAAATAAGCCTCAACACTGAAGGTGATTTTATACACTAAAATAATGCAAATTCCATGTGTGAGAATCTGGCACTTTTTCCATCTCTGGATCCCTCTTGTGTCTTTGGGATTTACCAAGTACTATTACATTCATCTCAGGTTGAACAGAGTGCCTTGTAGTTACTGAGAGCAAATTGCACCTAGAAACACACCTCAGATATTTTCTTTATTTCTGTAAGTTAACAGAGTAAGCTCTGGTTACAGATTTCTCCTGAAATGCTCTTCTAAAAGGGTTTTACATATGAGTCACATGAAGTAACTATTCTCATCTGGTTAAGGTTTCAAAAGGTTTGTTCTATCTGCAATTAATCAACTTCCTTCAAAAGCTCAGTATGACTTCGAGGTCAAGTCTCCTGATAGCTAACTGATTGCCAGTTACTTTTGTAATGAATGTATACTGTTTAGAGAGGAGTGGGATTGGAGCAGTACGTTTTACTTGTAAACAGACTCAAACAAAGAGCTCATGGAAAATGTGTAGGTTACAAAGAATATGTTTAAAGTAGGTGTTTCTAGCTATAAACTGCTTTCATAAAATGACCTGAATATCTGCCTATGCTTAGAGAAATATATTGAGAAAGTTAACCTAGTGGACATGAAGTTTTCTTCCGGGCTTCTGGGTACTGAAGTAACTGGAGAGTCCTCCAGGGTGAAATTAAGAACCGAAAGTGCTGGAGAGCCTCTGCAAGGACTGCTAAGACATCTGACAGATTCTAATAACTGTAATACTTTGCACTCCCATTGCACCTTCCATGCAGAGCTCTCCAAGTATTTTAAAACCAACCATTAGTTAAGGCTTACAGCCTTTGCCAGGCAAGGTTCATTAACACCATTATAAAGCTGGGGAACTGATTGCTGTAGTGCAATATTACAAATCAGTCTTGTTTTTCTCTGCTCACCCTGACCTCCAAGAAATGGACCCTGACTAAGCTCTTTGTAAGGAACTTCAGGTTTGCCAGAAGCCTGATCTTCTGAACTGTATCATGCAATTTAGAAATTAAAATTCATATTTAATTTTGCAAGACCAGTTCCAGAATAAGTCAGATGCAGAAAGACCAATCTGTCGGTGAAAAGTCTTCTGCATTTTCTGTAATGTTGAGGAGAAACAGGTCTTTGCAAATGCAGTTGCAAACAGGAATTATAGAGAATAGAATTGGTTGCTTCTGCTCACAGTGGCACACTTGCTTGAGAAATGTGTTGAGTAACCTGCTCAATGACAGGTCCTTTATTCCTCAGTTATACTCACTTAATACCTGCTACTTACATTCATATCATGCATCTAGATAGAAAGATGCCTTCATCAGAGACAAACCATGTATGAATGTGTATGAATGAGAGACTAATTCACTCCAAGCATTCCTCCTGGCTCCCAGATGCCCCTACATCTCAAGAAGGAATCCTTCAATAATTTCCCAACCCACCACGTGCTGGGGAAGCCAGGAGCTATCCTTATGCTATATGGAAACAATTCAGAGGATGGTAAATACGTACCTCCGACATGCTGCACAGCAATTTTCTTAACATTTGGCTTTTAGCTTTCTGGTACACTATTTGCTCTTTTGTCTCTATGCAAACATTTTTTTTCTTTCTTATTTTGGTCCCTCTTTTAAGAAAAAAAAAAAAAAAAAAAAAAAGGGGGAAAGAGGAAAAAACATGCTGTTTCAGGCCCAGTACCAGTCCTAGTCACACATGGGGTCCAGAGCAGATCACTGTCTGCCTTCTGGCCAGGCTATGCCAGGAGGGGGCTCCTGGCTTTTGAGTTAAGAGGTCTTCCCAAATGCATCATCAACCTGAGCAAGTTGCTTCTGAAAATAGCTGAGTCCCTGTCAATGAGAGAGGTGAAAACCATCCTGTTTCTAAGCCAGACTGTCTGACAGCCTCTCATGGGAACAGACCACAGTCTGACAAGCCGAAGTCTCCTGCCAGCATCGCGTCATGGTGCTACTTGTGGTCTGTGACTCCCTGGCCTTGGGGCCTGGCCTTCAGATGTGGCCACATGTGGCAGAAAAGCACCAGGACTCTGGCCCACCATCACCATCTGGGTTTGATGAAAACAGCTCAGAGGTGAGGCCACCCAGTAAGAGTTGAGCATGGGTACCTTCCTTCCCCTGGCTATCCAACATTACGTGGCTCCTCAGCTCCCAGGCAGGAGCCCCACGCTGGTGACAATGCAGTTTGGCTTAATGTGCGTTTCAAACTGGGGAAAGAGGAGGTGGGAGGAGTGTGGGAAAAGCAGCACATTTGGGGGGTGCTGGGTGGAGTATGGGAACTGTCAGCAGCTTTCAGAGCTTTCCCACATCTCTCCTCCCTGCTGTGTACCACCCACAGGCTGCACGGAGCAGTTTGCTGCCTTAGTAGCAGCTTTCTTTGCTCAGAACCATCACTGCTGCATTGCTGCTGGGCTCCCCCCAGCCCCAAGTGATGCACGCAGTGACAGTGATGATTTCCATTGTATGCAGGTCCCCCTGGCAGCCCTTACAGGCGTCCTCAGCTTGCTGCAGACCTGGCACCAATCCCACATGCAGGAGAGCACACAGTGAGCAGTCTCAAGGGATCAGATGGACATCTCTAAAAGAGATACAGTATCCCAGGTTTTGAAATACATGGCAGGATCACAAAGTCCATCGGTTACTCTTCCTAAAAAGGGGAAATCCAAGCCACACTCATCAGACTGTTTTCATAAAGCTCAAATTTCTCAGTGCCCAACCTACATTTGTTTAAAAAACTGGGTATCTATTGAAAAAAATAAAGTCATACTGGTACTGCAGGCAAGGACGTGAGCTTTTTGGATTCCAGCAAGTGTTGATTTCAACTTCTCATTACATTCTTTGAGCCCTTTCTGTTTCATCTATTCTTTCTTCCCTCCTATTTTCATTTATTATCTATGTATCTCACCATGTCTATGTTAGCTTGCTTTAAATTTCAGCAGACACACTTTAGACATTGACAAATCTTGATGGGGAGATTTTCATTGTGTATGCTCTACCACAGACTCAGAATTTTTGTGGATCAGAAACTTCATGGAATATCATATTTTCAAGAGGGGAAATAAAAAAAAAGAAAAAGAAGAAAAGAAAAATAAAAGAAGAAGAAAAATAAAATAAAAAAAAAAAAAGAGACTGAAGGCTGAACCTTGGTCTTGTTTACATCAGAGAATACAATGAAATTATTTTTGATTTCTCCATGTGTAACTGAGATCAGACTTTGGCTGTAGCCATGTATTTTGTCAAAGGCAGAAGACCACAGTCACCTTTGGGATAATGGTCAATTATAACCATCAGGCTGCCTTTCCTGTGCAGGTGGTGCAATGTCATATCATGTGTTTATTTTCTCCAAGTATCTTACTAGATCTGCATACTTTCCAGTCTCTATGAGCTGTTCCATAATGAGGAAGAAATTAATGGTCAAAATCAGCAGTGAGACACAGACCTCAAGTCCAGACTTTACCATGGTAAGAGCTGGGTCTGAGGGGGAAGGTTTGGTTATAAGGTTTCAGCTCATCTAATTATTATGTAGCAGAAATGGACTGGGGAAAGATGTTTGGCACCTGCAAATGTTTGCAGGTGCTCAGCACCGATTTAGGTAGGGCCCAGTGTGAGTGTAAAAAGTGTAAAAAGAAATTGGAGTGTTCCCCACACATGCATGCAAGATTACAGTGAACAGCAGGAAGAGCATTTACAGTATCCTTCTGACCCTGAATTCACCTCATCCTTTTTCAGTACATAAACTACTGTAAATATCAGATGTGACATACTGCAGTTTGATGCAAGCCAGTACAAAATTGCACATGGTTCATTTAAAGAAATACGTCCTCTTTTAGCAACTGGATAGAATCAAAGATGACCACATTTCCACTGTTTACTGTATGCACCTGATATTTGCTTCTATGGAGCATATCTTGTGCAGTAGTGCCAAAGAGATGAAAATGTCTGCATTATATTAAAGCAGAGACATGGTTCATTTTTATCCTGGCAATGCAATTCACCTCTTAATACCTGCAGCAAACCCTAAGATAAGTGTTATTTTAAAGGATGGTGAGAGATACATGTAAAGATAAAAGGCAGCCTTCCCAGCCTCTGCCCTATTTGCTTACTAAAGACAGGAATGGAGGATGTAGTTCCAGTGATATATTAGGAGACAGGCAGGGTTAGTGCAGGTCCCCACAGACTCTGCTTGAAAGAATATAGATGCAAACTTCTAAAACAGTTGAGCATGTACAGTGAGAACCCCTGAACCCACCTTTGGAGAAGAACATACTAGGTACTGGATGAGTATGTAGAATGAAAATCTAGATAGAATCTAGATGACAATATAGCTAGAAAAAACAACTGCTAGATATTGGGTTAATCCCAACAGTCCTCCTGTATTCCCTTCCTCTCCAGTGTCTCAGGATGCCAGGAAGAGCAGCTGCAGCTGTTGGAGACAGGAGTGAGTGCCTCAATCAACTTCACTTCTGAGAGCTGTCACCAGATTTCAGTGGGAAAAATGCCTGGCCTCTGTCTCCACACCAGGGTCTCCTCTCAGGAGATGACATTTTTCTTCCTCACCAGGTATCCAAAGAACTAATACTCTCCTCAATCTGCTGTGTCAGCTTTGCCCTGATGCTAAAGTCAGTGTGTCAGCTAGTGTTTTTTCTCACCACACATATCAGCCAAGCTCTGTCTCCAACAGTCCAACGTGCTCTTGTGATGACCCAGCACTGGGACAGAGCCTGCAGGTCAGGTTTCTAACTTGGAGACAAAAGAAAGGGCTATAAAATTTGAAAGTGATTCCAAAAAAGAACTAATAAATACTTTTAAATAAAATGCATCCTCTTCCTCCACAAGAATTTTGACTATACGTGACCTAACCACTAAAAAATACGTTTGAGAACAGAACATATCCTCTAATGTGGAGATGAATACTTCTAACTCCATCATAAGAGTTCCTGAAGAAAGAACATGTCCACAAATATAATGGGCAATGTCAGGGTGTTACAAGTGATAGCCAATTAAATATTTTGCAAAGGATCTAAGAAGGAGACCGGAAATTAAGAATACCGAATCACCAATTAGCTTTTGCCAAACACTTGCCTTTTATCTTTGTCCATATCATAAGCTCTGAATTCCAATCTCTGTGTCTCTGAAATATTCTAGGGATAATAATACTTAACAAAGTGCAGGTATTACGCAGCACTACAGTATTTAGTATCTGTAGGGTATATGGAAAACTTTACATGAAATACTTCTGAATACACAAAAGTATTATTTTCTGTTCTCTATCTCATGCCTAAGAAATATTTTTTCTTTACAGTCATAGAAATTTTTCCTAAATTGTGCATTTGTATTAATCATTCATTACTAAATGCCAGTAAATACCTAAATAGAAAATCACCCAACTTCCAGACTTCATAAACATACCCCTGTAAACAAGCTAATCCACAACAGTAGTGTGCCTCTGTGAGTTTGTGTACATGTGTCTATTAGGTATAGAAGGGAAGAAACCAAAGATTAATTCAGAACTAAACTAAGGAGATGAAATATGTATGTTAGGCTTTTGTTTCGGCATTCCCAAGGTTGTTATTGTAGAGTTAAATTACTACATTTTCACAAAGTATGAAACGTGCTCACAATTATGGGTGCAACACAAATATGCCATTCTTTCAAAGTTAATATATAGTACCAGGAAACACCAAAAGAATGGATTTTATCAGAAACAAAGACTGGGTGAACCTGGCAAGTTGCAAGGTATCAGTAGCCAAAAGATTATCATTCGCTAGTGGATTAATTTTTACAATACCAACTCGATTTTATTTTTGCTTTGTTGGAACATGAGCTATATGCCATTGCTAGGAAGGGATGCTGTAGTTTGGAAACAAGGACAAAAGCTGCATGACAAGCAAAAGACTTTTGGCTGAGGCTGAGTTTTGGTTGGTTGGAGCACTCCAGGAGGGTCTGATCTCATTTGTCACTAGTGTGCCGTGCAACTTTACAGAAAAGTAGTGCTCCAGTTTCCAAGTGAAATACTGCTACTCAGCCTTCCCAGTGATGTTGTTTCCCTGTCTCGGGCATCTACATTGAGGGGATTGCAGAAGTTCAGTTTACAGTTGTTGTTAGTCACGAAGCATAACAAACTAAAATCCAACCGCTTTCTAGTGGCACTGAAATGACCTTTTCCATTTTTTAGGGCCTTGAATCTAATCTTTGTATCTGTTATGTCTTTGTGTAAATTACTCTTTGTAGCAAAAAAAACCCTAAAGCTAAAATCCTGACCCTAGAATACAATAAAAAAAAAATTGCCATTGATTTTGTTGGAGCCAAAAGATTATGGAGCATTTACCTGACATAGTACTTTAATTGTTATACTGTATTAGCTGATTATTCTCTGAACATTAAAATAATATTGTGTGTTTCTAGCAGGGAAGCAGCTGTCATTTTCTTCTGGGATACAGAGTTGCAAAACAGCTTTGGCTCATTGCACAAAAAAGTTATGATGTGTTAGCAATAAATGCTTAAGTGAAGCAACTCTTAAGATCTGCAAAACAATATCCATAATCTGAGTATTTCTGAAGGCTTAAATTCTCCATTTTCCTGTAGGTCCAGATTTCTTGCCATATAATTTCAACCAGTCTTTTAAAAATTGCTGTAATTATCTTACGTCTAAGAGACAATTTATTTAGCTTGATGGATGGCTTGATGTGTATTTTTTTTTTCGTTTTGCTTAATTGATTTCTTTGTTCCTTTAAGCCACAAATTCAAATCCTAGCAGCATCAATTCACCTCATCTTTTCAAATCAAATCAGAATTTCTTGCCCTTTTTTCGGTTAGAAGAAAATGAGTTACATTAATTATGCTCTGGCAATTATGCAAGAGATTTTTTAGTACCTTTGATCAATCCTCCTTTCTTCTCTTTATTGCGTAACATATTTCATGTATGTTAGTTTTCATTCCTACATGGCGGAGGAACAAAACAACTGGCAATTCTGCACAGCTAGAATCCCTAAAATGCTTTGTAATAAAACATAAACAAAAGAGTTACTGCTATATGGAATAAATGTAAAATACTGTTCTGTATTAAAATGGTTCTGCAACACAATAAGAGGCTTCAGAAAGAACATTTTTAAAAGGCAAAACAAGAAAAGGTGTGGTGAAACACTATCTCAGAATTCTCCCAGTGCACCAGCACCCTGTATGACTCATGCTATCCTGTAAAATACAGTTCTGATTTCAACCTTTTTATTAGGTTTTTTATATTCCTAATTTACCAGGGCATATAGGAATTGTTTTCATTAAAGGCTTGGAAAGAATAAGGCTTGTTTTCCTTTTATGCTTATACAGTGTTTATATGCTGCCTTGGAATGTTTATTCAAAGCATACTTGTTTTTCCAAAGGATAATGGCACTTGGTCCTTTCTTCAGACTAAAATGAGCAAATCAAAATGCAGAATTTTTCAAGGAAGCAGCATTAACAAAAAAAAAGACACGTTTCTGTGGAAAGTACCTGATTTCAGTGTTCAGTAATCCCCACTAAATGTTCCTTTCTTCTGCTTTGAATTTATGCCTGCTAAAACCTCAGTTCTGCAGTGTTCTGTCTGTGTTCGGACACCAACCCACAGGCAAATGTTAGCACAGCAGAAGTCATAGCATCCTTTTTCTATATATGCAGTACTACACATGTACATTGGCCTGTCATATTTGAAACACTCCATTTACAGTACAGAAATAAAAAGTTTTGTAAATAATGTCTGAATTTTGCACATTTTCAATAATAGTCATATGGAAAATAATTTACAAAAGGAAGGAATTTTTTTTCTGCATTTAGAAACCATTTCCAAGACTGCTAGATGAGAATTTATATTATCACCATGGCCCTCATTTAACCTACAAAACATACACAGTTACCCTTACCACAGCTAGTGTCTTCTCCCTGAGTGGCAATGGCATTTTGTGTGAACAGAATCAGACTTACTGTATAAGACAGTAAGGCGGGACAGCAAAGCCAGCTCTGCAGCTCCTTTGTGTCAAAGAACTGGTATAAAATCATGCTAGCACTCCTGTAGCTTATCGCAGAAGCCCAACCTCTAGTATGATAGTCAAGACTTGATCATCATAGCCTGAACGGACCTAAAATAGATGAACCAAAAAAAAAAAAAATACCATATATTTTGAGTTTTCTTGAAAACAAGCCCCTTCATACTCAGTGTTTAATATTTCAGGATGTGTTTTGTGGTTAGAAAAACCCAAACCAAACCACACACTTGTTAGAAACAATAGATTTCCATTTTGAATCACTTTTTTAAATTAATAAAACAGTTAAAGAGATGACAGGCTGGGTGGCTGACAACCTCCTTTTTTCATGGTAACTCAGTTACCAGAAAATCCACCAAAACATGTTAGCTACAGGTTCAGTCACATTCATCAGGTTCATCTGCCTGTGGTGACGGAAAGAAAGAGTTCCCTTTAGTGTATCCCAGCCACTGTGCAAGGCTGGAGGAGGGTTTGTGAACAGTCTTATTTTAAAGTCTTCCACTTTATATAAAGCAGAAACGACAAAAGCTCCTCCTTCCAAGATAATGTCAAAGGCATCCATCAGTGCAAACAGCATGTGTGTCCTCCTTTGTGAAAGAAACATTTCACAGAACATGAGTGGTCTTTCTTAGGAGGACACAAGCTTTCTCCTTTGGCTAATCCTTTCTGAAGTGGACCCAAATTCAAATCTATTTGATGCCTCAACTGTATCAAGCTGAACTTGACAATCATTTCAGGATGAGCTATATCAAATTTGAGGGAAAAGGATGATACTACTCACTTACTGCAAGACAGTTTAAATTGTGGTACTGCAACCATGGACCAAATCGCCAGAATTTGGCCTACTAGTCAGTAACAGCAGCAGCCAGGCTGTCTGTGCTTACAGGACACAAGGAAGGCACAACCAACCCTGGAAACAGGGAGTAGACAAAGGATAGAAAAGTACTTTCCATTGTGATTTTTCTTCTGATTTTGCATGACTCCAAATATAGTTTAAAACCTATGATTTTCCTTTTTTTATTATTATATTATTAAATGTGCATAGATAAAGTGGACATTTGAAATGTCCAGGTCCATCTTGTCCTTCATTCCTCTGTTCAGGGCCTCGGTAAGTCTCTAGCTTAAAAGCCAGGACATCAACGTAAGTGTTTCTTTCTCTTGACACAAAGGAAAAAAATGAGGGTCTTGATTAAGTCGTGCTTGCTAGTAGCAGAGCCCATGCCTAGGCCCACAGGCAGCTGGGAGGCTGCCTCATACCAGGAATAAGTGGGCAGCCACAGACCTGAGCAGCAGACACAGAGCACTGACTCTGGGCAGGGGAGCAGCCAGGGTGTCAGACAGAGCTATGCTGAGCACCCTGAACCCTCATCAAGCTGATGGATATTATGAGTGCCTTCCACCCTTCCCTCCCCACCAGCGACAGCAGAATCTGACAGAGTGAGAGAAGCCCAGAACAGGTCCTTCATGTGGCCTCCCATACCTGGTTTTAGGAGATAAGGGAGCTCAAGGCAAACAAAATTCTCAGTGTAAGTTGTTGTAAGGGAAGTTGTTGTCGCTGCATGTTTCCCATACTATCTGTTTCCTCCTATTCTTATCCTTTCCACCTTAAGCTATAGATCTGTCCCTGTGTTGAGCGCACAGTGAGATTTCTGACCTGTGCTGGGTCCGAAGCACAGGACATGGCAAAGAATATCAATATAGTAACACAGCGAGTAACACAAAAAGGAATTAAAAGCTGCTTTAACTTGCCCTCATATAACTAGGCACTGTAGATTCTCCACATGCAAATACCATATGACTGGCATGAAAAGTACCTCAGGGTATAATTTTATATAGTGTATATACTGAAATACCCAGTCAGACCAGGGTGAATTAAGGATATGGTTTTGCCTTTTTTAATTAAAAAAAAAAAAATTAAATTAAATTGATACATTTTTTCCTTATTTTTGGACATAGCACCTACAGTAAATGAAAACCACCTCTTATTGCCCTTGTACAACTTCCAGAGTCCAGAAGGATCAGTTACATCCATAGGAAGCAAAGCTATTGACACTGTTTCGTGCCTGTAGCTTCTGTGGATCTGATACATCTGTGGAGCCATTAGCAGTGAGACGCCTTTTGTGAGACATTGCCTCTGATATTATTATCAGACTCTCCAGACATGATATCATGAGAGTGCTGTCAGTGTGGTACTGTGATACAGTATGTCACTGATTTTTTCCATAACTTAGCTGAAACTGTCACAAGAAATAGCTGAGTATGGGTGGTATATGAGTGCACACAGCTTGTGTGCTGGGGGAGTTGTCTAAAGTAGCGAAAAGCATCATTTCATAGTAAGAACAAAGGGACTTTGTCTGCATTTCTTTTATTGTTGCCAATGGCAGCTTATTTCATCCAAGAGATTAAAACATGCTTTTAAGTGCTTGCAAAGCCCTGGAATGTGTGGTTTACAACAGTATTAAGAACTGACCTATAATTACAAATAGACAGGTACTAGTAATTTATTTGGTAAGCTTCTGAAATGCTATTTCATTCCTTCTTATAGATTGAATTTAGGTTGTACAAAAGCAGGCCAAGCAGAAGGTCATGTTTTCCCCCTGACTCCCCTTCCCCTGGGAATTCAAACAAAGTGTGTTATTTCTGGACATAGTCTGGATCTGAATGTTCCCTTTCCTTCAGAATCCATGGTACCAAAGCATCCCTGGCTCTGCCTAACCCAAGCCAGTAGTGGTTAGTTGGTTTTTATCTGATACTCTCACTGGCAGGGGTTGTTCATTTTATAACAATGATGTCTGCAGATAAAGCAAGAGGTCAACAGGGTAACCTTAAAAAGACCAGGAATGGCTTACAGACACCACCTTGCTGTTCAGGTCCTCTCTTGGTAGAAAGCCTTGTAACATCTGCAAGCATCAGAAAAGTCCAGACACTGATTGCTTTTCCTGTGCCATGTGAAAAGACTTTAGCAAGACTACTCAGCAGAGAGAATAGAGGCTTTTGTCTTTACAGTTCATTGATGTACTTGCTCAGCCACTCATGTGAGACTGAAATGTACCCATCACCTATGACCAAAGGACTAGCCCTCAAAACAGGGATTAACAGTAAACCTGAGAATTCTGCCTTGTATGATTAAACTGGTGACTGATTTAGTTGCTGTTTTTATAAGATTTATAAGACAGCTCAAGTATTTTTTTTTTAATTAATGAAGTTTTCAGCAGTATATCAAACATTAAGAAGTGAAATCCACTTGGGCTTCTTTTAAATCAAGTTTCATGCAAAACCCAAGAAAATTTGTTGCATCAAAAGCAGCTTGTAACTTTTCATCAGACTGTCACTGTTATAAAAATGGCATCAATTTGTATACTTAATCAGGCTGCGTAGTGAAAAGGAGGGAGAGGGGCTGGCTAACTGTGCTTTCTTGAAAGAATTTAGAAAATGTTATTTTCATTGCATATGTTGACCCACTTCAGCAATGACATACTCAGAACTGGAGTCCCTGAGATTAATTATTATGGCAATAGCAGAAAATTAAGCTGACTAGGCAATCCTGTGTTAAGAAAGCATAAATGGAGAATTTCAGGTTAAAGAGTTACATCAGAATTCTTAAAGTCAGTCCCAAATAATGAAAGAGATAACTTCAGGGTTGCCTCTTTCAAAGGAGATAGGTACTAGCTGGATCAGTTGCCATTATGTATGTTCACCACTTTCTTCACTATGATACTCACAATTCATGAAATAACATTAGTTGAAACTCTGACTCCTTCAAACTATATTTTCTTCAAGCATGAAAATTTGTCTTTGTCAAATATTATGGCAAGAAAAATGGTAAGAAGATTGTAGGATCTGTTTTAATTAGTGTTTAATAGAAGGTTAAAGTGTCATGATACAATATACTAAAAGCAGAAGCTGGAAATGGAAGATGCTCATAACCCCTATTAGAAAGGACACTCGAAGCGTATCTTCTTATGCAGGTGCAAACCCCACTGCCTGTGGCCCAGGCTAGATGACGATGGACCTGTCCCAATCTGGAAGTGATTTTAGCAGTGGTAGTCAAGTGCTGCAACTAATTGAGTAGGGCCTGCTGAGAGTTTTGCTGAGTGGCAAACATATTATCTCAGGCTTACTGCCATGCTAAAGCACCATACGCCTTCAGCCATCCAGAGTAACCAGAGAAAGTATTGGTCTCCTTGCAGCCTTACATACAGGCATGCTCCCAGAGCCAAACTCAGAAAATTAGTCCTAATTTTGCCCTTCATCAGTATTTTTAACTTTAAGAAATTGCAACTAATTCCATCACAGATTTTCCCAGGAGTAAGAAAGGACAGAAGCCATTTGAATATTGGAAAGAGTTTACAGAGAATAGTTTAGGTTGGAAGTGAGTTCTGGAGGTGGAAATGAAGAGTTTTCTAGGCTTGCTATGTGAAGAAATCACTGCTTTAAGCAATTTGGACATACAAATAGATATGGGTATCTCCATTTTACGAAGAAGAAGCAGTGGAAGGAGCAGAAAGTTTCAGTGAAACGACCATGCGCTAACCTACAGAAGAATAGGAAGACAGTCTGCCTCAGACTCTGAGGCAAAGACAAACCGAGACACAGGAATTAGAGAGTACTTTACTTAAAAATGACCTAACGCTTCCAGAGAAGGGTACCCATTTTCATGAATGTGACAAGAGAAATATTAATTTACATTTTTTCTCTGTATATATTTTTAAATTTTGTTTTCAGTGATTCTTTGCTTTCTGTTTCTCTCAGCTGAGAGGCAAAAGAGTGCTTTTGATTCTGGTAGCCACATCATCAGACAGCATATAGTACACCAGCAGAAAAGGAAAAGAAGCAGCACAGTGTATTCTCTTTGGTACTTCCTTACCTCTACTTTATCTCACTTAAATGCTCTAGCTCTTTCTGTGAATACAGAAGAATGGACTGATCACAGTAACTCAAACACCAGACTTGACTGTCAAATGCTTAGAGCAGTCTTTACAGAGGACAATTCACAGGTAAGCTGTCAGTTGTAGTATCTTCTTACAAAACACTTTACATTAGCTACTGCCTGAACAATGGGCATTATTCACACAGGGTTTTTAACGTGAAATACATACCAACAAAAAAGAACTGAATTTGATGGTTATTTGTTTTAAATAAATAATGGAGACTGTCCAGCAGCAGCAGAGGAAAGACAAACTTCACCATCTTTTCTTCATGGATAGAAGGAGGTAACATGACAATCTCTACCAAAAAAAAAAAAAAAAAAAAAAAAAAAAAAAAAAAAAAAAAAAAAAATTGAATTAAATTTGCAGTTGTAAATAGGAAAGCAACAGGAGAGATTTCAGTTACAAAGAAAACGTGTTGTCAAAGACTTCTAGAAACAAAGAGCTTCAGTTTCTTGAAATATGCAAGAGCCTTACTCCTTCCAGTTATAGGCATGAAGGAAAGCTGGCTGATAAGAACAGAAAATAAACCTCCATACTTCAATCTGGACTTATTCCATGTGCCAAAAGGTAATGGAATGTGGATATTCTTATCTTCGTGGTGTCCAATCTTGGTCTGAGTTCTTTTATAATGCATTTCTTATTTGGTATCTTTTCCTTCATTTTACTGACCATTTTGCTAGTGGCCTTCCTACTTTGGCTGCTTATCTCTTTAGCCTTCTCTACTATCCTATAAACAGAGATCCCTTCTCCTCTAGTCTGTAATAATCTAGTTGTGACTGTGTAATTCACGTATCTGTCTTATGAATTTCGCAGAGAGTATAGTGAAAGATACAATGAGTGACTCTTTGGATAATGTTACAGGATATTTTATACTTTCAGAAAAGGTGATCACAAAGGACAGGTGAACTTTTCATCGTTGTGGTTTTGTTTTCCAAAGGCATATCAGTTTGCTGTATGCCAGAGTATGTAAAGTCTGCGGTACTTGCAACACCTAAATACACTCAGGGCTATCAACATTTCAGGACGGGAGCTGGTGGAGAAGAGAGTTGTGTTCCTTTTGCCATTTCACATCACCCCCAGTAACAATATGTGCAATGCTCCTAACTATTAGGGTCTTAAATATTTCAGCTTATCAGAGAGTACAAGTAACTTGAGTTTGCTCTTCTCATGTACAAGCAAAATTCATTGCAGAAAAAGAAAAGATTGGTCTGATGTTTTGTCCTTTATTTACCATAAAATCTTCTTTTCAAAAGAAGTGAGTTTACTTGCATGGTCAAACACGAGCTGACATATCTAACCCCTGCCCTACTTTTCAGCTACGCTAGTCTCTTAGTGAAAACCTTATATGATAAACTTTTCATGAATTGGACTTCCAGGATTATAACTGAGAAACACACTGACTTATAAAGGTGTTCTTTCATGCATAAGGGAAAGGTTTATCCAGCTTAATCCTGTTACAGACTCTGTTAGCACTGTGTATACTATTACCCCCTAATACTTCTGTAGCTAAAAATCTGTCAGCATTTCTCCAACATTCATCTTTTTGAACAACACATATCTTTTATCTCCCTTAAACTTCATAAAGATATGTGTTTTAAACAATTTACTTTGGCTAAACAAGGCACATAGATGCTTGTAACTGTAGTTGTGTGAAATTGTAGAGTGCATTATGTACATTGAAAATGCATAATAACATTAGAAGCACGTGAAAAAAAGTTAGTGGTGATGAACTTATTCTTTGGTTTCAAGGTGGACAGCTTAGTGGAATGAATTCCACCAACTATCTGCATTTTTGTCTTACCACATGATGTCCTCCCTGAATCTAAGAGAAGAAACAAGAGCCTAGGCTTTTTCCACCCTAAAATAAAGCATTGCTTTTAAATCTGTGTGTCTGGCTGAACTAAGGGATCTGACACATCAGGTCTAATTGCAATCTAATCCCATTCCTACAAACCTGAATGTATCTTGTTATTTTAAACAGTGACAACAGTTTGATTTCAGAAGCATAGAATTACATCAGATAAAAGGTTTCATATGTTAGCAGTTACTGAACTCTCTGAGTCCTTGAAAAAGATCTGAACTTTATGACTCTGCCTCACAGGATATGCAAAAAACAAACACAGGCGAAGTGGCAAATGAGTTGACTTTTGCAGTATGGAAACATGCCCACTTTCAATTAAAATCCTGTACCCTGTGAAGCCAGCGGAAATTTTGTCTTTTTCTTTTCAGTAGAGCCAGAATGACACTTTGCATGGGAACATGCAGCACTTTGACTACCCACTTTGAACCTTGTACATCTTTAAGAAACAAAAAAAAAAAAAAAAAGGAAAAGCAAAACTATTGTTTTAACTTAGCCAACCCACTCACCATGGATTTAGTGACACTGTGCAGTTGACTCTGAACAGGTGTGCCCAAACACCACAGCAAACAGAAATTAACAACACAAAATTAATAGTAGGTAATCCTTGAGAGGTTGAATTGGTTCATACATTATTGAAGATGGAGCTATGTTACTATGATTCTTTCACCCAAAAACAAAAAAAAGAAGGAAAAAGAAGAAAAAATTCTTCCGTTACCTTCAAGCATAAAAATAGTCAGAAATGGTGGACTAGAATTAACCAACTGCAGATAAAGAGAGCCCAAAGAAACCTTTTATTATTTTTGCATACTTACTTCTTCCTTGAAATCTTAAAAATAGTGAGGTTTCTATAGCCAACCATAACTCTGACCTTAAACTTTCATCCACTTACCTAATAGGATAGTTTTTCAGTGTATCGTGATGTTTAGAACATATGCAATACTTTCTGTATTTCTGACTGCTTATGTTGGAAATCTGGTTTTGCTCTGATTCAAAGAGGAATTATGATAATGGACAGTGCTTTCCAATGGACTTAAGTATCAAAAAATATGATGAATTTGCCTTGTCTGTTGTTGATAGGATAGTTGACGTAATAGTTGAAGCAGGTTAGAAATTAAATTAATTCCACTGCAGCATGTTCACCAAACACTCTATGCATCCCTAGCACATTTAGCTTAAGCAAAATGCAATAAGAATGAAGTAGAGATTTCAGCTCTAAGTAACATGTATACTTTGTCATTACTTACCAGTGTTGTGATGCTGACCATGAGGGAAAATGCAGGATAGATACGCTGTGAAAGTATAGAAATGCAGGTTTCTGCAACTGATATATCAAAATGCAAGGAGCTAAAGTAAGAGAAGGAAAGAGAAGATGACTGATAAATAGATCACATCCACTCCAGAGAAGTTAGATGTGGCAAGTAAATTTTCCTTTCTACAACAATTACCTGTGTAGTTGTACACACAATTTTGGATCAGATGAGGTTATTTTGCTTGTTTGCTTTTTCCTGACCATAATTTTTTTGAGGTTCTTTTCTTGTTTATTCCTTGGTTAGTGTTACACATGGAAGAATGACATGAACTGAAAGAAAGAAGCAAATAGGGCAAACAGAAGGGATATGTCAAGTCAAGGATATTAAATCTAAAATAGCAGCTGGCTGAGAGAATGTTTGACAAGCGGAAGAACAATGCCAGCATCTTGGTGCTGGGTCAGGATTACTTAATATTCAACTGCATGAAATGTTTTGCTATTTTGTTTAAGTCAATAAGGCATTGAAAAACCATTCAGCAGTCCAGGGACATAAGCTATTTCAATGCAATGTCAGAAGACGTGGTTAACAATGAGCTGTCACTGGCAGCGGCATTGGATTTTTGTGTAAAAAGACAAAAAGAATACATGGAAGAATTCCTCTACCTTATGAATGTCAGTTACACACCTGTCTTATAAATGTCAGTTGAGCACCTATATGGGCACTACTCTGTTTTCTCCAACAAAAGAACAATACATTATATAATTACTCCATATAGTCTGAAATTCCTTGAAAGTGTTTCTCTTACAGTTAACAATGCTTTGATCTATTTTCTCTCTGGATCTGCTGACTGTACTCCTGAGCTTCTTACACACCATAATCTAGTTATCACCCATTCACACTAGACCCAGTATAATTCCTCTCCTGAATGTCTCCTATTTTTTTCTATCCATTGTGTCTTCCTTTTCTGCTTTCAGGATTCTCTCCACTCTTGTATTCCAGACTATGTTTGGAAAAATTTTGTGAAGTCAGAGTGTTTAATCTTGACAGGTGCTGAGACTGTAAATTCCCTTGCTTTCCTTAAATGCGGTGGCTTCAAAGGGAAATGTGGGGTTCTGGCCCCTATCAACGTCAGATCACTATTACACTTGTCTATTTTATCCTTAAAAGTCACAAATCCTTCTTAGCTAATTCACAGTTACCTTCATGATCTCCAAAGCTTGAACTTTCATGTGTATTTTACTTTTGCTTATATCATCCTTAAGTGAAAGAAGTGACCTCATACTCTCAGGTCTGGTTCTAAACTTGGCCTTTTCACGCTCCACCATTGCTAGATACCCAAAAAGCAATAGCTGGCAAAAGTACTTTTGTGGCTGGCCAGGAGACAGCCTGTTCTGACAGATGGAGATTTGGTCAGGGTGACCAATGAACCTCTGAGCCTTCAGGCTTCATCATTGTAGTGTACCATATCTGGCCCAGAATAATTTCCCACAGGGTGAAGGATGTGACAGCCTATTGCTGTACAAATTCTGATACTACAGATACAGCATCTGATCCAGTAGGTTTCTGGGTTAAACTCCAAATTCTTGATGTAGATTCTTTGAGGCATTCAATTTGGACTTGGCAATCACATAGAGGGTGTGAGAGGAGGAGGGCTGAATAGCTCTATCCTCAGGTTGGTCCAATGCCAGCTCCCATTTTAAAGCAACCAAAAGGCATTTCTAAGCTACACCAGCTGCTAGCAGCTCCAAAGGAACCATCTGCCAGGTTAGCACAACCCAGTGCAGCCATGCCTTGATTGTGCAGCTTCCAGATCATGCACTGGGAGGACAAATTGTGTGTAAGAAACCAGCTAGATGTTAACATAAGGCTTCTCGGAAATTCAGAAGTTCTGTTCTGGCAGATGACAAGTTTCAAGCCCCTGTGTTCTCTTCTTGTATGGCAAAGAGACTAGAAGGAGAGAAGATATAATTTCACATCTTCATTTTCCAAGCTCTCAATAGGCTAAGTATGTTGAAGTTGTCCTCATTATGCAGGCATACCACAATAACAACAAATATCTAGAACAATGGAGTTGTCACTAAACACAGAGATTGGTACTTCCATGGGTGGCGCAGGGTGGGGAATACGCTGCCAAAGAGCGATTCAAATAAATTTGTTTTCTTCTGGAGAAAAGAAAATTGGAACCTGTTTCTTTGCCAGTTCAAATGACAATAATATCTCAAGAGAAAAGACACAAAAGAAAATGGAGGAGAAAAGTAAATGTCTGGAGAGAGAGAAAAATAACTCTAGTGTAGTACACAAAACTAAGAGGACAAATACAAAGAAAATGTGAATCCTACATAAGGTGTGTTATCATTGGCTATTATGATCCTTATTGATGTATCGAAAGGAAGAAAATGAAAGATCAGAGCTGGAATCTCTGTGGGTGTAAATCAGCATCATTCTTCCTTGACCGCAAAAAGCTGTGTCAATTTAGAACAGCTGTTATTTGGCTCATATTGGGTTTTAGGGGTTTTATTTGTTTGTTTTATTTTTGTAAATCACAGTGATGATCACGGGACAGAGCTGTGAATCCCATGAGACACGTCTGCTGTTTCAAGTTTTCTAAGACTTTTGAATGCTTAATGCAATGCTATTTGAATAACTAACAAAGTTTTCTTTGGCAGAAACCTTATTTGGTACCAGAAAAACTAAATAGTGACTTCAAATGATAATTACCAAATTGTGTTATTGCTGGTTCATAATTACATGTTTGAGTGTTGGGAGAGGGAGAAATTAAATTCTGTATCATTGACCATGTCAGGAGAACTGGTATTCTGAGTTCAGAGGGAGTTAGTGTAGACTTCTGTTCAGCTTCTGCTTTGAAAATATGCTTTCTTCCTTACAGAGAATAACAAGTTGTTTCTTAATTAGGTTTTGCCCACAGAACTTACCTGCTTGTCAAGTTTACAAAGAGTACCACCATCCAATATGCCTTTGTAATTGTGATTCTTTTACAAATTATATATTGCAGACAAATAAGAGTACATGTTACTAGTAGCAAGAGTGGTATTAAAAAGAACATAAATTATTTCTTCTTTAGCTCACAGTACTTTAAATAGATATGTACTAGACGGCAGAGGTGGCAAACATAAATAATTACAACAGTGAAAGAAAACAACAGTAAAATATAAGATAGCAAAGGAAAAGGTTGTTTGAAATAAGCTTGTTTATAACTGCCTCTGTACAGGAGTAAGAAAAACTCTTCCCTATACAAGTCATGAAGCAGCCACGTTAAGTCAGTCTGAAGGTTCACAAAACAATTCACTTTGTCCACTAGGAACGTATAATACCATGTAAAAAATGTTTGGTTTGAAATGCTGACCATAGTAAATGAAAGCACTATTGTCCTTTGTTTTTTTTTGTTCACATTACTATTTCAGATCTCATACACAGAAGTTCAGGCAGGGAGGCCATTTTAGTAAGCTCTGGTGAACATGGATCTGCTAAATAAGAAGTCATGTGAATGAGATTTCTTTTTCTTAATGTGAACTTTAATGTTCAGAGGCATCTTGTCAGCCACTGAGAAAGTGAAAACCCTCAACACGGGATCACAAAAATGAGATTCCCTTTTCTCTGATGCTACAGGTGAACTGGCTGTTCCACAGCACAAAGCAGCACCTTTGGTGAATGTGGCCATAGCCTCCTGTCAACACTCATCCACAACATGTGGATCCACTCAATTTCTATCCAACTGCCATATTTGTTTGCCATCATCCGTCTCTATTGAAATTCTGATATTATTTTTGCCCAAAGTAGAGCTTTTGATCTTGACAGTACTTTAAGAGGTTGTTTGAGAAGGCATCACAATAATGACAGTTGTCTGTAACCGTGTACTGTGGCTGCTGTTAACACCCTTACTTTTATGAGAAGCAAAGCAGACCACTGCATAATCTCATTTGCTGAGGTAACCCAAAGGAGGAATCCTGTCTTCTAAGTGATTCACAAAGAATTAAGAGGGTTAAATAATCTGTGCTTACTTCCAGTGACTTCCAGTTTTAGCTATCACTGTGGCAAGCTCCTTTCATATAGGTAGACCATTCAAATAGATGTGTGTATCTGTGTGCATGTGTGTCTATGTGTGTTGTCTGAGATCCAGTGGAACAAGAAAACAGAAAACACCTCTCTAACTGCTTAGAAACCCATCGTCTTGTCCCCTAAGTTGCCTCCACTGACAATTATTGCAGAAGCCTTCATTTCAGCAGAGAAGTATCAGGCCCCAATACAGGCATTTGGTGAGCTCCCAAAGCTGAACCTTTTCCACCCTAACGTTTTAAAAATAGTCGTCCTTTCTCATGTGGAGACTTATTACAAAGTAGTCTTCAAGTCTTACTTTGCCTTCCTTTTAGACCTATATCACACAGTCAGCTGGTTTCCAGAGATTTCTCCAGACGGGTTTTTTTTTCATTTCATTATTTTAGCAATTACTGAAAGATTGTTTGAAATGTCTTGATTTGACCTAATTCAGGATATGCATCCTTCTGCCAAGAGATTGACAGTAAGCATGACTTGGAATTTCTCAGAATAAAATTATTAATGGGGGCATCTTTAGAACAGTTGAATTAGTAGTGATGTATTGGTTATAGCTATAAAATTTTTCATTATTTCATAGGGTTGCTGTGATTAGAATTCACTTCTAGCCCTCACAAGAAGTAAGGTACATATTTTGCTTAAGTGAAACATCGTATTTGGTCTTAATCCAATTTAAAGTGTTGCCCAGTCAGGATTTCCTCTAATGACTCACTCATACCCCTACTGAACTGAAAAGGATATGTGTAAATGGACATCGAACTACAATTCCAAGGCTTTTGCCTTTTTATCTTGTCTTTAAATTGGCACCATACAACATCTTTATATTCTAATCATACAAAAAACCAACTCTTCCTTTTTTTTCCTTGTTTTTCATGTCTAATGAGGTCACATCAAAGAATGCAGGTCACACATACAGGATGGGACAAAAGTGGGGTGTAATTCTGGACACCCAGCTACACATGTACTCCCAGTATAAAGCAGTAGGTCAGTAATCCCACAAGCATCATAATGCCATGAGGTAATGCAGGAGCCGGTGGGATTCAGCTACTTTGCAGAATCTGCTTCTGTGCATGCTCACCTTCTGATGGGTGCAAGCGCACCTGCCACTTAACAAGAACACACTTGCCACTTAGCAAGTGGTCTGTTTTCAGCACAGGAGGGACAAAGAGCTACACCAGGGCAGTTATGGAGCAGAGCATGTAATCTGCTAGTTCAAAGTCCATTTTACCTTGTGGTAACCTGTTTACATGGCTATATTCAAAGGTGGTCTCTGTACATATAGCAGGGGAGTAACAGATAAAAAAAATGTGCATCACCATCTGTAATTTGCTCTGAGGACCACACTTTAAAGCTTTCCAATTTGCTAACATTAACTTTCAGAACGATAATCTGTGATGTGAAGTAGTCATGAATTTGAAGTTGCAGGTTGTATTCTTGTCGAAATCTCAGGGAATTCAAATATATGCTTTACAATCTACCAAAAAAACCCCAAAAAACCTCAAAAAACCCAAATCAAAAAACCTAAACGAAACCAAAGCGAATGCCTTTTGCAAAGACTCAGAAAGAAAATCTGTGAGAATGGAAAGATGGAAAGCTTATTTACAGTAGGCAAAGGCAAAACTAAAGCCAGTGTCAGAACTTTGAAGCTCCTAATAGCTGAAGGAGAAGCTGGACCATGCATACATAATTTAACCACACATACATAATTTTAATTATCTACCACAACCATGTTGTTAAGAGTGTAGTGATCAGGATTAGACCACTTTCTGAAAAACATTCTCTAGTTCCACCAGGAATCATGGGCCTTTATGCCAGAAGCTAGGGTAGCTGATTATGGTAATAGTCCCTGCCATGTACTAGCTTTCCAACCACACATATTTGTTCAGCTTTTCTGCACAGTTATGCTGAATGTGTGAGCAGAACCTCGGATGCCATATTGAGAAATTCCCTATGTGATTCACCCAACAAGCCAGATCAAATCAATAAGCAGACTTCTCTCTCCTCATGCTAGTTGCCAAGTAAATGGCCTCTTACAACTGCAGAAAACACCTTCCTGCGCGTTCCAGAAACAAAGCTGTTTTGCTTTCAAATGCATTGAAAGATTTTTTTTGAACTAATTATTCAAGTAATGCTGTCTCTTCTTCTGGATGAGGATCTGATCTACATTCCTTGCAAGGCAACCTCTTGCTTTCTGAAATTCATTGACCGCAGATTGGCCCATTCAGATCAGGTTCAGACATTATTAGCACCAAAACCAGTACAAATACAGAGCAGAAAAACAATTGCTTTTTATCACAGTCCCAGGTACACAGTCTCATGGTTTATTCAGATGCAGCAGGTTTGTGAATCTAAGATGGGAGACTTATTCACCAGCAAGTGAGTGGTATTGTTTGTTGTAATCAACGTGAAACAGTGAGTCAGTACTTCCAACAGACTACACAATCTTGTTTTCATTCTCTCAGTCTAACAGAATTATGCCCACATCTCTATTTGCTATATTTTTACATGATTTTCAGAATGAAGGTGTTTTTCCCAATTGTGTAAATATATTTTGTATATTCTAGAGTAAACTGAAGATGAGAAAAACTAAAACCTATGGTTTTTGAAAGTTAGATACAAAGTTAACATGTTCTGTGTCCCATTTGACTCTATTCAGAACCTGAAGGTGAAGATAGCACCTCATTTGGGTTAACTCTTTTGAAATGAGTACATGAATTCTGTTGTGCTCTAGAAGTGGTAGTTATTCTTATTGGTTCTCAGTGCTGAATGGGATTTATTTTTCCAAAAGAGAATATCTAAGTGCCCTGACGACTGCTTCGAATGACTGTGAGTCATCAGGGACCATCACGTGACTGAGTTAAAGCTTACTCTTTGTTATTTCAGGAGATGCACTTACTCTGTAATTGCTAGGTTTTGCTTAATACGATACCGCCGGTGATGTTCCTTGGTGGAGATACCACCCATCAGCAGCCCTAGGTCACCATCTGGAAGTCCACACACTGCCTTTATATAAAGTACTTTAAACCCCTACAGTGTTACCTTTCAGAGCAAGGCAGCTCTGAAAAAAGAATGGCAACATAGCATATCTTACTGAACTCATCTTACTGAACTCATCTCTTGCAGGCTCCTCCTGCCTTCTTTCTGTTCCTGCCAACCTTTTCCATTGCAGGACTGCTGCGCACTTCCAGGAACAAGTATAGAGGCATGCAAGTTGATCCTGCAGAGAAACAGAAGAGCTCCTGCAGGACATATCTCCAAGGGCTTCATGCTTTAATTAAAATGTGTTCATGTCTTCATGAGCACCATTGTCTGCTCTGTGGTGAAAAAGCATCACACTTTTAAATCACCTCAATGTCATCTCTTGGAGGAGTTTCAAAAGTAATGAAAGGTTTTCTCCCATATTCATTAACATCGATGGATGTGATCATTGATGGATGCTGTGATTGCTGCTGACTGCCATGGGCCCTTGATGGGGGCCACAGAATTTAGTTTTGTGAGTGTTGCTAGCCCACGGAAGACCTGTCTTTTCCCATCTGCATTCAACCATATTCTGTGCAATTCTGACACAAATACCAGCCTCAGCTTCATCCAGTAGGGACACTGAGCTTCAACAGATCATTAAAGGATCCTGGAGAGATGTATGAGAAATGCAGTGTGCAACACATTTTAGAGCCACTTTACTCCACTGGGACTACGACTACCAACAAGAAGTTGTTTCCATTTCTGCAAAATTTTCTATCTGCACACACAGTAAGAAGAGTGCTGGTGTTCTGTGATTTTATTTTAGACAAAAAGTAATGATGATGCCATGTAACTGGCAGTGAAAATTAATCCTGAAATTTTAAAGAACTGAAGTTGTATATCATCATTTAGTTTTTGTGCAGGCCTATAGCCTAATCAGCACTTCTTATTCAAACAATATTTCCAGAAATAAGTTCAGAAGTATATATATAAACAGGGTTATCAGCTGTAATTGAGATACTATCATATGTAACATGTACAAAGACATTTGGCAAACTTTCATCTTACAAGTTGTATTTGCATATGGATGGTGGGGTTTTTTCAGTTTTGGTTTTTCATCAGTGCTGTTTGTCAAGCAGACCATACTCCTATATGACACTGGGTTCTGGAGCTGACCTGCATTCCTTTCAAACCATTTAATCACATACAGCTGACCAACATTTCTGTATAAAACCACCTAATCAAATGCATTACAAATACCCCAAATGATTACTTAATCTTCGTATATGTACAAGTGTGAAATGTGTAGTGTCCAAATATGACCTTTCATAAAAGCGAGTGACATAAAAGCAAAAGATTTTTCCAAAGTAAACCTCTCCCCCACCAAAATCAGTACAGACATTTTTAAGGTGGTTAAGATAGTATTGCTCCACATAATTGGCCTTGCATTTGAAAGGATTCACTGTAATTCATATTCAAGATTGCTTTCTAGCTGTCTCAAAAATGCAACTCAAGAAGAAAGAAATAGAACAGCTTTCCACTTCTGGGCAAGCATGTCAAGTGAGCTGCAAAATATTTGAAAATGCATGATGTTGGGGCGCTAGATAGCTCGAGGAACATACCACAGAGGACTGTACCTCCTTTCATCTCCAAGTCCCTGGGTTTGGATGAAAAGCTTCTTGAGGTTGTTAATGTCTGATGACTGTGTCTCTGAATCAAGTGGAACGAGTTATTTTTCTGTGTCCAGCAGCCACTCTTTGATTAGCTCTTTCACTAGAAATCCCTATAGGAAGCACACAGAGTTGCTGAGCTGGAGACTGAGCTGTTTGCTCAGTTTCCAGAAACACTCGTCCAGAGCAGCGCTACATGCTTATTGATGTGGGCACACTTGTAGTACTGCTGAGTGTGTCTTGCCTGCAACACTCTTCCAAAATGCCAAACTAGCATAAATTCATTAAAATTTCTTATGTGCATCTTTTGGTCTTTTGCAGCATTTGCTTGTCAGAGAAAATTAAATCTAAGGTGGTCTGTGTTTGAAATGTAAAAGCACGCAAAAGCAGCAGGAGATGGAAAGAAGTATAAAGGGATACATTTAAGAGACAGGATGGAAAAAAAATGTGCCTATGAAAAGTAAGGAGGGAGAGAGGGACTAAATGCCTGTTAATGGTGTGAAAGTAGGGCACAGGACAGGCTATATGACAAAGAAGAAAAGAAAACCGACCCGAGAATGTTCAGTTTTCTGCTTTTCTCGTGTTGCTGCCACCAGATGCGTCGGTGGCAGGCTGTTACCCGGGCCAACCCATCCGCAGGCCCGGCGGGTCGCAGTCCGTCGGGCTCACGGAGCGCTCAGGGCGGCTGGGCCAGCGCACCCTTAGCAGTCCTGCTGACCCCAGCGCTGTAACCGAAGGCACGGCTTAATCACCGGGGCAGGTGAGACCTGCTCCCCGCGAAGGCGATCGAGGGTGCCACCGGCCCCATCCGCGTCAACCAGAGGGAAGGCAAGCAAGGCTGCAGCGGCGCGCTCCAGCTTTTATAGCACACCAACACCCCCCGCCCCCCCCAACACCCCAAATCCACCAACTTTATTTTAAACAGATGTGCGCGGACTCAACTCGGTGTTTTCAGGTATTTTTACTGCACCACTCGATACGACGGCTCCGGTGCCGCGGGCACCGCTCCCTAAAGCCGCAAACCCGCAGGGGGCACGACCACCGGCACGCCTCGGGGGGCACCACCACCACCGCGGGCACACCGCGGGGCTCGGCGGGGATGGGCTGACGTTGGACGGGGGGTGTCGCCGCCCGTACAGCCCCCACCGCCGGTCACGTGGCAGCGCCCCCCGCGCCCCGCACCCACGGAGCGCGACGACATTGTGACGCAGCAGGCCCCCGCCGAGGCGGGAGGAGGCGCGGGCGCGGCGCGGCGGGTGAGTGCTCGTGCGTGGATGCGGGTGCCGGCCCGGGCAGGCGAGTGAGCGGTGGGACCGTCCCCCGGTCTGCCGCCGGCTGCTGGCCGGTGGAGGGGCAGGGGCGGGAGGCGGGGCGGCGGGAGCCGGAGTCCTGCCTGCGCCGGCGGGGAGTGGCGGGGGGCGGCAGCCGAGAGGCGGCACCTGGGTCCTTCCCCCGTCTCCATCACCCCGCGGCTGCCGTGGAACGGCCGAGCGGAGCGGAGAGGGGTGAGGTGAGGCGAGCGGAGCGGGCGAGGGGCTTTGTTGCCGCCGCTGTCCCCCGGCGCGACGGGAGGAGGGGCGCAGGGACGGGCCCGGGGTCCCCTGCGGCGGGTGCGGGTAGCGCTGGAGGCGCCCGGCGCGGCTGCGGGTTCCCCCCGCCGGGCCGTCGCCGGGGATCCGGGAGCGGCGGTGTCCGTGCGGCGGGAGCGGCGGCCGGGGGGCGGGAGCGGGAGGAAGGGCGGTTGTGTGTGCCAGCCCCGGCCCCCGCCAGCCCGCCCCGGAGAAGTGCTTTCCGCATGAAATCAGGGCTGAACGCGGGGGTTTTATTGGGTCTGAGCACATACGTGATGTCAGCTCTGCGAGTGCCGCTGCAGAACCCCTCGCAGCGCAGCGAAACCCGCTGGCATCCGAAGCCGGCGCAGATCTGCTCCCGCTCCGCTCGGAGCCGGCGTCCCTGGCGGGCGCAGCCCTCAACACCCTCCGTCCCACCGGGGCTCGCCAAAGCCTAGAGCAAAATCAAGTAGGAGTTGCATGTGTGTAACTGTGGGAAGCAAATGCAAAGTTGTATGGTAGAAAAACTGCTCCTTGGGTCAGTCCAAGGCCGCGGTTTTTTTTGCAGCACCGGGGTCAAACGAGCGTTTTGATGTGAGCAAATGCAGTTTATATGAAGGGGAGCTCGAGGATTATGTCCTAATGGTACTGGATACAAACCAGCTCCTAAATAGTCTCAGTCTTCATTGTCAATGTTATCACCTCATGGCACTTTCAATGGCTGGCTTACAGCCACAGCTCTTAAAGAGAGATTAATCAGTCACAACTGCTTCTCAGAAAGCCTCCCCCCACCCCAAAACTCACCAAAAACCTGCCAGTGCCTGTGTTTTCATAGAAAATCTTGAAAGCATGGCCTTGTTGTACACTGCAGTGACCCAGCCACAGAAGATAACTTTAGAAGTTTTAAAAAAATATGTTCTGAGCTGAATCACTTGATAGTTGGACCCTTTTTTTGATATTTAAATGGCTGAAGAAGGAGATACAATCGTAGCACAGGAATATCAAAATTACCCTGTATCTTGTGCAAAGACTTCCAATCCTGCAGCCAGGAATTCCTGGCTGAATAAAGTGCAGATATTTAAGCCATGCACAGCATGCTGTAGCAGACTTTCTTAGTCCCTTACTGTATTTAGTAGGTGTATGTACTACTAGCACTCCCAAAGAGCCATAAATGATATGACTCATTGGCTTACTACCATCCATAAACATGAGCTTCTTCACCCTAAAATCCTCTGCAGCAAGCTCATGGGCTACCTGCTGAACATGATAAGCCACTTCCGTCTTTGTACTGCAAGCATGCCTGGTGCTGTACTGGAGCCATATTTTGAAGATTTTGCACCTTAAGCTGGAAACCTCATCTTCAGAGGAGGCTTGAGGCGTTGCTCAGGGAGGAGTTCAAACAGTGAGAAAGGTTTTTCTTGTGACTAAAACAATTAGAATTTCACCTGTCCAGCTGTCAAGAAGAAACCTGTCTCACTACTACACTTACAGTTCCAAAATTGTATAGTAACTTTTCCTTTAGGTATTCCTTCATTTACATAGAGGCATATTGCCCATGCCTGGTGTGAGAAGGCTCCCTCTGTAAGATGGGGTATGTTTCATTTCTCTGTAGTTTTGTGTGTCAAAGACTGACTGTTCCACATCACCCAGTCACTTAACGACATCTTAAACCAGTTCAGTCATTTTTCAGGTCTTTGTGTTTTCTGGTATGTGTCATTGACTCGGTGTACTGCAGAAAGCAAATGTGGCATGTAACTTGCTGGAAAAAAGTGGGTAAAATAGGATTGTATCAGAGGAAGGGACCAGTGAAGAATTATCTCCAAATCCGAGGAGCCTGTAAGAGAGCAGCCTGTTAAAAAAAACACCAAACAATCTCCTTGTTTGAGCAAATAATTCAGTGTGGAGTTCTCAAAATACTTTAGGTGATATTTTGGCATAAGGAGATGGGCAGTCTTTCAGGTAAGGAAGTCATATAGAAGACAGCAAATTATATTAGATGGAAACTGCTGCTTTTCATACTGTTCTTTGTCCGATGACAGTCATATGGTAAGTATGATGTGATTCTTTGGGGCCAGCTTCTGAGCTTATGAAAAGCTGCATGTAAAAAAAAGACTGGTTGGACAAGGTGACGGAGTGTTGCCTTTGGAGGTGCAGTCCCTCCCCTGAGTACTGTGCATAAACGATAGGTTACTTTGCATTTATTTTTTCCATGATTGGAAAACCATAATCCCAAATATCTACAAATTTTTGTAACCATTTTTGACAAGGCATCAGCAGAGCTTCAAGAAATTAGGAACTGCTTCCCAATTGTCTGGTCTTCTGGACGATTAACTATCCCCATGCAAATTCCGTAGGTGCAAGATATCTCCATCCCACAGGTACCTGAGGTGAGATACTGCCTTCGCTGGTACAGCTCTCCATCTTGCACAGTCCTCTTCCAGAACATCCCGAGCCCCTGTTGTCTCTACACCCACAACAGCTCTGTCCTGCTTGGACACTTGCCTGATTACAACCAGGAAGGGGAAACTGCCACAGCACTGCTACAGCTGCTCTAGTTTCTGTCTTCTGAAATGCAGACATGGGGGTAGCTCTGCCTCCACACTGTGATGAGGTGCCAGCAAGAAAGGGGAGCACACAGCCGGGGGCAGCCTCGTGGGTGGAACCAGCCATCGTGGGCAGCAGCACAAAAACCATGTTGGCAATAGTGCTGGGATGATGGTATTCATAGTTGTGGCATCGTTTGGTGTCATATGTGCATAGAGCGGCATTGCTGCACCTCACAAGCACATAGACCAGTGGTTCCAGCAGCCTTTGTGGGATGTGGCAAGTTCCCTCTGCTTGCCTGGTTTATAAACATTTCCACTGACTAGATGGGATGTGCAATAGAGCTCTATTTCCACCTGTGTCCATTTCTGATTACATGCATGAAGCTGCAGAAGCAACCCATGAATCACGAGCATGGTTACAGGAGCAAGGAGGGGAAGAGAAGGGAACAATTATCATTTTAATTTTGGTTTTACTAGAATAAACCTACATCTATTTCAGGTTAAAGTTGAAGGTAAAATGCCGGAAGGAGATTATGCTTATCCTTCCTTATGCACCCATGTTAAGTAATGCTAACCAAAATAAAGAAAATTTCATATTTTTCAGGTGAAAGTCTTTGTAAGAAACCCATTTACCAATGCTTTAATGTATATTGGTTAGAATATAGAGTGATTATGTTCATTGTCCAGTTGAAAAATATGTTAAAAAAAGTTGAGAAGCATTGGATTTTGAAAGGGCAAATAGTTGTTCTTTTCAAATGCTGTCAGCATAGGACCATAATTAAGCTAAAGGAAATAATGCTTAGATAACTGGCAAGAGGACTTGGAGGAGCGTTCTGCCTGTGCTCTCTTTTTTTCCGGCAGATCTGCCTATTTCTCAAAGGAGGCAGAGAAGATAGGCTTACATGGAGCAGGTGCAGAGTAAACACAAGGGAATTTGTCTTTAAATGCAAATGTGGTTGTCCGGTAGATTTATATTCACAGTGGAACCATTGGAAACAAGAAAATAGAACATATGCATCAGATACCTTATTGATTTAAGGTCCCAAGAGAGTTTTTAACTGCAGGGAAAAAAGTAATTAATTAATTATTGTGGTAGAAATATCACCTGCTGTTTACCTGTCTAAGGTGGAACTGTAATTTCATCTTCCTAAATAAAACTCTGAGTGATTCAGAGGTCTGAAGATCTTAGGGATATCAAAGGGAAGTACAATTCAGCTGCCATAGTTTGGCGGTTGGTGCCATCCTTCATTAGCTATATTTACTAGTATGGTAAGGAGCATTTACAAAAGCTTATTTTTAATATGAATGCAGTTGATTTGCACTTTATAAAGAACTATTGAGCAACACTTGAAAATATATTTTTTGGATTAAAATGAAACATTATGTTTCTAGGGTTTGCTGTAAGCATTTCCTTTTCAGTTCAGTTTCCTCCCCAGTTCTTGTTTGCAGTCAAACTGCTGGCATCGTTTTTCTTTGTTTATAGCTGCGAAAAAGGCATTGTCTCACTTATCTTTTCAACTCAGTCCAGTGTACTGCATGACCTCTCCTTGTGCATAAATCCTCTCCCCCTTCCTCTCCCATCTGTTTTATTGTTACTGTATCAATCTGGAACTCACTATTTAAAATTAAATTCTAATCAGGAATTTAACACTTCCCTTCAACCCCCCCCATTTTAGCAAACCTGTTTAAATTTGTGAGTAAAAATCAGGCTCTGCTGCATAGTTTTCTCACATGTACATGGCAGGGTATGCACATGATTATGATTTGAAGCTGTACTGCTCTGCTGGTTATTCATTCATGTAGTAGTTCTGCAGGATCCAGCCGTACTGACTGGCATTTTGTTAAGAAAGAGGAAATACCTTTAACTGCTCAGACTAATAACGTATAACTGCTGGCATGTTTATACATGCATGTACATATCTTGTGTTCCCTTTTACTAAAATACAACTGTAAATATTCTGCCTTTTGTATGGGAAGCTGTAGGTTCCAGCTGAGTAACAGTAGTGAATTTATGAAGAGCCCAAGAATTGCTTTTGAATTGGCTTGACGTTTTAAATATTGAAGTTGTCAGCAAGGTGAGAGATTTATTTCAATATTTGTAAATACACCATCCAAGATGTTTTTAAAAACAAAAAAAAAAATCCAACAAAATAAAGCAAAATAAAACTGTGAAATTTAGTGCACACAGAAGCAGAAGAGTGCTGGCAAGCTGCATGTCATATTCTCTGACCCACACTTCTATCAGTCTAAGAATATTAATTTATCTTCTCGTACATTCAAAGAGTCTTAAGGTATGTGTCCTAATTATGTTAAATACTGGGATATTATCATTTTGCAAATTCTTACATTGAGCACTGGATAAAGCACAATATTTGTGCTTGTTGCTAGGACATGGGCAAAAAACTTATCTTGAGTTACAGAATGGAATCACCAGGAAATTAAGTTATACTTACATGATTAATTATTTGCTTTTCATTAACCTAAACCAGATTTTAAACTAGAGGTGAAGGGATTTATGGTGGCTAAATGTTAGCAACTTTGAATAAATATTATAATCTTGAAGTCCACCAATGCTTTTCACTTCATATGTGTAGAATCGTAGTTACCAGGACCACTTGACTAACATGTTCATGTTTAAGTTAATCTGCATCCTTATCGTAGATGTGAATGGAGTGAGGTGGTGTACCCATGGAACAAGCAACAAGGCAGAAAAAGGAGCATTCAGCTTTTCACTGTTCTTTTGAATATAATACTTTCTACAACTTTTTGCTGCAGTATTTGCTTAAAGCAATTTAATGGCATAATCCTGAGAAAGCTGAGTTTGTGTTTCTCTGTATACATCTTTGCATTAGTTATTTGTGTATGGCATTTTAAGTTTTCCATAGGAAAAGGAGAAATACTTTGTAAAGTCTAATGATAACAGTAGGTGCTGTTATGATTGAACAGGACAGATCTTGGAAAAAATACTGTCAAAGCAATTAGTTGCAAGTTAAAAGAGAACCAAATTTGTGATATACTGTTACAGAGTACATGGTGCAGTTCCAAAAATTAATGTTTGGAGGGTTTGCATTTAAATCAGTATGTTTCTATTAATGTTTGTTTGTGTTAGTGTACCATGTTGTATCTTTGATAAGTGGCAATGATACTGCTTTTGGTGATAAGTTGACTCTTAATTCTAGATTGAGGAAGCCTCTGTTTACAAATAGCTCAATGCAGCACTTCTTCGAACAGATTTTTGAGAGCACCAAAATCTGAGAGATTAATATAAAACTGTTACTTATTGTTCAGCAATATGAATCTGCTACTGGTGTATATTACACAGATTTAGCAGTTATCTTGGCTGCTCAGTAATGCTTCCAAAAGCATTGATACTGTCAGTCTAATGGGTAGGTTTTTCACACCATACTTGACAAATTTAGCTGTCATTCTCTAAGACTGAACACAGCAATTAAACTCTCACCCACTTCCTTATAGTTGTTCTCGGGGGTCACAGATGAAGTGCATTAGCAAAGAGTAATAGAAAATGTATTTCTGCTCTTTACTGTGATGCTGCCTATGTGGAGGAGTTAAATACTGCCTCTCTGGACTTCCTAGTAAAGCACTTCACAAATCAGATCTGAGATGAAATGGCTGGAACAGCACTATCCGATGACTGGAAGTTTAGCTGTGGTCGGATGCTGAGATGCCCAGGTCTGGACAACTAAGTGGAGGACGACTGTGCACGTGCTCAGCGTTTCCACAGAGAGACAGGCAGCCCCAAGGGATTTTTATCCCCATGCCCAGAACTTCGTTAATTTCACTGGCTTTCTTCTTCCCATGCTAAATTAGCCTATATGTAATCCCCGCTGCTGTGATCTGATTCCTACCACAACTTTAATTGTCTGAGTCAAGGCTAGCTTTTGTGTCTTTATACTGTCCTCATAAGGCATTTAAGCGTGCTGAAGAGCTGCATTCCTTCTTAACTTGTCTTCTGGTTATGATTTAGCAAATGCACACAAAATCGCCCTGGAGCGAATCATTCATTATACAGTCAGTTTAAGAACATACGTAAATCCCTTTGGTCACTTGCTGGACAAATGGTAGTAAGCTATCCCCAATAGCGTCTGTAGTAGTTTGTATTTTGTAGCTAATAGAGGATATAGTGTTGCAGCTGTACAGCAGACCACCATTTCGGGGGAGGAGGTCCTGAATTTGAAGTACTTTATCAGCTCCTGAGTTTCTGCATCACGGTAAGTTCTGCCCCTGATAGCAGCAGTAGTGGATAAAGGCACTGTGGGTATCACGTTCTTCTGAAATAACTAGCCTTGAAACGGTAAATAACTAATATGCCTGCTTAGGTTAGGGCTTCAGCATCTGGCATCGGTACTTTATGAAGAGCAACAAGTGCAGTTTACACATAACAGGTATCGGTGTTGGGACCGGTCCTGTTCAACATCTTTGTCAGTGACATGGACAGTGGGATTGAGTGCGCCCTCCACAAGTTTGCCGACGACACCAAGCTGGGTGGTTCGGTTGATACGCTGGAGGGAACGGATGCCATCCAGAGGGACCTTGACACGCTTGTGAGGTGGGCCAATGCCAACCTTATGAAGTTCAACCAAGCCAAGTGTAAGGTCCTACACCCGGGTCGGGGCAATCCCAGGCGCTGCTACAGGTTGGGTGGAGAAGAGATTCAGAGCAGCCCTGCAGAAAAGGACTTGGGGGTGTTGGTTGACGAGAAGCTTAACATGAGCCGGCAGCGTGCACTTGCAGCCAAGAAAGCCAACCGTATCCTGGGCTGCATCAAAAGAAGCGTGACCAGCAGGTCGAAGGAGGTGATCCTGCCCCTCTACTCTGCTCTTGTGAGACCTCACTTGGAGCACTGCGTACAGTTCTAGTGTCCTCAACATAAAAAGGACGTGGAGCTGGTGGAGCGAGTCCAGAGGAGGGCCACGAGGATGATAAGAGGCCTGGAGCACCTCCCGTATGAAGACAGGCTGAGAGAGTTGGGGCTGTTCAGCCTGGAGAAGAGAAGGCTGTGTGGAGACCTCATAGCAGCCTTCCAGTATCTGAAGGGGGCCTATAAGGATGCTGGGGAAGGACTCTTCCTTAGGGACTGTAGTGGTAGGACAAGGGGTAATGGCTTCAAACTTAAACAGGGGAAGTTTAGATTCGATATAAGGAAGAAGTTCTTTACAGTGAGGGTGGTGAAGCACTGGAATGGGTTGCCCAGGGAGGTTGTGGATGCTCCATCCCTGGTGGTGTTCAAGGCCAGGTTGGACAGAGCCTTGGACCATGTGGTTTAGGGCGAGGTGTCCCTGCCCATGGCAGGGGGGTTGGAACTAGATGATCTTAAGGTCCTTTCCAACCCTTACCATTCTATGATTCTATGATTCTAGGAACATGGTTGCCTCCAGCTGCCTCTAGAGTGTGGCTGTGTCTGCTCATTAGACAGTAAAGCTGAGTGAGCCATTGTACATGAAGCATCAGGTTAATCTGGCCTGACTCTGCAAATCCCCACAGGAAAGGCCAACCAGCACATTATCGTGTCTTCCAGGAGTACAAGGAAAGCATGTTGTGTAGGGAAAGGAATTAGCCCAACTAATATAATTTAACAACATGGACACTGTCTCCAGCATATGTTCCTCATCATGTCCCATATGCTTTATGGTATGTTCCCAGGCTTTACTTTTTGCAAATGCAGTTTTTAGATGAACATATCTACAGTAGCACTATTTCTGGATGTGTCTACACTGTAGCTGTGTAGTGTGGTTGCAGGACATGCAGACGTATCTGTATTAGCTTTGATCTATATGTGATGTGAAGATGTGACAGCCTAGACTTACTAGAGGGCTGTCCAAACCTTCTGGACAGATTGTTAAGCCATGCTGAAGTCTGCTTTCATCTATCTTCACTGCCATTTTTAACTGTGCTGTCTAGATTAACACTACTGTGGATGCTCCTACACATGCTTACATAAATTCATGACTGCATGCCCACTGCTTCCCTGCAACATTGTCAGTGGATGCTCTGCATCTGGGCCTGAGTCCCTTATTCTTTGTACTGAGACAGTCTAGTTTTCTTTTCCATAGAGTTTAGCCAGTTATTTCACTGTTTAATTCCCTTCTGTAAGGAGTTACAGAAAGGGCAGTGGAGTATTGGAGAGACTTCTGGCAATTATCTACTCTAAAAATTCATTTTATAGTCTCTATTCAAAGTTTGATTGTTATTCTCAGCCTTGAAAAACCTCCAGATCCAGGCCACACATTTTTTGCAAGTGTTAAAATCCAAATGAGAGACCAAGTTGATGGAGCAATGTTAGAAAGTTGGCATTTTAAAATGTTCTTTATGAAAGTATTGAATCTAAAGCACAATTATGTGGAAAAAAAACCGCTTGTAAAATTATATGAAAAATATCAACAATGACAGTAAAGTAGTTGTCATATGTAAAACACAGATCAGTTATTAAGAGGATTTGAATGTATTTTTAAGAAAAGTAATAGGTTTTTGTGTTTTTTATATTTCAAGGAAGAGCCCAGCACTACTAAGAGTTTCTTGTGGGGTTTGTTGTGTCATAAGGGTTGTTCCTGCTTTGTCGTCAGATCAGTTGTTAAGTTGCTCTATAGTTTTGTCAGTGAAGTGTGCTTTCAATTAAGGTTCCATGTTGTAAGAGGGAAGTTTTACAAGTATACTTGCACATGAGGTTTTTTTTTTTATTCAGAAAGACACTTTCCTAACCTGGTGAAAAAACAGCCAACCAACCAATACCTCAGAAAACAGCAAAACTGACCTGTACCTAAAAGTGTAATCTGAAAAGGTCTGTTGAATATTCAGTTCTTTCAGTGTGCAGTATTCAAAGTATTTAACAAAGACAGGGGGAAAAGCATGGTTTGAAAATTGAAGTTAGGACATAAAAAGATGAATTCATGCACATTTTTCATTCTACAGAAATATTTCACATAAAAGCAAGTACTGTCAAACAAAAGAGGAATACGAAATAGACTAACAAGGCACATGTTTCTGTGACATGAGATAGGCCGTAGAGGAGTAAGGTGAAACTGAGCTTTTCAGCCTGGTGGAATGTTGCAGCTTACTTACCTGCCAAGAAAATATTTTGTTTCTAGATAAATGGTTGAACTGAAAGAAATAAAATATCCCCTCATCTTTCCTTAAACAGTTATTTAAAACAGCTATTTCCTATGAGTGACCTTGACACCTTTCAGAGGAAAGAGAACAGCCTTGGTTCACCGGATGGAGAAAAAGAATGCAGGCACATGCTAGCTAAGCCTGTTTCTAGCACTACATGGACTTGAATAAATTATATAACTCGTTTCGTGTATCCACCTATAAAATGAGAAGAAAATACATTAGGAAAGTACAGTAGCAGAATTGTCAATAGCAACATCTTTTTGTAATATGGAGATCTAACAGCCCCTGATCTTTTTCACTATGAAAATGATTATGAAAAGATTGATTATGAAATGATTTTTCACTATGAAATAGATTAATCCTTTTTGCTGAACAGTGTCAGCACTTTCATAGTTGGTAGCTTTTAAATTAAAAAATGGGAAAGCCACTTTGTGCTGTCCTCATTCTTCCACCTTTTTGGCAGGTTGTGTGATGGTCAAGGATGTTTAACAGATACCCTTGGTTCATTTGCTAATGGAGCTAGAAGGCACATAGATAATGTAGTAAAGAAATGATATGGGGAACTTGGTTGCAAAGGACGTGGACAAGGTGGAAGTACTGAATGTCTTCCTTGCTTCAGCCTTTACTAACAAGCCTTTGGGGGTAGAGCAAGGAGGATGTACCTTGGGGGTCAGAACAGGGAACACTTCAGCAAACTGAACATACATAAATCTGTGGGTCCTGATGGGATGTGCACCAGTCCACAAATATGAGTAAGAGATTGGAGCATTTCACATGAGCATAGGCTGAAGGTGGTGAGGCACTGGAACAGGTTGCCCAGAGAAGCTGTGGTTGCCCCATCCCTGACCATGTTCAAGGCCAGGTTGCTTCTTGGTCAGGGGGGTGGAAATAGATGATGTTTAAGGTCCCTTCCAACCCAAACCATTCTGTGTTTCCATGATTCTACGATCTGGGGCTTTTTAGCCTGGAGAAGGAAGGCTCAAGGGAACAGCTCATCAATATGTACAAATTCCTCCAAGGAGGGTGCAAGGAGGATGAAGCCAGTCTCCTTTCAGTGGTGCACAGGGACAGAAAAAGTGGCAACAAGCACGCACTGAAACACTGGAGGTTCCTTCTGAACATCAGGAAACACTTTTTTACTATGAGGTTGACCAAGCACTGGTACAGGTTACCCAGAGAGGTGGTGGAGTCTTCATCCTCAGAGATATTTAAAAGCCACCTGGATGCAGTCCTGGGCAACTGGCTGTAGCTGATGCTGCTCGAGCATGGGTGTTGGACCAGATGACCTCCAGAGCTCTAGCACCAAGGCTTGGGCAATACTGATGAGCATCCTTGAAAAAGCAGTAAAGAGATAAATGATTTTCCATACAGGCTTAAACAGAATACTTAAGATTTAGACTAGCTAAATGCTGGGTAGGGGAAAACGAGAAATGGAAATCGCTACCTGATATTTCTGAGTAGCTTTGGTTGTGCCCTGCATGAGGTAGATATCCTTTTGTAAGACGTGAAAGTGTGATCCTTCAGTTAGATTCTGTATCAAAATCAGTACGAGCAAATGAATGTCCCTATGCATAGTCTTTGTAACATTATAGTTTCTGATGTAGTGAGGTTTATTTCTTTAATGTAGTTTCAAAAATGTAATTCAATTTTTGTAAAGGGTTTCAGGAATCTCTGACAGGAAACAGTACAAAATTACAGTTTGAAACAATATTACTACTCCTGTACTTGGCATTTCTGATACCATCGCATCCACCACTTTTGTTAGAGCATAAATATCTGTACAATAGAGCGCTGATATTGGGTGATATCTGCTGCCCATATTACTTAAAACAAATAATATTGGATAGGAGTATGCTACTATGGATAGTAGTATAGCATTGTATAGCTGCAGAAGTGCAGTTGCAGAATCCTTCTGATTTCTTAAATGAAAAAATAATGACAATTTCAGAAGACAGGGATCTCCCCATGATCTCAGGGCCATAGATGTCTCTCAACAATCATTCAGCTGTTCATCACTGAATTTTCCAATTTCCCCAAGCCTTAACTGAAATAAAAAGTTCTTGTTTGACAGTGCTTACATTTACAGTAGTTTACACTGTTTAGTTTCTAAGAATTTTTGCCAAACATCATAGGCTATGTGTAGGAAATAAGATATGAAAAATGGACAATTTTTTGTCCTTTCCTTATTTAAATTTTGTCAAAATAAAGATATTTGCATGGATACTAATGGTCAAGTGCTATTGCTACTTATGAGAAAAGTTAATATGTGCAGTAAAATTGTTAAATGCTTTTTAATAGTAAGTTTGCTTTTAAAGTAAATACCTGTAATATTCAGGTATTCATATAAAATACAGTCAAATTTGTGTGATTCCTCAAGTAGCCTCAAATGAAAGTGGGCTGTTCTGAGTGACAAGGAGAATGAGTTCTTTTGAGGGAGTTGTTGAGTTCAAGGTTTGCTTTTTGGCCTATGGCCACAACATTTCCAGATGTATGCTCTGTGTGATGCACCCTGCCCAAGGCTGGCTGACGTACCAAATGGATGTGTAATGTTGGTTACCCTCTGGTGCCCTAAATCCTGACTGTGAGTAAAACCCACTTTGCATGAATAGGAAGTTTCACTCTGAAATTTAAAGTTTGTTAGAGATTAGTTGCTGAATGTCCTAGAGAATTTCAGTGTGCAAAGGATGGGATGGTAGAGTTGGTTGTCCAAAACTGAGAAAAAAGAAAATAAAAGAGTGATGGTCAAGGACAGAATAGGAAAGTGGTTTGGCCCTTGTTGCATAGAAAACTTGCCTTCCACACATGAGCAGCGCAGTGCATCGACTTCACATAAATGGTTGATACATTTGATATATCATGACCCTTGCAGGGAGTGTAACTTACATAGGAGTTTTCCCTGGAATTTATAATTAAAGCTCACATAAAGCAAAAAATCATCATGGGACTAGATGCAGGATATATATTTTGGCAGGCAAATGTAAATGAGGCAAGTTCTAAATTTTATACTTCAAATACAGCATTTAAATGTTACAAACTTTAGAGTGTACCATTTGGCATTAGTTCTTTCCCAGGATATTTCTAAAAGTAATTGAACAGACCACTGTGGGACTACAAGGTGTTGAAATTCTGATGGATGATTATTGAATTTGGGTTGAAGAATTTAAATGAGAAGATGAAAGATGCAGATAAGTGTTTGAAAAATGCCTTTTTCTCATCCTAAGAATAATGATAAAAAAGAAAAAAAAAGGCAAAACCCAACATGACCTAACAGGTACTTTCAGTTTTCGAAATACATTGAGCAAAGATATCTCAGATTACTTGGTTTATTGAAACAACACTTATAAATGAAATATGTTCTTCAATGAAAAAAGCATCTTAAGAAGATTTATGGGGATGGTATACTGATCAAATTAATCCCACATTTTTCTGTGATTGGTGCCACTGCAAAAGATAAGGTAAGGGTGTTGCATGGTGCTGAGGCAAACCAAAGCCAGGATTGGAGCACTGTGTCACAAAACTTCAGTTTCAGATTCTATGATTTAATTTAACTGATTGTACTGAGAGTAGAAACTTCTGAAGAATCCCAGCCCCAGTGCTACTGCGCCCAGTGCTTCTGCTGTTGATTCAGTGGAAAAAGGAGAGACCTCAGTTTCTGATTTTAAATGAGAGTGCAATGAGTCACATCTGCTTTATTAAAGATGTTGACACAGAATTCCCTACCTCCCCCCAAACCAACGCATGATTTGGAAAGGCTGAGCTATGCTATGCTTGATTTCATCCTAACACAAGTGCTGGAGCCTACATTAGCAGTGGTAGTTGCCATAAGCCCTTTACTGCTCTGTCTTACTTCGGGGCCAAGTGTCTGGTTCCTTGTGGATGCCGTTACTAGGGTGTATTATTTTTGGATTTTTACACAAGAACTAGGCTACCAAAAGAAGGCATCTTTTTCATTTCTGTAGTTCGTGAACTTGCAACAGCCCTGCAGATGTTGAATATTCATTGCCTTTGCCAAAAGACTTCAGAAGCTGAGAACACTTTTATGGCACAGTACTTTTCAAATTGTACCTGGAGTAAACTGTTGTTAAAGCAAAATATCATCCGTATTTGTATGTGTCACTCTGAAGTTGATTTGGAATCATATGTAACTGTTAATTTCCTGAATGTTATGTTTAATTCTCAAAAAAATGCATGTGTCTGAAGTTTTGCTTAAGTAAATGCAAGTGCAGTGTGTACACTCACACACACTTTCTCACGTGTCATTTCTTTACGTTTGTAAAGTTTTACATTACTATAGAATGGTTTTAGGTGACACATGGGCTTTATATTTTCAGCCACCGTTCAGGATATAATGGTTGAATTTTCATTTATCTGTCTGTTTTCCATAGCGAACAAGTCGTCGTTGTGTGGACTAACGGCTCATGGTATGTTATGAGGCTTCACAGTAAACGTGGAAACGCAAAGCAAGACATCCTTAGTATTCAAGTAGTTATTTCTTTCTTATTTGACAATATTAGTGAATAGCTGCACAAGGCTCTGCTCGCTCTTTGCTTACATTAGCAATGTACTGATTGTGTCAAATAATTTAGGAGTCCTGTCAGCTGATCTTCCAGTTTTCATTTAGTAGTTGCCTCCTGAATTGAAGAAAAGGAGTAAGTAGTGGCTTTAATGTGGAGTGCAGCGTATTTCAGTCACTAATATTCTCTGAAATAATGAAGTGAAATGCAAATAATCTTGACATGAAATAGCACAGCATTTTATGTGTCTCTTTCAGTGTTCCAAGCAACCATGACTTGATCCATATAAGTCTTTGGTTCAGTCTCAAATTTAAGTTTAATGGAGGATTTACAGAAATGTTGAACAGCTCAAGTACTTGTGCATGATTGATGCAGTGTTCTATATATATATTTTACAGTTCTGCATTATAAATTATTTGGTGTTTTAGTATTAAAACCAGATGACAACCTATAGGTTTAGTATTATGTATGTATAGAAGATGGATATATACCCATACATACTCTTTGTATTTGTGATTGTTGAATGTCTACTCTGTATTAAAATGTATTATTCATTTCTGCCAGCAATCATGAGTCAGTGGAAAATAATGGGCGCAATCATTTGAAAAATGTGCATTTGCAATTTGCTTGTATTCATCTCAAAGTTCAGACTGCAGATGTGTAACCATTCATTTTACTGTTCTCGGTGATGCGCGTAAGCCTCTTGAGGATTCACATTTATGAACTTCCTGCATAGAACAGATAGGTAGAACAGATAGGTAATATGGAATAAAATTTATTTCTGCCATAGAATTTACTGGTATAAGAGGTAGCTATAAAAAAAAAAAATAAAATCAACACTCAACCTGATTTTGTTAGTTCAGCTGCTGTATTTTCACTTGTAAAGTCATAAATTCAATTTGCAGTGGGCTTTTCCCAGTAATTCCAAATACTGTGTGTGCAAGGAGTCACACTTTGGAGTAGAAACAGCTTTTTTCCCTAGAATTTTGCAGGAAATAGAGAAAAAAGATTACTATCTTTTAGGCTTACTTTATTAAGCAAGATTTTTCTGGTCAGATTTAGCATTTTTAAAATATCTGAAAAAAAGAAGAGTTAATTCCTGATGTTTCTGCTCAATCATAATTTTCCATGGAAAGTTATGTCATACACAATCTCTTGATCTGTATGTGAATGTATTATTTTAACCTGGGTTTGGCGTTAAATTAGTGATACTCAAAACAAATGTATTTGAAGACTTTTTTGGTAGCTCTGATTAAGAAAATATTTTTAAAAGCACAGAGGAGGTACAATGAACTAGTTACTAGCTGCACAATTTAAACTTGAGCCTTTGTATATTCAGGGCTCCAAAATATATCAATGGCAGATTTCCCACTGTTGTACATGTTCTGTTTTATTACTGATTGTTCCAGATTGTGCTGCTGCTCTAATTTAATCTTGTTCATAGGTTGATAGGATATGTAATTTTTTTCCTTTGATTCAGTTGTTTTTGTTTTATTTTAGTCCATTCATTGGTATTATACCCTTTATATTTCTTAACCATTTCAGTAAGCAAAGGAAAAAGCCCTTTCATAGGCCTTCTGGACAGAGATGTTTTTTACATATTGCTGAGATCTTTCAGTTTCAGATGGTGTTTTGATTAGGGGGATAGTGTTTAATTATAAATTCAATCTTAATAAAACCTCCATAAGAAAATATTGCAGTATCAATCGTTTTATTTTTGTCTTTTGAAACAGTTCAGAGTGCAAATTAAGGAAAGCATTTTTTTCTTTTTTTTTTTTTTTTTAATTCTTAAAACATGTCAAGACTGATTGCTGTGATGGGGGAGAAAGTGAAAATGATGTTTTAAATACAGGTGTAGGATAATATAATGGCCCCTAAACCTATTTTAAATCTCCAACTGCAACACAGAAAACACGAGTTTCAGCATGACCAACAAATGCAAAAATTCTTTTCCTGTAAATGGAGGCATTTAAACCAAACAGGATACTTGGAAAATTACAGCACTTACAAAATCTTTAAAAAATGTTTGCAGATTACAGTTTTTCTAGACATGGGCCTCCAGGATGGCAAGATAATAAATAACGTGCTTTAAGGGAAATTGCTTCCATAAAATTGAGAAAGTGAAAAAATCACCAATGCAGCATTTACATCACCATAATTCTTCACAGCGTAGGAAGTAATTATTTTTCTTGCTTTGAAAACTGAATTTAGTGTACATTAAGAAAGAGATAGTAATCTTTTTTTGCATCCCTCACTCACACCCTATGGAGTACTCTGAAGCACCTTGTCCTGGCTGAGAAAGATGGTGATTCGCAGCCAGCGCAGCTGATGCCAGAACTGTTAGGTCATTCATTGGTGAAAGTGGGAGGATAATCCAGGCTTGCTCTTCCCTAGACCCTGAAAAGGAAGCTTTTCAGATTTCTGCGAGTACCTGCCCCTGAGTTGAGCCTTGAAGACTGGCTGATCTGGCAGCTCTGGTTTTCAGGCAGGTAGATAAATCTCAGTTGCATTAGCAGCAAATCCTGTTGGGTTGTTTAGTGTAAATCTGAATTTTAGATTCTGTAGCATATTAGATAGAGTGTGATATTCTCTAGAATCACTTGTTATATGCACTCTTCGTTTCTGTATATCTACTTGTGTAGTACACAACAGTGTATTTTCTGTCCTAGTGAGACTGCCAGCTGATTCTGAAAGATCTTGCTTAGATCTGACTTAGATCCAGTTCCCTTAGGATGGAAATAACTGCTTAAAATGTCCTGCTACATTTTAAGAGAATTTGTACAAGCCTTAACTAACTAGCAGGCAAACAAAAAGTTGAGTCATCTTGCAGGGAAGAATGTGGCTTCATAAGTATTTTGATGATGGGCTCTTTGAATCTAACAGAGGAGAGACTATTGTCTTTACCACTTATGGTTCTACAGATGTGCCTAGTTTCTTTTCAGAACTCTTCCATAAGCCTCTCTGTAGTTTCTTTGTGTGACTCCACAGCACTTCTTATGGCTCTGCATGCGTTTCTGCAAATCCACTGTGGTACTGCTACAAAACTTAGTTGCTCATCTGCACTTGTGAAACTGTTGGACCTTTGAGTGTTTGAACAACCAAAGTGGGTGAAATTCATCATAAACAGTCAGAGCTTTGAGAACACAGCTCTGGATGAGGGTTGGACATCCTGTTGGATCCAGGATTTCAGGCAGGTTCAGAATTCACTTGCCCCTCTTATTCTGCCTTCTCTAAACTCAATTTTGTTTTTCAGGCAGTCGAGTTGCAAAATTTCTATGTGTGAATAACTGCCTGTTCAGCACAGTATCTTCACTGTAGTTCACATAAGGTTTTACAATGATATCAGAACTATTCACAAGAAAGAACTGATGGTGATGACATAAGGGGCATTCGTATTTTACATGAGCCTGAATCACCAGTTAGCAAAGGACTCTTGACAGCTGCAGACAATGAGCTCTCTTCTTTGCCCAGCCAGGTTTCTTCTGGAATCATAAGACATCATCTCTCATCTTCTAAGAGCATTGGTGAGAGTTACAACTGACTTTTGAGTAGCAAGAATATACTTCTTGGAAGATGGATTTACTAGATAACAAACAACCTGAGATCATATTTGTTAGTAGCAGCTAAGTGCTGAACTGACATTGCAGTCCAGAGTTCCTTTTCAGACTGTACAGCTATGATAAAGATCAGTGAATCATCTGTATAATTGGAACACCATATGAACATCCTGGACCACATAAGGTTCCAACTTTGACAGTATTCCACAATCCAAATTCTGGCATTGGCAATGCTTTCTTCTGTTTAGTAGGATATATGAACCAGGAAATCCTTGTTCCTCCCTGCTCACTAGATGTAATGCCCCTTTACCTTGCAACAAGTGAACGGAAAAGATTGGAGCTGCTTTAAAAGGAATAATCTCTTAAACAGTTGCAACTGGTGCTCGTTTGTTCTGAACAGTATTAAAGCTGTCTTTTTTTCCTGAAATTGAGACAGATCCTACCTGGAGTGTTGTTGCTCATTTCAGCATATGTCTTACAATACTGCCTAGCCAACTGCATTTATTCCCAGTAAAGCAACTACACTTGTAACTTGGTCGCATGCCAAGACCAATGATTTGCTTTATAGATGCAGAAAATTATGTTAATAAAACTACAAATTATAGTGCTATTATCCACAAGCACAAGCTTTCCTATGACAATATTGTTTACTTGAAAACTAAACATTATAACATTGATGGTAAATTACTTGCACAGATTTTAAACCAAATCTAGCCAATCAGTGTTTCTGCTTACTTGTCAGTTGCGGATAACTAAATATTTGCTTGTGAAGCTAAGCTGCTGTCTGCCAAATGTTCTCAATTTTTTTTCTTCCCTCAGTGGATAGATGTATTCCCAGTTTCTAATTTTATTCTTTTACACCCTCCTAGGAGTAGGAGTAGAAATGTTGGTTGTTGTAATTTTTAGTGAAAAAACAGAGATTGTGGTATTTGGCCATGCATTCTTTCAATAATCCCTGTCAACAGATTGTACTAAACGTAACAGCTGTTCCTGGTGGGCCCAAGAGTCATTACTAGAAAAGAGTTCAAGAGTGCAGTACAGGCTATCTCAGTGGCGGTGGAGGAGTTGGGGAGCCTGGAAATTAAGCTGATAGCTCAATGGTGAGAGCTCAGTCCTTCTCTTTTTATGATAAGCAGCTTGGGCATACAGTTTCTGTATCTCAAATTGCAGTCCCTTTCAGAGGTCATCCTGAGTGATATGGTTGCATAATTTTCACTTGTGGAGGCCAGTGGCTAGGAATCAGAATTGGGTATTAGTTGATAGTTAACAGAGATCAGAACCATCTGGTTTTGGCATGCTTTCTTTCCTCTGAAGAGAAATGTAGTGGTATGGAGCAAAAATGAAGCTACTGCTGAGTAAAAAACTTACTTACAAATCAGTCAATACATTTGTGTATTGTTTCTGGTGCCCCAGTCTGGTTTATCACCAGGCCCTATCTGGTCATCTTTAGCTATTAAACTTCCTGGTTTTCACTGTCTAGCTCACTACATGGTTTGATAGCTCTATGAATGATTTCTTGTTCAGTGAAGCTTGAGTAGAATATGTAAAAAGAAAATACAATGTGCTTTTAACAGTTTTGAAAGGCCCACCCTTGCTCATATTTTTGGTTTCCTGTTACCTTTGAAACTTTAAACAGTTTCATTTTTCAATTAAAAAGAAAAAAAAATCATTCGAGGCAGATTTTTGATTCATTCAGCTTCTTCATATGTTTGAACAAGAGGCACTAGACTGTTTCTCTCAGCTGCAAACATTTCCTGTTATCCAGCTCTGATTTTTCCTACTGTTGTCACCCATGTCCATGCATTCTGGTGTTTTTCCAGACAACAAGACTGCTTTTTGGCTCCTTCATTTCCTTTCCATGTGTCCTTAATTAACAGTGACACCCACAGAAGTAGCTAGAGTCGTTTAAGACAGAGCACTTTAAATATTGGTCTTCAAGAGAGTCACATGTAATGGAGCACGGCAGTTTGAATAGTTGTCTGGAGATTAGAGTCCTGGATGGAAAGTAACAGAAGTGTAAATGAAAAGTTTTCCCATTTGTTTTAGTAATTTATAGTGTGTGGAGTCAAACCCAGGAGATAGATTTAAACTTTAGTGGTAGGACATTTGTGGTCTAGTTTCCAACTGCAGTAGCAAGTCATTGTGGCCAACCGACATCCAAAAAGTTAAAAATACTATTGCAATATTTTTGCATGTGTAAAGGAAAACACACTGGTTTAAAAGCTAATCTTACCATCTGTGATGCTTCAACATGGAGGGCATTGGTTATAAATTCCTGTATGTTCATTAAAGGTCTGAATTCTTTTCTTTCTCCCTCCTGCATTTTTTGCAGCTATTTCTACCAATACAAAATAAGTATGAGAGTAAAATACTGATAAATCAGAAAAGAGGAGTTCTAAATCCACTTTTAAATAATGTAGTAAATTACACAGGGCAGAAGTGCACCCATCCCGTTTCCTTATCTGTGCTATCTTTAAAACATTTAACTTAAACTTGCACAAATCATAAAGGTCGTTATTGCTCCAGTTAGTGGGAGACAGTGAGGCATGCCTTTTCATCTGTCTGTTAAGAATTCTGGAAAATATAGCTGCTGAGAGAGAACATGATGCATGCTTTACATGGACAGTAGTCCTGGCAGAGTTCTGGCTGCTACTGGTTCTGGTTTTGGTAAAAATAGATAATTACAATAGATGATGCTGGATCACAGAGCTCTTCAGAAAGACTACTTGCTAGGTGTCTGATTTGGAATATGAAAGATCTATATTTAGATTAAAAAGTTCAAGATATTTCCTGCATTTTTCTCTGACTGCATTCAGAGTGTTTCCATGTCTCATGTGGTCTCATTTTCTTTAACTGAATACCTTGTTTGATGCAAGAGGATAAAAACTCAGAAAAGAAGTAGTAAAGAAAAAATAGTGGAGGAAATCATGCTGTCCATTTTAGATTGTAAAGAGTGATCTACAATTTTCAAGCGGTGAAGTTTTTTAAAATTTTCATCAATGTTGGTGTTCCCCATCCAGAAATTTGTGACTTTTACATGTCCCTAATGGCTTATAGATATTTAATTGAATGACAATTAGTAAGGGAGCTGTGTTGATCTATTTGTGTTCTTTTTGATGTCAATAGTAATAAAAAACCTGTAGGATCAATTTCAAAACCTCTTAACAACCACATAAAAAATAACAACTGTATCGATTTCTCTGATAATTGTCCTGGAAGAATGGTAGGAGTTTAATGGTACAAACATAATGAAATGCATTTATCAATAGCCTATGTGTTGGCCTTACTGCTTTAGAAGACGACTATAAGATGCTATCAGTGGGGTGTGTAGATGTAAACTTTTATGGCCTCTTCCACAGATTGACAAAGTGCAGAAATCATGAAAATAGGAGAGAAAACAAATACTGCAGAATACCTGTAGTGAAAAGCAGATATTTGAAAGGAAATGCAAGAGTGATGCTCTCTTAATTAATCTAGCAAGTTCCTTAAAAGGATGTGAAACATAGTCTCTTGTACATATGTTCTAGATTTTATAGAAGAGACTTTGTGAGAAATATTTTCAGAGCCTGCTGGGATGTAGTCAAGATTATGGCAATTTCCCATAAGAACATGTGTTTACCAGTTCCAGCTTCCTTTTGAAACACTGTAAAGAATTGCTTTCATGAATAAGGTTGCTTTTTTCTGTTTAAAGAGGGAGAACAAATAGGATATTTTGGTCATAATGAGCAGTATAATGAAATGATAAGTACATCCTAATTGCAGCTTGTTTATATCATAATTATGCAAACAGTTATTTTGATATATATTTCTGTTTCTGCACACCCCAAGATTTCTTTAAACAGTATTGTCTCTTTTTTGTTTCTCTTCTGTTAAATATTTCAATATATAAGAAGGGCGCTAAAATGAAAAAGCATTGAAACCATGCCAACCTGTAAAAATGTATATAAAATGCAAAATTAGGCTTCATCTCTGCTTTGGGTTTAGTTTTCAATGTTGGATATCCTACGTTACTGGCATGATGATATCCAGTGTTTGAAATGAAAACTTCATTTCATTTAGATTCACACGAATTCATAAACTAGCAAAATAGTAGAAAATAAGTGCTGAGAGAAAGAAATAATTGTTAACACAGCAGCCACCGATACTAGTCCATACATCTCTTCAGAGATCTGCTTGGAAAAGTCCCATGGGTTGCAGCTCTGGAAAGAAGAGGAGCCTGAAATCACTTGTTGATATAAAAAGGTGACCTCTAAGCTCAAGAAAAGTCCAACCCAACAAGCCGGAAATCAAGCAAAGGTGGTGGGAGTCAGTTCTGCTTATTGTATGGATGAGCCAGGAGCTCCTGAGTGAAGTCGAACATGAAATATACATGAGTTGGAATAGGGGCAGGTAACCCAGGAGCAGTATAAAGTTGTTGTCTGATCTTGCATGGATGAAAGCCAAGGCTGACCTGGAGTTGAGTCTGACAAAGGATGTGAAGGTTACAGGAAAGGCTTCTGTAAGTACATAAATAGCCAAAGAAAGACTAGGGAAAACATGAACCTGCTGCTCAATGGAGAAGGAGAACTGGTGGCACCAGACACAGAAAAGGCCAAGTTACTCAGTGCCCTGTGTCAGTCTTTACTGGTGTAAGAGGGTGCAGGGATCCCAGGCACCTGCAATCAGAGGAAAGGTTTGGAGCCAGGAAGGACAGGAAGGAGGACAAGGTGAAGGCCAATGGAGCACTTAAACTGGACACACCTAAGCCCATGGGGCCTGACAGGCTGGACCCATCAGTGCTGAGTGAGATGGTTGATGTCATTACGTGACGAGTCTAGATTATCTTTGAAAGGTCGTGGTCGTTGAAGGCTGGAGAAGACCAAATGTCAGTCCTGGCTTCAAGAAGGGCAAGAAGGAAAACCTGGGGAAAACCAGAGTAATCAGCATTACCTCAGTCTCTAGTAAGGTGGTGGAGAGAAACTTCCTACAATGCACTTCCAAACACATGAAGTGCAAGAAAGTAATCTAGAGTAGTCAGCATTGATTCATGAAAGGGAAACAATGCCTAACCAACCTGACAGTGTTCTACAGTTAGGTGGATGCAGGTGGATGGTGGGAGAGCAGGGAATGTTGTTTACTAAGATTTTTAACAATGTCTCCCATAATATCCATAGAGACAAGCTGATAAAGGTTAGCTCAAGTGGATAGAGAGATGGATTCAAAACTATCTGAGTGGCTGTGCCCAGAAAGTTGTGATCAGTAGCGCAAAGTTTAGTTAATGGCAAGTCACTAGTGGTCTACCCCAGCAGTGAGTACTGGTGCCAGTACTGCTTAAAATCTTCATATGAGCTGTTAAACAGATGTGGACAATGGGACGGAGTGCAGTCTCATGAAGTTTGCAGATGATACAAAACTGACAGGAGTTGTGCTGCCATTCAGAGGGACCTGAACAGGATGATAGACTGGGCAGAGAGGAATCACACGAAGTTCAGCAAAGGGAAATGCCAAGTCCTGCGTCAGGGGAGGAATAACCCCATGCACCAGCACACGCTGGGTGCCAATTGGCTGGAAACAAGCTCTGCAAAGGACCAGGGTCTTTGTGGACACCAAGCTGACCATGAGCCAGAAACATGCTGCTGTGGCAAAGGCAGCCAACAGACTTCTGTGCTGCTTTAGGCAGAGTTTTGCCAGCAAGCCGAGAGAGGTGGTCCTTCCTTTCTGTTCAGCCCTAGTGAGGCCACACCTGGAATACTGGGTCCGGTTCTGGGCTTTCCAGTGCATGACAGATACAGACTTACTGGAGCAAGTCCAGTGGAGAAACAAGAAGATTAAGGGACATGAGCCTCTTTCATATCAACAGAGGCTGAGGGAGCTGGGAAGAAGCTTCAGCTGTTGAGCCTGAAGAAGAAAAGGATTAGGAGAATCCTACCTATGTGTATAAATACCTGATGGGATAGAATGAAGAAGAGGGAACGAGGCTATTGTGGTGCCCACTGACAGGACAAGAGGCAATAAGCACAAAATGAACCACATGAAATTCCATCTGAATGCAAAAACCAGCTTTTTTTTTACTAGTCGAACAGTGGCACAGGTTGCCCAGAGATACTGTGGAGTCTCCATCCTTGGAGATACTCAGAATCCAACTGGACACAGTCCTGGGCTTAACCTACTCTAGCTGACCCTACATGAGCAGAGGGGTTGGACTAAATGATCTCAGGCCCTTTCGTATCTGAATGATAAGAATATCACACTTTAAGTAGTTTGCTTTTTTGGAGTGACTGTTTCGTATACCTCTGGATGACTGGATTTTAAATTTGCAAGTAGAAAATTTTAAATGGACACTAGTATTTCTTGTGTAACAGAGATTTGAGAACTATTATTCTCTGTATTAAGCAGAAACACTTTGTCACTTTGGAGTCACGCTGTCATGAAATGTTAGTGGGGAGACTGAACAAATTTGTTTTGAGAATGAGCTGTAACTGAAGATAACATGAAGTTAAATACATATTTAAAGAACAGTCTAAAGGAAGAAGCAGGAAATCCTTATCATTTAAATACCCTTTTTAAACAAGTGAAGGGAGAAGTCATCATGCCCAAATAGGGTCAGCGGCTGTTATGAAGTAGTACTCCACACCTTAGGTAAGTGGGATGAAAGTAGAGTGGAAATAAGTAGAACTACAGGATATTTTCCACACTTGACTGGTTTAATGCCCTGTAACAAAAAATAGCTGAGAAGAATGAACAGTGCATTGTTCCATTTTATCTTCCCTCACAGATAAAATCTTTTTTATATGGAAAATTGCTAAATAAGTAATGAGCTTACAGAAATTAATGGTTAAAGTTACTCTGTGGTCCCTGTATGTGAGAAGTATAACAACACGTCACAGTGGAGAGGAAAGGATGCTGCTGCAGCATGCTCAGTAGAAACTATACCTCTGTGCATGGCAAGTGAATAAGTGGCAGAGCCAGACCAGGTTCCACTTCTAATGCAAAAGTTAAAATCTTAGAAGTTGTAATAAATCCCACCACCTGCTTTACTTGCAGTTTGGCTGTGGATTGCATCCAAGGCAGCAACTGTATGTTCCAATGTTCCAAATGTGCACAGAGCATCCAGTACAACTACTATCCTACTTTGTACTCTGCTGTCACTATATCAGTACAAACAGTGGCATTGCAGGAATAAGTTATGGTAATAGAACAGCATGTATTTTTGCTGTGTATTCTAGTGAGGTTTCTCTCTGGTCTTCCCCTCCATTTATACATATATGTACATATATCATTTAGACAGGAGAGTTGTTTGATCTGGTTTGGATCTGCATGTCAGTGAGTCTTAAAGTCCATAGAGTTAGCTGGTGTGAAATAACTGAAACAGTTGCCATATAAGCTTGAGTACAATGATGTAAGCGTATTAATTTTGCATGACTGTAAGGAATTTTGTGTTAAGAGCAAATAACTTTGTAGTAGTTCAAAGGGAATAAACCCATAAATTAATCAAATACAGCCAACTAAATATCTCTTTTTCAACAGATCAATTGACCTCTTATTTGTTTTGATCCTACCATTAATCAGACAGTGCCTTAGCTTTTGTACAGTGCTTGAATCACGTATGCTGTTTCAGTTTTAAAATAACAGCTATTAATTTCCAATTCCAAAGGTTTCTCCTTCAAGCCTCATTGAAACAAACAAGTTTATTTTTCTAGACCTCATTCCAGAATGCTCAAGTGCGTATCTTTTGGCTGAATGCTTGAAGTCTAGTTTTCTTTATGCTTGAATGTTGAAGGAAGTATAAACTGTGGGGTGGAAAGGATGGTTTAATTATGAGAAACCTGGGGTGGTTTGCAGTAAGCAGATTTCTTTCTTTACAGTAAAAACAGTTCTTCAGTTAGTCAGATCACTCGGTAGCCTGAATATTGATTTGTTTTTGTTAGGTTGCTGTTTTCTTTTGGGAATGAAGAAGTAGAATTACTCTCTCTTAATGCTAAATTTAGTGGTTATTCATGAGAGCACTAAATGTAGTAGTATTTACAAAAGCAAGAAGGAAGTACTTCCTAACAGCCAAATAGACACTCCTTAACTTAGGGTGGGTGATGTCTTAGTCACACAGAGATTAATGGGAAAGCTTGCTTGTAGTTTACTGGAGCTCAGATGTCATCCTTGGAGTAACACTTTCTCTTTGTAGTAAGTTACATGGAGTACAATTCAGCATCCTAAAAAAACCCCAACAAACATTAGGAACTGTGTCTTAATAACCATACTTTATCTTCACTCTGTTAATCCTGACAAATGTTTACTTACAGACTGCATAGTGTCAGTCATTGTAATCATTAAAATGCCTCAAGTTGTGATGAATTTTCCATACAATTCATGGGGGTAGAAGATAAAATAGGAAAACCATACACTATTACCTGCCTTTAAGCGACTTCTTTGAAATGACAGAATCATAGAACCATAGAATAGTTTGGGTTGGAAGGTCACCTTTTCCAGCCCCCCTGCAGTGAGCAGGGACATCTTCAACTAGATCAGGTTGCCAAGAACCACATCCAGCCTGGCCTTGAATGTCTCCAGGGATGAGGCATGTACCATCTCTCTGGGTGACCTGTTCCAGGGTTTCACCATCCTTGTAAGCAATTTCTTCCTTGTATCTTATCTAAATCTACCCTCAGTTTAAAATTATTACTCCTCGTCCTGTCAATAGGGACCGCAATAAGGTCTTCCTGAGTCTTCTCTTCTGCAGGCTGAACAAGCCCAGCTCTCTCAGCCTTTCCTCATAGGAGAGCTGCTCTAGCTCTCTGATCATTTTTGTGGACCTCCTTGTGAGTCACTGCAACAGTTCCATATCTCTCTGGTGCTGGTGACACCAAAGCAGGACACTGTAACTGCAGATGTTGTCTCACTAGAGTTGGGGGTCAGAATCACCTCCCTTGACCTGCTGGCCACGCTCCTCTTGACATAGCCCAGGATACAGTTGGGTTTCTGGGCTGCAAGCACACTTTGCTGGGTCATCTCGTTTAAGACTCGATAGGATTTTTTATATCCAAGGATATAAAATATAGGATTGTTTATATCCAAGCAGAATGTGATCTTGAGGTCTAGGTAGACAACCAGGAGAAGTTCAATTTTGTTCGGCCAGAAACAAATACATTTGTTCTTATCTAAAACCAGTGCTGAATGTGCAGTGACTTCATTAGGAACAGAACTGGGCTCAGTATTTGTGCGTCTTCAGAGCTGTGGGTATATTGTTTCCACATGTCTGGAATGCAGAGTTTTTCTGAAGTTAGATTTTAAAAATAGCATCTTTTGGTCTTGGAAAATTGTTGTGCTTCACTGCATTTCTTCTTCCTGTCCTATCAGTGCAGCTTGTGCGCTGATGGTACTTGCATGGTGATTAAAAGCAATACTTTTATTTTTACTTGCTTTAGAAGTATCATACCGTTATGAATTGCTGCTGTGAACTTTCAAACTCAGGAAAACTTCTGAATACATGTGATAAGGGATAAGGTAATCCTGGTCTCAGAATTCATTCCTTCACTGAAATAAACCACATCATTTTTCAGCCTCACTGTTAACGTTTTGGTTTGGGTTTGGGTTTTTTTGTTTAACAATACATTGTTGTTTAAAATTAATCTATCTTTACTCTTTAAAATCTCCTCTGTTCCTATTGAGCATTTCCTTTATATATTTATTTTTAAATTTGACTGGACAGCTAATTTCATTTGCATGATATATTTTTCTTAGAAAATAGAAGGAAGAAAAGTAAATAAAACAAAAATAAAAAAGAGATGTGCTCAGTCAGTAATCCAGACAGTAATCAGACAATCCAGACACTGAGGATGGCAAGTAATAGAAAAGATATGATTTAATATAATTAGAAAAAAACCACAATGAGAGCTCTAGAGGGTAACAGAAATTGGTTGCACAATGCACTTCACTGCAATATCACAAATCGTTACGTGACTTAGAAGTGTCAACAGAGTCTAATCATATGTCAGGTTGTCATTTTATTTGAATGCATGAAGCTAAAGTGGTATGCTTGAAAAGAAAAAAAACCTGAATTTGAGCTGTAGTGTCATTCTTTCTATTCTTGATGTCATATACTTGAATATCGATTGATTATATTCAAGTAATTTCCTCCATAGAGAAAATGAAGAGAATGTAAATAAGAATGAGAAGCTGAGGTCTTCTAAGAGTGTATGTATGTATAGTATTAAATATAAAATATTCCTCATGGCTAGGTGATCACTGTAGGTCCCTTCCAACTGAAATTTTCTGTTATTTCTATTCTATTCTATTATGTTCTCTTCTAATTCTGTTCAGATGAAACTGCAAGCTTTTGATGTCTTTGATGCTTTCTCCTTGTATTTTGCATTTATCACAGCTAGGCACCAGGGAGCATAAGAAGTAGTAAGAGGTGTGATAGCTGAAGAGGCAGTAGTGTAAGCCCAGACTAGCTTTGCTAGGATCCACTGGACAAGCTTTCTTGCCTTCATTAAATAGTCCAGATCTCATATCCCCTAATTATGGCAGTGCTCCTGAACACAGGCTTTCTCTATACTATGTAGTAAATAGGGTTACAAGGACAAATTAATTTTTGGTAGAACTTCACCGTTACAAAGGAATATGAGGATAGAGGAACTGAATTCAAGGTTCTAGATGTTTCCTATTGCTGACAGATGATGTACCTTCCTCAACTGTAAATTTTAATTAGGTTCTGGGCTTTTCACTGCATGCTGAATAGATTTAACATAATGTAACATTACACTGTTCTATTTATTCCAGAATGAAGAAACTTGGGTTTATGCTCTTGGTATTTCTTAATGTTAGGGAATAAAATTCAGATGCTTACCCAATTTCAAACATTACTAGAAACACATACTGTATGCTTAAATTAAAGATGTAAAGTCTTTTCTTTCTGCCCATGAATCATATTCATCTTGAGCTGCTATAGCCTCTGATGCTTAGGAAAGGGCAATATGTTAATTTTGTTATCTTAGGACTATAATTCTAAATGTAAAATGTAACCTTATCCGTTAACTAAAAAGCAACTGTCATGGCATTCTGGCATTTAAAACCTAAATCTTTAATATTATCTGTGCTTAAGGAAACAGCCTTTTGCCAACCACTATAGAAGTATTTGCATCTGATTTACTTTATATTTGATTGAAAGTTTAAGTAAATCCTCAAATATTTTGGTATAGCAGTTCTGAGATGTGGAAAATAAAATCCCCTGTGGCATTTAGCAGGATTTCTTAGAGTTTCAACTGAAGTAGACATTTAATTGACAGCAGATTATTTTATTGTTATTTGTTCTTGTTATCTATGTATCCATAAATAATTAAAATGATGCATTCTTAAATAGTTATGTTGTTTTGGCTCAATAGAGGATATTTCCCCTGTGCTCCTTCTTGGATTTAGTCTTTCATGTGGAGTAGTGAGACTGTTTTTGGCTGAGGTACTGGATCAGATTCCTTTCAAAACTACTGTATTTGCTACAACCTCGTTGTAAAGGGCAAATCAGTTATGCTTTTTTAGTCCGCAGTTTTGTATTGAGCAGACAGAAGAAGAAACTGGTGCTTGTCTGCTTTCTACCTGCCATGCCAGTCTCTCCATTCACTCAGTTAATTGACAGACAGCAAATGCTCACCTGGATGATCTTGTTCTTGCCTGATGTGCCTGAGTATCAATAAGGCGATGGCCATTGGCTTCGTAATACAAAGTCAGCATGAGGGCTGGCTTTTAAAGCAATCCTGCCATTCCCACATTCAGTCTTGTTCATCGTCAGAAGGCTCACCAGCCCCTAGGGATCTTTTTTGATGTGACTGTTTTTTTGAGACTGTGTGGTGAGGCAAATCCAAGTCTTGATCTAGCTTAAAAATGAAATCTGTGAACAATGTAAGCATTTCACCTCTAGGTAATGCATACCCTCAATCTAGAGTGGAGTTTTAGTGTTTGCAGAAATTAATGGATTTGTTTTTCTGTATCTAATACTTAATTGGTGGGGTATTTTTCTTTGGTTTTGGTTGGTTGTTTGGGATTTTTTAATTATCATTTTACTGGGAATTGCTTTCTTTGCGCCTTTTTTTCCTCATTCACCTAATTGTATTGAATGTTTGTCAGCAATAGGATTTGAGTTCAGACAACTACTTTAGCTAAGAAGGACAACAGCAGAGGAAATCTATGTTTTGGAAAAACAACAAGGATTTCTGCTGCTGTTTGAAAAGGAGGAAGATGAGTTTGGGGGTTTCTTTTTGCTTTATTTCACAATCTAATCACTGTTTAATATCTGTTGCAGTGCAACATATGCAATATGTTATTATACCAATACTATTACCACATTTGTATGTGGTAATTTTTAGCCGGATTATTCCTCCTGGTGAAACTTTTTCAGGTAACTATAAAAAAAAAAATGTTTCTTGAACACATATGGTGATGTATGCAGTTTCTTTCTTTTAGCTGTGAATTCTGAGAGCAAACAGGATTTCTTTTACCTGCATTAAATGTAAATGTGTGTGTATGTGTGTCTCTGCAAGCCAAATTGCCAGACAAGAAATGCCCTTTTTTGGGTTAAAATTTTGTGGGAAATTTAATGATAGCTTTCAAAATACAGTTAGGAAAATTGGTCAGACATTTCTGCTGGCAGGCTAGAGACAGTCATCTATATTACTTTGGTGTTAATGCTGGAAATACATTATTCATCTCAATTCATCCTTTGCTGGCAGTTGCAATTTTGATTACTATCATTTTTACCTTGAATTTGACCGGTTGTGCTTATGACCTGCTTGTGAATGGTATTCAGGTTGTTTATACTTCTGGTGGTATGCTGGATTCAGCCAGCATTGGTCTCAAAATAGTCACAACTCCAAGCACTATCCTTACCATATGGTTTGCATTATACATTGTGTAGTTCTACTATGTTGAATTGTATCAAAAAAGTGCACCTCTTGAATTAGACTCCAAGTATAGCCATGGGAAATCATATTTGGTCATAGTATTCTTCCTGAGTTGCTGTGCAGTTTTGCCTCATCAAGTAAAAAATGAAAATCTTACAGCAAACAGAATACATAACTCTCTTGCCTTTTCTTTACGTACAACTGAACACTAATTTCAGAAAGATAAGTTTTCCATAGAGAAAATATGTTTGTTTTGGTTACCAGTTTTCTCTTCAGCCTTTGTGTGTTTCATAGTCTTTGAGAAGACAAAACATAACATTTTGGGGAAGTAATGTTGCAAGACAGTGGACTAGCACAATGAGTTTTGTACACCTCTAGGCAAAATGTAGTCCTTTCATCAACATGAATGGATGCAGCTGGGTTTTTTTTGGTTTTTTGGTTTTTTTGGTTTTTGACTTAATGGCGTAATGCAATTTAGAACTAAATAAGAATTTTGAAAGGTTGAGATCTTTTTGTTCTAAAACCTTGAGATATGTGGTAACAAGGAATAGTACTTCTTTTATTAATTCTATAGAGGTTTTTGTTTGGTTGTTTATCCTGAATTAATCGGTTTTAATTGCAAAATGGTCACTTTTTGATTCTTGCTTATTAAGTGGCATGTTTAGAGTAACTTTATTTATCTCTTTCATTGATTTTAAAACATACTGGCTGAGGAGGTTTTTAGTCCATTTAATTCCAGTGAAAAACTGCAGCTCAGTGAAGCTGTGGTTTGGTTTTAGGCTCTTTGCATGTGATATAGTCTATATATGTCTTTAACCTTTAAACTTTTATATTTTAATTCTCATTCATACTTCACATGTATCACCTAATGGAATAGTACTGGGTAGATTCTACAATCCTGTAATTTGTGTAGGACAGTACACACACAGTTGGCACTTACTTTGCTCATAAACCCAGCTTAGTTACTTGGTTTGAGCTGGTAGTCACAGTGATAATATGACAGCTAGTCTTTACCTCTGTGGAGGGATTCTGTGGTAAGTTGATTGCCTTACTGTCAGATGCCCAACAGGACAAGCGGAGAAAATAAGATTAAAAGGTTCCTGAGTTGAGATCAAGACAGGCAAAATGGACTCAAGTTGAGGAAAATTAATTTCATTTGTTGCCAGTTAAAAATAGAGTAGGACAGTGAGAAATAAACACAAGACCTAAACCACCTTCCACCCACCCCTCCCTTCCCACATTCAACTTCACTCCTTTACATCCTCCTCCCTGAGCAGCAGAGGAGGACAGGGTATGGGGGTTGCATTCAGTTCGTCATATGTCAACTCTGCCACTCCTTCCACCTCACACTCTTCTTCTGCTCCAGTGTGGGTCTCTTCCATGGGGTGTATCCTTTGGGAACAGGCTGCTCCAGTGTGGGTCCCTGTGAGGTCACCAGTCCTGCAGCAAGCCTGCTCCAGCATGGGCTCTTCTCTCCATCAGGCCACACCTCCTACCAGGACCCTGCTCCAGCATGGGCTGCCCATGGGGAAACAGCCTCCTTCGGACATCCCCGTGGTCCAATGTGGGGTCCTTCATGGGCTGCAGGTGGAATCTGCTCCACTGTGGACCTTCCTGTGCTGCAGGGTCACAGCTGCCTCACCATGGGCTGCACCACGGGCTGCACCACGGGCTGCAGGGAAAATCTCTGCTCTGGTGCCTGGAGCACCGTCTCCACCTCCTGTCTGCAGAGCTGTTGCTCTCACATATTCTCACTCCTCTCTCCCAGCTGCTGTTGCGCAGCAGGGTTTTTTCCCTTCTTAAACATGTTATCCCAGAGGCACTACCATCGTCACTGATGGCCAGCAGTGGGACAGTCTTTGAGTTAGCTGGGATTGGTCTTCTCACAGAAGCCACCCCTGTAACACCCCTGTTATCAAAATGTTGCTACACAAACCCAATACAGTGACAGTGCACTTTGCCACAAGTAACCTGTAATGTCACCCAAATGCAACAAGTTAAAGCAGAAACCTTAAAAAAATGCTGAAATGCTATGTTTCTGTTAAGAAAGCAAAATCTCTAATGTGCAAAAGAACCTGTAGACTTGAATATGTCATGCATTTTCACAACAGCTAATTCCTTTCATTACAGGGATTTTGCCTGATTTTAGTGGTTCCCTTTAAGAATAAACTTAGCATTTGGGAATTGTGCAAAATGAAAAGCTTCTGACTAGTTTCACATTATAGCCACTTCTGTTTCCTCATATTGAGCTGACTGAGAGCTTTATACTGCTTTTATCTTTTTGCAGCCATCTCATTTCCCACTGCTTCACTCAAGTATAACAGTCTCAGTAAAAGGCAGTAATAGGTAGTTGAGGCTGTTCTTACATGCTGACTTCCTCCCCAGTTTCTCCTCTCCAGGAGTTCTTATATTGCAAGGAGCAGAAATATCCTAATACATTAAAGAAAATATGTGCTTTCCCCCTTTTCCATTCTCCCACCCCTCCTGCCCCACGCCGACCCACTCACCACTTCCCCCCCCACCTTTTTTCCTTTTTCATTGTCATGGTTTAAGCCCATCCAACAACTAAGCCCCTTAGAGCTGCTCATTGACTTCCCCTCAGCGGGATGGGGGAGAGAATCAAAAGGGTACAAGTGAGAAAACTCGTGGGTTAGTAAGTGAAGCAAAAGCTGTGCATGCTAGCAGAGCAGAACAAGGAATTCATTCACCATTTCCCATGGTCAGGCAGGTGTTCAGCCACCTCCAGGAAAGCAGCGCTGCATCATGCATAATGGTGACTTGGGAAGATAAACATCATCACTCTGAATGTCCACCCTTCCTTCTTCTTCCCCCAGCTGCATATGCTGCTCATGACACCATATTGTGTGGGATATCCCTTGGGTGAGTTGGGGTCAGCTGTCCTGACTATGTCCCCTCCCAGCTTCTTGTGCACCCCCAGCCTCCTCGCTGGTGGGGAGGGTGAGAAGCAGAAAAGGCCTGGGCTCTGTGTAAGCACTGCTCAGCAGTAGTGAAAACATCCCCATGTTACCAACGCTGTTTTCAGCTCAGATCTAAAGTATAGCCCCATACAACCTACAATGAAGAAAATTAACTCCATCCCAGCCAAAATGAGCACATTCATTTAGAGAAAAAATGATGTTGAATAGTACTTCACTTTCAGTAACTTTTTGAGAAATAAGAATTTGCTTTTCCAGCTCTTTCAGCTTAAAACTGTAAGTTTGCCTCTTGGTTCTTCTAATAACTTTTCAAGAACAGGTGTCTAAAGATCAGCTTTCTGTGTGGATGCAGTGTTATGAAGGACATTAACTGAGGTTTTGTTTGCCAGTAACACCTGCAGAAAAGCATTTTCTTCCCTTTTCCTGGGACATTCTTCACTGCATATGAATGTTTCACACAGTGTTTTTATTTAGACCTATACAGCTGACTTCATTATTCATGAACATATTTCTTGGCAGTTGTCATATGAATAAACTGGGTTTGTATTATTTTCTTTTCCTTCAGGCGTTTCCTTTTGTTGTGTACAAGTACTAGAAGCATTTAATTTGCTTCCATAATAATACTTGACACTTACGCAGTGCCTCACAGTATTTAAAAATGCATTGTGCTTTTCTTTTTCAGCTTCTTTTAAAATAGCTTCCTTGTGCACTTTTACTTCTGTTGTACTTGTCTGTAGTGATAATGCACACCTTCATTCTAGTTAGGATTGAGAAAGTAATAAGCGTTTTATTGTCTTTGGTCTTTTGATTGTTTAAGCTCCAATTTATTCAGAATTACATTTTGACTTTCCAGCCATATTTCTTGCTTTGCAAAAGAGTTTTCTCTTCTTTCTCCCTTCATGTGAGGAAACGGTTAAGGCCACAGATAATAGGTGCACATTGATATAATCATGTTTTTGCCTTGGTTACTCTTTTGGAGAAGTGCACTTACAGGCTGAGGAGAGATAAATCAGCCATCTGTAAAGCACTGACTGCATTGTGTGTTAGTTTGACTGTAAGTGAAGATGAGGTGCGATAGGATTTTGTTTTCTGTGCACATCATGATTCTCAATTCTTTCTTACCTTCTTGGGTAGAGAAGTATAGTAACAGAAGTTGCTGTGTTTGGGCCAGTAAAGTAATAGCATCCTTAAGAGAAGATGCATTATTAACGCAGCTATGATTGCAGGATTATGAGGATGCTCAACAGCTTAGGTCTTTACACCTATATTGAACTTATGGAAGGACTGAGTGATGCTGAATCACGTATTTTTGACTTCCAGTTCAAGTACTATTCTCCCTTAAATTTAAAAAAGTCTTCTTTATGGTATGCAGAGTAGAGATGGCAAATTGTATCTAGGATTGAATTATGAAAGACTTCACTATACAAGTTCAATGTTTCCAGTAATTTGGCAACTATGTTAAACCATTTCTGTATGGTTTTTGACTGTTCAGTAGACAATCAATTTTTCTTTTCTTAATTAGGTCTTTACTACTGTGCTGGCTCACCCAAAATGTCCATAGAATAATGGAAGCCCCTGAATACCTTGATTTGGATGAAATAGATTTTAGTGATGATATATCGGTAAGTACAAGTCTTATTTTATTTGTTCAAGTTGAGATATTCTTAGATATCTCAATCCTGATATAACAAACCACACTATTGTTAGAAGCCACACTCCTTCTTACCTTATATGTAACAATATTAAAATCAGTTAAATTTAGAATAAAATAAGGTATTTTTTAAAAGAAATCGTGATTCCTGTCCTCCAGGTACTAAAAATTACTTGCAAATCAAATTAATAAAAGAGTTATATTTCTGGGTTGCTTGTCTACTCTGCTGTCTTGTGTGAGTTCTATGCGCTCTGTTGCTAGCCTTAGACACCAAAATGATGTTTATCTTGTTTTTAATTGAATGTATTTAAGTTGTAAAAAACCTCCTGCCTCTCTCACCTCTGAATTACTCCTTTTCCAAGGAAGTTGTTGCTCTGCCCTTTCCTCCAGTAGTCAACAAGATTTTATCAGCAGGTGTGATATATCTACCTGTGACATGGTAAAGAAAGAGGCAGAAAGACTTCCAGGGATTCACAGACAACACTGATCCTTAGTGTTGCAATTAAAACAACCGCAGGTGTAACTGCAAACAAAAATGCTGTTCATCTTCATTGTTAGCGGTTCTTATAGGAAGCACTGATACAGTATATTTTATTATGATAATGCTCCTAATGCTAGTGTTTCTGCTTTTTGAATACATAATTTAAATCCACTAGAAGGTATTTTATTATTTCAGTTTTCAGATCAAAAAAAAGTGTTCTACCACCTCCTTCCACATTTTCGTAAGTTTATACCTCCTTTTTTTTTTTGTTGGTTTATTTTTTTTTATAAAAGGACTGGTTTTCCTGTTAGCATTTGGGACTTGTGATTCATTTTAAAACATTCCAGATGCTTTATTTGCAGACAGATTCCTTTTGGAGAGGATTGGGGTTTTTTTAAGCTATTGTAATATTCAATTTTTATTAAAGAGGAATATGGAAAATGCCCAAAATATTACAAGACGATGAGCCAATCTGAAGTGAATACTTTATTCTGGGCAACTTTCTTTTTATTACAGTTATATGCTAGATCATGTCCCGGTATCTGTTTCTATACTCAAGTTTTGTAAAACTGTAGAACATAATAGATGTAACCTCTCCATGTCTCTCCCATTGTGGCTGTTGCTGCATACTGGTGGGTTAGGTTACTCACTTTTCCGCTGAACAGCTCAGGCTGCCTGCTTTAATAGGCTGTTCTTTCACTGGATGCTGAACCTTGAATGAAAAAACAGCACGAGTTATAGAGGTAGCAGTTTTACTCCTTGCTTTAGCAGGTGAGAGAACAAAGTATTTGTTGCCAGAATCCAGATTAACAAGAGAATTCATGGTTATGCTAGTGCTCTACTCATATCTCACCACATACTATTTAGAGATACCTGACCTTCACATTTTATCGTTAGCCTGCTGTGGAAGGAGCAGCTGCATAGCATCAGTGTTAGCAATTTATATTGCTCCTGTTAGCCGTCTGGTTCTAATCCAGTGCAGAACAGTATTGACTAAAAATAATGGCAGCAAGAAGGCTGTTAAAAAGATGCACTTATAAACGTACCTGAATTAGAAAGCCATTGTTTATAGTCCAGACCCTTGCAGAGCATTCCGGCCACAATGACCAAAATGTAATAAACATAAAAAATAGACAGGAAATTGTTTGAAAAGGCAAATAGATATGTAAATGGGCTTGATTACTTTTTTTTTGTTTCCATTGCATTTGTGCATAAGAAAATGAAACTGTACGTTTCTCCAATATTATAGATGCAGACAGGTGTCCCATCCTTTTGACCATTTTCATGGCCCTCCTCTTGACCCGCTCCAACAGATCCATGTCTTCCTTGTACTGGGGGCCCAAGAGCTGGGCGCTGTACTCCATATGGGGTCTCACGAGAGCAGAGTCGAGGGGGACAATCATGTCCCTCACCCTGCTGTGTAGACCAAGTATGGTTGACTTTCTGGTCTGCAAGTGCACATTGCTGGCTTATGTCCAAATTTTTATCCACCAGTATCCCCAGGTTCTCTTCTCTGCTCTCTATCCCTTCATCTCCAAGTCTGTACTGATACTGGGGATTGTCCAGGAGCAGAATCTTGGCCTTGTTGAACTTCATCAGGTTTGCATCGGCCCACTCCTCAAGCGTGTTAAGGTCCCTCTGGATGGCATCCCTTCCCTTAAGCGAATCAACTGCACCGCTCATCTTGGTGTCATGTGAAAACTTTCTGAGGGTACATTCAATCCCATTATGTCATTGATTAAGATATTAAATAGTACTGGTTGCAGTATGCACCCTTGTGGGACACCACTCATTACTGGTTTCCTCTTGGATATTAAGCTGTTGACTGTAACTCATTGGGCATGGCCAATTTCTTATGTCTCTAACCATGCATCCATCAGTCCCATACCTCTCCAAACTAGAGGCAAGGATGTTGTATAGGGCTGTGCCGAAGGCCTTGCAGAAGTTGAGGTAGATGACATCTGCAGCTCTTCGCTCCATCATAGAAGGTCACAAGATTTGTCCGGAACGATTTGCCCTTTGTGAAGCCATGTTGGCTGTCTCTAATCACCTGTCATGGTCTTACTGTGCACTGAGGTGAGGATGACTGGTTTGTAGTTCCCAGGTCCTTCTCTTTAACGTTGTTAAAAATCGATGTGATACTCACTTTTCTCCAGTCACTGGACACTTGACCTCACTGCCATGACTTTTCAATATACGATTGAGAATGGCTTAACAACTACCTCTACCAATTCCCTCAGGGCCCTGGAATGCAAATACAATGCTTATTTGGAAACTAAGATAGTATTATTCCAGATCCATCTTGTATAGTGTATTTAACTGTGGTTGACACAGCAGAATAGGTTTCTGGGACTCCTGTTTACATTAAACAAAAATAACATTCTGTCTGCAATGAAGCAATGACGTTAAGCAACCAAGCTGTATATTTTCATTTATTTCTTCATGAGTAACTACTCACAGAAAGGAAGAAAAAAATTACGACATTTAAGTTGCATTATATGATATATTATTAATAGTATGTTTTAAATGTCCTGCTTTTTCCCATAAATTTATTCCTGCCTGTAGTTGTATGCTGTTGTTATGGTTACCTGAAGGTTTCCTAATCCTTTAATTAAAATTCTATTGCACTGTCAGATTGGGCAAATTGAAACTATAATTTCTTCATTTACCAACATAATACCAAATAACCAGAGCTAGTTATTTGTAAACTGTTTGGGGTTGAGTGTATAGATTATTGTTCTGATCATTCAAATAGCTCTGTATGAAAAAAAGCCTGGCTCAGTGGTGCCAGTGCAGGGACTGATCTGAAAGCTTGCAAAATGTGAGTGCAGTATGTTAATTCAAACATAATTAAGCAGCTACTAAGTTGTCAGGTATTTTGAAACAGCTTGAAAACTTCTTCATGTCAACCTTTGTCTGGCAGGACAGATGTAAACTATGTATGGTCAGGAGTACGGCTGATGTACTGGCCTCCCATTTACTCGGCACAAGGCACCTCCTGAGCCTGCTGTCATCCTTCTTTGGCCATGGAAGGAGCTGGGTCACGCCTCAGGCTTTTACAGGTGTACAGGCGACACACAGCCAGACTTTGCTTACCCAGAGACCAGGGCTAAGCAGGGAGAGTCCTACATAGCTGTGCAGGCACAGTCACTAACTGCAGCGGATTGGTTTATTTCCCATGCAGCTGATGAACTCATTGATAATTCTCTTTTGTTTGAGGTTTTTTTTTTTTACTCTCTCCCTTTTCAGAATGAAACAAAATACAGATGGCCACTAAAATGTTCATAGAAAGTGATAGATTCAGGCAGAAATTTTGTATCTTTAACACTGTTAATGTGTGTATTGGCATCCTTTAAAATTAAAGGGAAGGATAACATACAAAGTGTCTGTATAAGATGCTATAAACAATACATAGTGCAAATAACCAGTGATCTAAAGATGCTGATCACAGCCATTAAGTAAGAAGTTTATTTTGTGGAATGATTTCTCACATGCACTGTGCCAGCCTAATCTCTTTCCTCCACTTTTTTGCTCTGGAGCCACTTAAATTGACACTACTATTGGGAAAAGTACAACCTCAGGACAAGTATTGTTGCTTTACTTGTCCTCAGTGTAGCTTACTATTCCCAAATAAATGTCTAGCAAAAAGGGTGGTGTTGTACAATTATAAACCATTAAATCATCAAATATAATAGAAAGGTATTAATTTAATGGGATTTAAATATTAATGACACTGTTTTCCACTACAGCAAATAAATTGAAATGAGACTTAAATGGCTTACAGTAATAACAACACTTTGAAACAAATTAGCTGTAATGAAAGAGGTGCCTGTTGTCTCTATCTAAATGAAAAGAAAGAGCTGTGCATTTAAGAGCAGTCACTGTTGTCTTGATGCAGTGGAGGTGGATTTGTTGAGTTCTCCATAACGGAATGCTAAAAAAGAACTTTTGCTTTTTAATTTACATCTTTAAACTATTTTGTATATACATTAAAACTATGCTACAATTCATGATGCAGTATTTCTTCTTTCTGATACTTCTCAGACACAGGTGAGTCTGCAAATGGCATTTAAGTGGCACAGCACAAAACAGCCTTACTAGAGATTACAGGGGTTTTTGCATGTGTCGTCTTAAAAATTCATTGCATTAAAATTTTAGAACCATGTGAAATTGAAAAGGTTAACATTTGCATTAATTCAAATTCTGTAGTGCAGTTTTACATAATGAACAGATGTTTTGTACAAGGGAGGTTCCATTTTCCCTTGAATTAGTAGTGTCAGTTGAAGAAAATTGGGAGTATCTTGCATTTGCATGGAATACGTATTATTGCTTCTTATCTCTTGCTTGCTGTTGATCCTATTCTTCCATCTTATAAAGTTCTTAAGGGGTTTACTGAAATTCACTATTTCAGGTTGGACATAGATGTGCCTTAAATACAGAAAAAGAGCCCAAACCTTGAACATGCATTATCCTGGGAAGAAGCCAGGGAAGAAACTTTTAGTTTTGTTGCTGAATTTAACCATCAACCACAACACACTTTGATTAAACACCAGAGATTAGAGTAAGCATTGACTAAGGAAGTGACTTGATGTGCTTAGCTCTCACATTGTCACTTACGCCTTTGGGCATGGCCCTTGGATCTGGTTGACTTGGTTATTCTAATGGTGAAATGTAAGAAATGGTATTTAATTTTGTATGTAGAATAATTTAAAATTAATAAATGAAACATGGGAAATAACCTATTTTAAATGCCACTGAATAAGCATTAAGTCTAAAATTCTGTTCCAGGGAAGGGTTGCGATCTCAATCCGTTTGCAATCCCTCTGCGATACCTCCAGTAACCTTGAAATTTTTTGTTGAAAAAAAAAGCTAACAAATATTACTGATTATCACAGCTGGAGATAAATGTATGAGAGAAAGCAGCTCTAGAGGGAAGAGCTGGCAATGGATTGTGCATATGGTTGGGAAAGGTCCACTTTAAAGAGCAATTTTAGTTGCTTCCTGGATCAAAAGCCAGTTCTCCACATTTTGACCACAAAATATAGATGGCAGAAATGTAAATGCATGAAAGTCTTCTTGAGGATAGAGGTGAGTGGGAAGAAATCTGTTAATGAAATCAAACCAATATGTTTAAAATGAGTAATCAAATTTATAACATTTAATAGATTTGTGGTGGTGGGAGGTGGTAACTGGATACATTTTAGTGCAATGTTGAAACAGAAAGGAAATCTGTTCTTCCAGGAAAGAACAGGAAAAAAGACAAAAAGAAAAATGGCTTTCTGTTTTTGAGGTTGCCTGACAAAACACGTAGCAATGGAATACAAAAGGCCTCATTCTAATTGAGTTACAAACTGTATAATAGTTTAAACTGCACCAGCTGGTCTTATGAAGCTACCATATTCCTTGGAGATATGTTTCTTGGATTCTCTTAAGAACCTCACCAGACTAGTTCACCGTTGCCTTCTGAGTCTTTGTGCTGAAATAGCAAGATGTATAGCTTAAAACTCAATCTTTATTAAACAATAACCAGAGTGAAGCACAGCACATGGTGTTTGTGCATGTGTATGTTTAACTTGTATTAATTTGTGTTTAGTAGCATTTTTCCCACTGTCTCTGTTCTCCCGCTCTTTGTCGCTTTAGGATGTCACATCCTGCAGCCACAGCCTAATTAGACTACCTCTTGTTTAATGAAGATTGGAATCAGTGGATAGTTCTGTGGTGTGCTTTCTGTGGTATACTGCTACCCATTTTAATTAAGAAGTTTAGTATTGATCCTGGGAATACTTATGAGAGGTTCTTGTTGTAGGTAAGCTTTCTCAATACACTCCTGAAGCAGACCAACAAGGGAAAAAGTAAGGCATGGGAGATTTTTGGGGCTTAATAAAGTAACTACAATTGATTGAGCAACAGTCTTAAACTTGCGCTGGAGAAGTAAATTACTTCTACAATTGGTCACGCGAGATTGACTTCAGATTGTTTTGGAGTAGATTGCCAATTGTGATTAGAAGCACATCAAACTCAGAGTAACGAACTGTCAGCAAAAAACAGGAAAATGTATGGCCGTTTATTTTTTGTATGGAAAGCTTATGTGGTTTTATACGTAGTTGTTTTGCTTCATTGGTCAATAGCACACCAGCTAAAAATATCTGTTTCTTTGAAAACATATGGTGTTTATATATTCCTTAAAAATTTTCAGTTGCGCTAACCCTATGTGAAGGTTTGTGTTTTAGTTTCCTAAATACTGGTTTTAATAGGGGGGTTTTTAATATGAGCAAAGCCATTGATCTTTCATAGACATAATGATTTTCATCCGTTTAAGTGAAGATTCCTGTAACATTTAAGCATTTAATTGAGGAAGGCTTGCTATTAAGTAACTTAATTTCTGTATGTCAGAAAGTGTAGCTTTCTAACACTGGATCATGTGTCTTACCAAGGGTATTCCACAAGTTTATAAGAAAAAGATGTCTCTTTAGTAAGATACATATGTTGTCCCCATTTTCTTTCCATTTTAATGATGAATTGAGAGAATAATATACTGATTAATATCAGGCATATCCTGTCACATCAAAGTAATAATGCAAATGTGTTTCAATAAAGCTTAGGTTAGAGAAATGAGCCTGTCATCTACTATGTGTATGTACATGGATATCTCTCTGAAATCAGATCTCTACAAATACAAAATATTTTAATACTCTGCAAGCACAAATATTCTGCATTATTTTTATGTATTTATTTGGGAAAGCTTGAATTCTAATTTTTAAGCATGAAGTATCTAACAGTATAATCACCATAATAAATGCCCAGGTGGGCGAAGTGAGACCTTTGATGTTTACTCTGAAGCGCAGATCTATTCTCACCTTCGAGGTATCTTGCATCCCATGGAAAGGATGGAGATAGATATAAAATGTGTTTCTGATTTGAATAATGGTGATCTGCAGGAAGCAGAAATCTGAGGTGGGAAGACACTTCGCTGTAGCTTTGCAAGTCTGTTTGGTATCCCTCAAGGTGGGACACAAAAGCAGATGTCATCTGCTTTTCTTGTGCAGCCTGAGAAGACCATCAGTCTGCTGAAGTACCCATAGGTTGGTAGATATAGGCTGTGCCTACAACATCAGGAACTCTTGAAAGCATTACTTTTTATTTTTTTAAATTTTGCTTTATATACATTTTTTTCCTTTTTTACAGTATTCTGTAACTTCTCTCAAGACCATCCCAGAATTGTGTAGAAGGTGTGATTCACAAAATGAAGACAGATCAGGTATGATGCCCACTTCTGTCCACCCATAGTTTTCTAGGTTGCTTTGTATCGTGTACAACTTGGCAACACTAGCGTCTTGGCAGTGTTCTGTTGTTTTGTTTTCTCTAATATTTGTATAGCTTTCTGGAAAAATGACTTTTTTTTTTTTCTTTTCTTTTTTTTGCTTTTTTTTTTTTCCCCAACAGATGTTAGTTCATTAGAATGAAAAAAAGTTCCAAAAAAGGATTTGGCTGTATACAGATAAACGTAAGGCTTCATCTCAGCAGATCCAAACCACAGTATATGCAACTATTTACTTGAAAACCCGAGAAACCATTGGTGACAAGACGTAATAATGTAGGCGCCAATGAAAAAATGTTGGATACATTTACTACCCATATGGCCATGACCAGTTTGAGGGATGATGTTTTGCCAGAGTCTGAAACTGTATCAAGGATGCTACATGATAGAATCTACTCTAAGGCATACTGTAATAGTTAAGATTAAAGCTGAGTTTTTTTAGTTTAATAGTGTAAACTAAATGAAGAATCATGGCATATATATGAGAACCAGCTGGAGACCTTCTCCCCTCCCCCCTGACAGAAAGTGCGTTTAGTATTGGTTTTCACTCTGTAAATCAGATTAATCCACTTTTGTTTCTCTCTTCGTGATGAAGCAGAAATGAATTGGTGAGAGAAGCATTTTTGTTGAGCTATGAAAAGTTTATTGTGCTTTCTGATGTTTTAATTGAACTTCCATTAATGTTGTTTCATCGAACACTTTTATAACAGAAATGCAGGACCTGGAATTTATGGGATGGTAGAAAGCTTTAAGAACTGCACTATACTTTGGCAACTTTTATTTCTCTGTTTTCTTTCAGAGAGTTGTAATTGCCAAGGTGTGTAACTAAGTCAAAAGTTTATGGGAGCTACTTCTTCTACCAGAGCCATTAAAGGCCGGGTCACCACAGCTGTGTGCCACTGCCCTTGGCAATAGAAGGAAGCAAAGATCTTAACATACCTGTTTGCCATGTTACTGCCCACTTACGGCACAGCAGTGATAGCACATGCAGTATTACCTGCTGCAAGCAGATGCAAGAAAGAAGCAAAAAGGGAGAGGACCCCTGATTCACCCCTCTCAATTTCCCGCCTCATTCTACTTCCGTCTTCCTCCTGTCCTCCACTGTCCTTCCCTCCATATTCATAGAATCATAGAATCATAGAGTAGGGTTGGAAAGGACATTAAGATCATCTAGTTTCAACACCTCTGCCATGGACAGAGACACCACACACTAAACCATGTCACCCGAGACTCCGTCCAACCTGGCCTGGAACACCACCAGCGATGGAGCATTTTTAGGTTTTCCTACCTAAATTCGCATTGTCGCTTCCCTAAATTGGACAACACGGGCCAGTGGTCTGTACTAGTGGGAAGGTCCTGTGGTTCCTTCCTCACCCTTCTGCAAGATGTGCATGGAAGTCATGCAGTCAGTACAATCTCGGTCTTGACTCCTTTGCATTCTTCCTTGGATTTTAGGGAATTCTGACTCAGGAAAATTCTAAGGGACCTTTGGAGCCAAAGTATGTGAGTCAGTACCCCCAGATTACAAGGTAAAAGATGCATGAGATTGGAGAAAAGCTACAGGGCAAATCCTGGTTTACCCACAATAAAGCATGATTAAGGGTAGTTATTTTCTCTACCATTATGCTTCAAAAGAGTTATCTTTTTAGCTAGCATATTAACCACTAAGGTGGACATTGTTCATCTTCAAAGATAAAAAATTAAAGAGTGTAGTTTAAAAATGGATTTATCTAACTAATTTTTCTGAAATGATGTGTTAGCCAGCCTGCCCATTGATTTCCAGCATTGACTAATGTAGAATGATTAATTGAAACAAAAATCAGTCTTTTATGCTTTTGTTATTAAGCATGAAATTGGTTGCTTTCTTTCTGGGCAGATGGTTCAAGACATCTGTGTTCCACAAGCTTCACTGAACCATATAGTTGTTGAAGTATATTCTGTCAGCTATGATGACTTTTGATTGTCATTAAATGTATGTCTCAAATAAGGACAATATCCTATTCTAGACCTTTATTCACAGGTTGATGAAAGGAAGTTCATCTTTAATCTTCAGCAGTTATCCTTCTGCATTCTATTAAGTACCAAAGTAAATGTCATTCACAAAATTACCCAGATTAGTTTCCTTTTTGAGGAAAATAAATAAATCAGTGAATATAAAATTGCACATGCTTTCTGTCTCAAGCTCTTTGTAGTTTTTTAGCTATAAGGAAAATTAAGGCAAAATTTGATTTGGAGGCAGTGTTAAATGGCATTAATATCACTGTTGTGCTTGAAATACCTCACAGATAAATATGTCTGAAACAGTACAGTATTGATTGGATAATTCCTTGGTAGAATACTGAAGAATTTTCTCAGAAAAAACAACAATTAGTATGCAGTGACACTTGTGATACCTTTATATAAGCTCCTTTTCTACCTTGTTTTCACATCCTGCCTCTTCCTGTTTTACACATTTTGTGCCAGAATGACCTCTTCTGATTTTTCGGTAGACTTTATTTACTACTTCCATTTTGCATCCTTAGCTCAGTCTGGACAATGGTACACACAGTTTATTTATTTTTACATTTTCTTTTCCTCTTCTATATTCTCTACTTTAGAAATGACAGCTTTTGTATTTTCTTCCTCAAGCCAAAATAAAAAAAAATTGTTAATTCACTGAGGCTTGTATTAACGTTTGAATCACCTGGAAAATGCATTGTTACTTAAAAGGATGAATTATTATTTACCCTGTTTATCCTATCTTTCTTCTTTAGAGTAGCTTCTAATTCTACTTAAATGGGAATAAACCCTCTCTGTTCTTATCTGTTCAGAGTTCTTCTTTAATTCTCATGCTATAGAGCTTACATAAAAGAACCCTAAAATGTATTTCTGGAAGTTATTAATATATTAAAACTGTAAGACAGTGCCACCTTCAGTTAAAATTGTTAAATATGATTTCAGTGATATTAATAAAACAGTAAATAAATATTCAGAACTGGTTTTGATTATGCATTTATCTGAAAGGGACATCCCTTCCTCCATCCCTTGAAGACCCAGTATTCCTGCCAGTGTTGGGGATAAATTTATGTTAACAGCCGTGATGAATTTTGTAAAAGTTTCCCTAGTATAGGCAACACCTCAGTGTCCACATACAAAGTCAGACTCACAGTGCTCTAAATGGACCTGGAATGAGTACAAGTCTTAATTGATGAGAGCACATAAAAGAGTATGTGCTGAAGTCATATCACAGGGAAGAAGCTCAAACATTTCTTTCACAGGACAGTAACATTCCAAATGTGAAACTTTGTGCCTACTTACTGCAGGCCCCTAAATGATTATATAGTACATGAACAATACAGTGAAATACTGCATTTAAAAAAATATTTAATAGGTATGGGTAGTTGTCAATGAAAATTGTAGGCTTCCTTATGGATCATGAAGGAAAGGGAAGTAAACTCCACAACAAGTGAATTTTTAAAGCAAGGAGGAAGAGTTTTAGGTGAAAGAAACCCATTTGAATGCATTTGGCCGTTGTAGCAACGGAGTCAACCTAACAGAGTTTGTTCTCATTTATATAATCATAGAATCCTAGAATGGTTTGCATTGGAATGGACCTTCAAAGATCATCTAGTCCAACCCTCCTTCCAGGGGCAGGAACGTCTTTCACTAGACCAAGTTGCTCCAAGCCCCATCCAACCTGGCCTTGAATACTGCCAGGGATGGGGCAGCCACAGCTTCTCTGAGGAACATGTTCCATTGTCTCACCATCCTCACTGTAAGGGTACAAGACCTTGCACTTGGCCTTGTTGAACTTCATAAGGTTCACACGGGCCCAGCCCTCAAGCCTACGCAGGGTCCGTCTGGATCCTTTCCCTCAAGCAGACCAACTGCACCACTCAACTTGGTGTCTTCTGCAAATTTGCTTAGGATGCACGCAATCCTGCTGTCAATGTCATTAATAAAGTCATTGAGCAGTACCAGTCCTGACTCAAGAAATGAGGAACACCACTTGTTATTAATCTCCATTTGGACATTGAGCTGTTGACTGCAACTCTTTGGACGTTGCCATCCATCAAACCTATCTCTTCAAATCAGGGGTAAGAATGTTGTGGGAGACTGTGTCAAAGGCCTTACAGAAGCTGAGTTGGATTACATTAGCAGCTCTTCTCCTGTACGCTAATGCAGTTGCTCTAATATAGAAGGCCATTAAGATTAGCCAGGCATGATTTTCCCTTGGTAAAGCCTTTTTGGCTGTCCCTACTCATCTATCTTTCATCCATATGTCTTCATATAGCTTCCAGGAGGATCTATTCCACAATCTTCCCAGGCACAGAGGTAAGGCTGGCTGGTCAGTAGTTCCCAAGGTCCTCCTCTTTACACTTTTTAGACGGTGAACAATTGAAGTCTAAATGATAAAGAAGTTTCTTGTGTTTTCAGCAGAAGAGTACCTCCAGAATTGTATGCTGGGAGTTTCCAAGTACATACTGACAAGGTCTTGAGATAAAGGCTCCCAGATGGTGTCTTCTCTTGTTTCTTTGTCAGTTTTGCACTTTGTTTCCAGTCTTGTTACTACCTGCAGGCAGGCAGTGTTCTTTCGGGGTGGTTATGTCTTAATTTATAGCATAAATTAAGTCAGAAGTCACCTCTGAAGGCCATCTTGACCATCTTCTTGTGGTTAGAGCAGTTCCAGTTACACTTTGTCACTCAAGGACCTATTCTCCAAATAAATGCTGCAGTAAAGAACATTGCAACCAAATTATTTCAGGGTAGTGTTATTAGGGAAGCAACTACAATGCTCCCCACTTCTTTGTCAGCAAGAAATAACTGTGATTCAGCCACAGAGGTTCACAGACTATTGAAAGATCTATTAGGTAGTCTTACCATAGACCCTGGGCTTACAAGAGCTCAAGTAGTGCATTTTTCTCCATTATTCAGTTTTACCGAAGCTTGTGACTGCACAAGTATGGAAAAAAAGGTTTGAAATGCAGAGAATTTAGAGATAGCACAGCCTGGATAAAGGTCAGGTCATTAGGTGGAAGTGTTAATGTCATTGATGACTGATAAATGTTTGGATAAAAGGAAGTCATATGTTTTTTTCTCCTGGACAGTGTTTCAGTGGAGTTTACTATAAGATACTGCTCTCCATCCTGAAAAGGAACAGAGATAGCAAGCTAAAAAGGCTCAAGGGTTTCATTGAGGGATGTAGCATAGTAATAGGGATCACTGTTTGCCCCCTATGGAAGAATAGGAGTGGATAGATGCTCTTTTTCATTCCCGTTAAACTGGTGTGTAGGTGTGAAGTGACCTAGTAGCGCAACATGGACTTATTCCCCAACTGATCTGCAAATGGCTCAGATCTTTACATCCAGTTTCCTGCTTGTCAGTACCACTGCCTGTTGTATGTCCCAGCTGTTCAACGGCAGCATTCGTCATTACAGAACACTGGCCAAGGCATAAACCTAAATGAGTCCATGGTGATGGCGACAGAAACACACTGTTAGGAGTTTGACCATTTCCACAGGCAGTCGTGCTCTTTGAATGTGAGCCATTCTGGGTTCATGAAGATCTGGCATAGCAACATCTACAAATACTGCTCTGCAGTATGTTCAGTTCATTTTGTAATGACAGTGACATGTGATGTGCACCCTTTTGCCACCTCCTATTTGTGTCACCAGTGCTGTAAACTTCATGAAACCGTCATAATTTAAGGAATGTTCCTGTACCCATACGCCAGGGAGACAGGCTCTTGCACACACCAGCAATGAATTTCAGTGGTAGTTTCCTTATAAAGCTAAAGTAAAAGCTGAGTTCTTTGTTATTTTCATTATACTCGGGACAATTTAAAGGTATTCTGATGTTTGGCATTAGATTTTAAGTATCACAGAAACTGCCTGTCACAAGGGTAAAGTTTCGTCTGGGCATGAGGTATTCCTGGTGGTTATACAAAACTCATATAGTTACCCTATAATTCTACAGATGCTTATGTACCAGACATAATTCCCCCTCTCGCCTCCCCCTGCCCTAGATACAGAGATGATGTTGAAAAATGCTCTGAAGTCAACAGATGATTCCAATTTGAAACATGTTATAAGGATTTTTTTTAGAAAGTTCAAGGTAAATATTGATTTCTAAGATAAAATCTGATGAAGTGATTAAATTGCAAGAGAAGTTGCTCCCTAATTGTGCCCTTTTTTTATTATTAACCCCCAGTAATTTTAGGACACCTACAAATACATAAATAAATAAATAAATAAACAAATTCAAAAACTAAAAACAATCGTTCAGGCCTCTTTATTCACATTTTGCGTTTTCTCGTCCTCACGAAGAGCATAGAGCACAATATATGGTGAAGAACAACCTTTTCAAATTTGATGTGTACAGGTTTTCATCAGATACTATTTTCTTTCGTGCAAAGGAAATGTTTTAGCACATCAGGTCTATCAGGCAGCACAACCCTTCTTTACTGATATGAATGAAGTCTCTCAAGTTTTTATGTTCCTCTCTCATTTTACTTCAATGGGACTGTCCAAATCTGCATATTAATGAATAAAAGTTAAAGAAATAATTTTGACACCATAGTTGGAAAAAGAATTGTCATCATCTTTTACATTTGAGATACTGGTGCACAGAAAAGATGTGGCTTATCCAAGATTATACCAGAATTATTTGTCAGATTCTAGAATCAGGCTAGCTGCTCTACATTCTAGTTCCCTTCCTTAAACTCAGGCCATCCTTTACTGTTGTTTAGAACAGAATCAAACAGTATTTTTTTGACCCAGGCTTTCAATGACCTCTGCCCGAGTTCGTAAGTTTGGAGAGATGAGCAAGAAGTTTTTTCCCTGGAGCAGTTCTTGAAGACTCCTCACATAACTCCTGCTGTGCTGGTGCTTTGGAGGACATAGGCAGCACTTGCTTTCGCTTCTTCAGGGAACAAGCATCTGAAAAGAGAGTAGCAGAGATTCAAGCCGTGCCTTGATCCTCTCTGGCCTATGGTTTCAGTGCTCTGTAGCATGCTGTATATGCATATGCATATGTATATATGTATATATGTATATATGTATGCGTATGTATAGGCAGCATATGTAACCATGCTGTTATTGCTTAAGCACTGATGCAGCCTGTACAGCAACCAAGTAGAAAATGGCACAAAGAAGGATTGTGTCTACCAGTCAGACTTATTTTCTTCCCTGCTGCTATGTGGTTAAATGCCATATTCTAATCATTTATTAGATGCAAGTAAATTCATCATCCCAGTTAAGTGAAGACTATGTCTCTAAATCCATAAAAATATTGCTAACCGTTCTCTGTATTCCGTTTTCGTTTCTGGATAAACAGTGTTTGTAAAGGGACGTTGGGAAGAAAAACAGTGAGAAAAGCGGAAGTACCTTACTGTGCTCTAACTGTAATGAAAGGAAAGAGAAATACATGACTTCACAATGATCCAAGACAGATTTGTAACAAAGGCCATTGCTTCTTTGCAGTGTCCAATTTTATAATTTTGTCATCATTGGTTTATGTAAATACGTGTTGTTAAGGTTAGAAAGTGGAGAAAGCCAAGCAACAAAATAAATGTAAGCCTAAATAAAGTGACGACAAACAAAATGTTGATGCTTTTTCCTCTGTCTAGACCCCTGTGTTGAAAGCAGTGTTTTCATAAAACTCAGACAGAATTCATTTCCATACTGAGCGCTTAATAGTTCCTGTCAGAACAAAACAGCTGGGAAACATATGGTATCCATTTCCCTGTATCACTTGGAAAAAATTTCACATGTAAATAAAACCAACATAAAAGTGTAGGCCTTTGAACCTAGAATCTTATACAATACATAAATAAGTCAGTACAGTGTGTTCTTTGTATTGGCCCACTAAGTTACATGCCTTTTGATTATTATTATTTTTATTTCTTCTTTGGAAATGTATTCTTAAGCACTTCCAAAAGCATTAAGGTAATTTTCAGACATCCGTAACTGCTAAGCGATACTAATCCTTCACTTCAAACATTAATGTTGCACTGAAAGTGTATATATCTGTTTCCTTAGGAAGGTGTTCATGGCAAATTGTGTGTTTTGACCACAAATTAGATCCCACTGCTATGCAGTTAGCATGTGTAATAAATCTGCTTTTTTTAAACAGTATTCTTGCCTTTCAGAATGCATTAACTCTTGAAAGGGGCATAGAAACTGCCTAAAGGCTTTAGTGGTTTTAGTGCTGTCCCTCAACCAAAAATAACAAAATAAGGAGAGCTCTGGCACAGAGTTCTGGGACTGTGTGAAAGAGTGCAACTTCTGTAGGGTTAAGTTCAAGTTCAGTAGGATTAAGAGTTCAGGTATCTTGAGCTTGCTTTCTTATCTGCAAGTCAGATTCACTGGTCAAACTCCAGATCCTGCAGTGCACTGAAATAATGGTCTGGAATGTCCAGAGCAATGGTATGTGTGTGAGGAGTGTGTGTGTGTGTACAGGTTATATATATAAAAGATGAAAATCTTGTTAGAGAAGCCCAACACAGAGAGAAGTGGAAAAGGAAGCATCATGCCTGAATAAGTAGGGTTAATTTTCAGACCAAAGAATTACAGAATCGTTTAGATTGGCAGGAACTGCTTGAGATCATGTAGTTCAAAAGCCCTCCTTAAGCAGAGTCAGCTGGAGCAGGTTAAGCTCAGGACGGTCCAGTTGGATTTTGAGGATCTCTGCAGATGGAAACTCTGCAATGTCTCTGTGTAACCTGTGCTAGTGTTTGACCAGCCTCACAGTAAAAAAGCATTTTCTTGCATTCAAGATGAATTTTCATGTGTTTCACATTAAGCCCAGTGTCTCTTGTCCTGTCAGTGGGCATTGTGAAGAAAAGACTCACTCCCCCTTCTTCACTGCTTCCCATCATGTAATTATACACAAAGATAAGATTCCTTCTGACCATTCTCCAGGCTGAACAGCCCCAGCTGTCAGTCACTGTTCATATGAATTTCCAGTTCTTGTATGAAAAATAGATCTCCCAGAGATAACAGCCTTATAAATCAAATCATTGTTACTTTTGTTAAAACAAATGCACTAAGAAGTTTCGACTAACCCTTTTCTTGACCTCCCAGAAAATCCTACTCGTATGATGTATCTCTGTGCGAGAAAAAAAAGCAGAGTGCAAACCAGCATAGTTGGACAGGACCACTGTAAACTCCACTAGGCTCTTATTGATGTCCATTACATGATTAGAACTACTTTATTTGTAATTGGTTACAATCTATGTCCTGTTTGAAGAAAGTTTCTTCCTGGGAGTCTCAAATTCTTCAGTTGTTTTGATAGAGATGCTGTTAAAGCTGCTTAGATATGAATGTGGCATGTCATAATTTAATTCTTGTTTCTAGTATTTGGTCAGGTATATCTTTAAAGCATGCTGTATCATGTCACATGTCTGGTAGTAATCACTTCTAAACCACATTCTTCCATTTTTCTAGTTTCCAGCAGCAGCTGGAACTGTGGAGTCTCAGCTCTTATCGGCAATGCACAGAAACCAACAGGAATTGCAGATGTGTGCAATAAATTCAGACCAGTGAAGAGGGTTTCCCCATTAAAGCATCAGCCAGAAAGCTCTGAGAACAATGAAAGTGATGACCAGAAGAACCAGAAGGGAGAATATCAGAAAGGCAATGACTCTCAATCTGCACCTCCAAGTGATGACCAGAGTCCAGGAGAAGGAGAGAGCCTTAAAAGCAAAAACATTGAGCCCGCTGTTCTGCTTGGGGAGCTGGAGCACTATGACCTGGATATGGATGAAATTTTGGATGTGCCTTATATTAAATCAAGCCAGCAACTTGTTCCTTTTACAAAGGTAGCTTCTGAGAAAAAACTTTTGGGTGTGTGTTCAACAGTGAATGGTCTTAGCAGCAAGACCTGCTCTGCAGCGAACACAGAGAGCTCGCCTGCCAGCAGCACACAGTTCTGTGTGCTGTCTCCAGTGAAAGGCTCTCAGCTGAGAAAAACCCAGCCCATTGTCCTTGATCAGCACAAGCATTTAACAGAAGAATTAGAGCTTTCCCAGCCTGTAGTGAAGTGTAGCTCAGTCCATGAATCTGAAGCCCGGGGTAAGGGCTTCCTCAGCAGGACATTTGTTAATCCTCATGCTCACAAAACTGAGAAGACTGTGCCAAACTGCCACCTGAGAACTTTCCATCTGCAGACAGCAGTGGCAGAAAACAAGCAGCTAGAGGAACTGAGTATGAACTGGAGCAGTGTAGGGGGCCCAGAAGAGAGGAGCGAAGAGGTGAAAAAAATTAAGAGCATCTTAAACATTGTAAAGGAAGGCCAAATATCTTTACTGGTAAGGATCATCTTTTTCATAAGAAGAATAAGGGCGATGTGGTTTATTAAGCCAGCAAAGCTGATGAAGCGCATATTTTGAAATGCTGTCTTTTTTATCTTGTGTGCTTCTTAGTAATTGAGCATATGGGCTTCCAAATGGAAAGTTTTAGTCTTTGAACCAAATATGTAGCAAAACAAAGATACTAGTTTTATGTAAAGACTGCCAATATTGCTAGTGTATGCAGTACACTGAAATCATATAGAAGGCATGCATTTTAGCTATTGAATCACTTAAATATTGAATTTAAATCTTAATTGTGTTTTGCCTTTAACAACATTTGTGAGTCGCTTTGTACAATTATTGCTGGTTTACCTCAGTTATGTAGAGCCTGATGATGGGAACAGAGGGGCTTCTGTTGTATTCTGATTATTATTCAGGAGTGTTTATGCTGTCTTGTTGCCACGACATTCACAGGCAGGAGCTTTCTCTAAAGCCTCATTGGCCTCTGACCCATATTAAGTTTTTTAGTAAATTCTAGCACTGTGATCAGGCGCTATCAGTGATGGTTTCCAAAGTAACTAGATGTAAGCGAACACAATGATTCAGAGCATGTGATTTCCACTCAGGACAGCTGGTGGAGGCACAGTGTATGTATAAGCACTGTTTTTGTTGGATTTTTGTTTAGCTTCTCTGTTTACCAGTCTAGCTCAAGCACAAAGGCACGCTATTAACATTGCAGCAAGAACAAAGGCAGATATTCGAAGGCTAGACTAAGGCACAAGAGAATATTAGACTGCTCAGTAAGAAACAAAAGCAAATTAAATTACCAAAATAGGAATGGGGAGAGGAAAAGGACGTCATCATAGGTAGATAGATGGTAAGGAAATGCATATTTTTCCCAAACTGTTCAAAACTTTTGAGAGGAATAGACTTACTGAGCTATACTCTGGCAAGTCTGCACAACTTACTGCTACTTCTTAACTCCATCTTTTGTCTTTCGTTTTCTTTTTGGAGTGTCTCAGTCCAATTGTTTTGTCTAAAAATTAGATTTGAGCAGAAATAATGTATTAGCTCATGGTTGTGTAGTACTTCTTGTAAATATTCCAACAAGTTTTTTTCATGGAAACAAGGTACCACATTTGTACCACATGTGTTCCATCATGTGTTTTAACTTCATTATAGATGGTGCTTCATGCAAGCTGCCACATTTGTGATAAGCAAAATTAATCGGGAATTTTTTTTTAAGAGTCATAGATGTTTTCTGCTCAATTACTCATCAATATCTTTCTGAGTCAAGCGGATGGAGTCAGACTCTTTGCAGTGGTGCCAGATGATAGGACAAAAGGCAAGGGGTATAAACTAAAACACAGGAAGTTCCATCTGAATACAAGGAAGGACTTCATTACTGAGCATTGGAATAGGTTGCCCAGAGAGGTTGTGGAGTCTCATTCATGGAGATATTCCGGAGCCATCTGGACATAAACCTGAGCAACATGCTCTAGGTGACGCTGCTTGAGCAGGTGCCAAGATGACTCCGAGTGATCTCTTCAAACCTCAAGCATTCTGTAGTTCAGCAATATAATGGGGGAGGGGGGAGAAAGAAAAAGAAACCAAACACAAAATAGAGAGAAATTATGAAAATGTAGGTATTTTTGCAGCTACTTTATTAATCAAACTAGTACAAAGACTTAAAGCTACTCAAGATCTTGCACTGTTGCATGACAATTGCATGAAAAAGAGAAACTACAAGTGAATCAAGCCAGTGCAGATCCCATCTCTATCCTTTTGCTAATAGTAGCCAGGTTGTGTACAGGGAGGTGAAAAGCTCCTGGTTTTGAGTTATAAAAGAACATTCCTATGAGGAAACATCTTTGTATTTGGCTTGTGTCTTGGGATGTAAGGCTTAATATTCTGTGTATCTTTTTATCCTTAGTTGTAACTAACATAATGCTTTTTTTAACAGCCACATTTAGCGGCAGATAATCTGGATAAGATCCATGATGAGTATGACAACAATCTGTTGCATGTAGCAGCATCAAAGGGACATGCAGAATGCCTGCAGCATCTCACTTCTTTGATGGGTGAAGACTGTTTGAATGAACGAAACATTGAGCAGCTAACTCCAGCTGGATTAGCAATAAAGGTAAGCTAGTCTTTGTCTCCACTGTATAATCATGGAATCATAGAATCATAGAAGACTTAGGGTTGGAAAGGACCTTAAGATCATCTAATTCCAACCCTCCTGCCATGGGCAGGGACACTTCACACTAGACCAGATTGCTCCAAGCCCTGTCCAACCAGGCCTTGAACACTGCCAGGGATGGAGCATTTACCACTTCTTTGGGCAACCTGTTCCAGTGCCTCACCACTCTCATGGTAAATAACTTCTTCCTTAAATCTAACCTGAACTTCCACTGTTGAAGTTTAAACCCGCTATCCCTTGTCCTATCGCTACAGTCCCTGATGAAGAGTCCCGCTCCAGCATCCTCGTAGGCCCCCTTCAGATACTGGAAGGCTGCTATGAGGTCTCCACGCAGCTTCTCATCTTCAGGCTGAACAGCCCCAACTTTCTCAGCCTGGGGTCTCACAAGAGCAGAGTAGAGAGACAGGATCACCTCCTTCAACCTGCTGGTCACACTTCTTTTGATGCCCAGTATACAGCTGGTTTCTGGGCTGCGAGCGCACACTGAAGCCGGCTCATGTTCGGTTTCTCATCAATACCCCCAAGTCCTTCTCCACAGGGCTGATCTGAATCACTTCTCTGCCCAACCTCTAGATGTGCCTGGGATTGCCCCAACCCAGGTGTAGGATCTTGCACTTATTATGTAGGAAAATGTGAAAATTACTGTTGTTGCTGCACTAAATTAAAACAGTGGTGCACAGGAAGGCTGATAGTTAAACGTACTGAATCTGGTTCTTTAGTAGGTGACATTGAATAGTTGAATGCCATTCCTTTTATCCACTAAATACCTTAAGAAGAAAAAAGGAAAGGGGTGAAATACAATACAAGAGTTTCATATTCTTCTGGGGTTTTATTGTTATTTACTTCCTGGGAAAACTTTAGAAATGGATAGAGGACTGGTGGATTCCACATTTGCAGGTCTGCATCTTTGAGACGTCTTTTCAATCACCTACGGCCCTGATCAAGGTTTCAGGATTGAGGTTTTTTTTTTCCTGAGACAAGCCGTATGAGTATAAACCTAAACTATAGCTAGTTGTACTAACGAAATGCTATTAGAAAGGTAAGGTATTTAGCTTCAATATCTTGGCCCATGTCCAAACTAAACAGTTACAGTCTGCCAATTTAAAGTCTTACAATTTTAGTTGGAAACTATTTTCTTTCTTGGGTTTTTTTTTTTTCAACCTTCATATATATTGTGTTTATAATCCAATAAAATCTCTTGTCTTTTTCTCCAGAAAGGTTGGCTTTTTTAATGATTGATTCCTTTAGTTTTTATAATACTTGAGCGTGCTTTGACATTCACAGAAATGTGTGTAAATGTAATGGAGTTTTTCACGAAAGTGAGAGTGCTCAGGCCCAAGTGTTTCTAATGACCTGCATGGCTGGACTTGACCTGCATCATTGCAAAATTTCGTGAGAGCCTTGAAGTAATTTGGCATAACTAAACTTTGTAGTCCTTGAGTCTTACTTCCAGAGTGGTTTTGCGCACTGATAGAATGGACTTTATTCTTCTTGCTTGTACATTATACCATTCTAAGTTCTAGAATGTTACACCATGTGGGGCATGCACCTGTATTCTACAAGAAAACTTGTATGCGGAACAGAAATTTCCATGCAAGAGAATTTAAACAAGTCAGTGATGATGCATAACATTTCCTAATAAAGAATTAATTAATTAAAACTAATTATTTTGATAAAAGATCTCTTTCTGTCCCTTAGCTGTGAGCTAGAGAGTGAAAATGGAGTGCTGTTATGTCGCACTGTCATGTTAATAACTTATTTCAACTATCTGTGGAGAAATCTGTTCCACGTAAGCAAAATTGTCTTATTTAGCAAGTAATTTATTAATTCTTTACCTTAATTTTAAAAAATACAAAAATATTTTACTCAGTTGTGATACAAAGGAAAACAAAAGAAAAAATTATTAGTTAGTCATGTTTGCTAATATCTGAACCCAAACATAATAAGGGGGATTTTTGTACTAAAAAAAAAAACCCAAGCAGTTTCATTGTTTCGCTTCATTATTGAAATTGAGAGAAAAAGAGGAAAGTAAGTAAAGTATAATGGCGTGCATTTTTGTGTTTATACACATACATCACATATGGAAGGAATAAGATAAATATTAGTTTAATTTTATTCCAGTTTTTCTTTCTCTCATGTAATTTTAAATGGGTTAATATTTATTACATTCTTCTCCTTGTTTTTATAAAAATAAAAGTGAAACTTTAAATGGATATTTCTTTCCTTCTCATGATAGCTTTTTTCATTTTATGTACACAAACAGCTTTTTATATTTATGTATGTTGACCTCTCTGAGGTTTTGACTGAGCAATTGAAATACTTGTTTCAGCTATAAAGAATATAATAGGCTTTATGAACATGAGAGCTGAAAAATGAAGTAAGCGCAGGCTGGAATGTGGCTCTTGCAAAACTGCATTTAGCAAGGTACCATCACTGAAAAGAAGCTGCAGCAAGAAAAGCTGCTAAAAACTCTTGCCTTTACACTGGGCTACAAGCATGTTCTGAAGAAAATGTTCATCTCTTTCCAAAGTATCTACGTCTCACTTCACAGTAGCTTGCAAACTACTGGGAGTGTGCATAGCAGCCTGGGAGTCTTGAGACTAGGCTGTAAATGTGTTCAAGGCAAGAACCATCTCCTTTTTTCGTTTATACAGTATCTATTACAGATAGGTCGTAATCCATGAGGATTAGGTGTTCAGATACTACATACATAAGAATAATTTAGGAAGCATGGATTTCATTAGTGATTAGTGCATATTTGAGTTGGTAGGGAGACTGTTCAGTCTGCTCCAGCAAATTATCTTATTTAGTCATTGAGCCTTGCTGTACAAGTGATGGAAACAGAACAATGTTTTTTCTCTGAACAGTCTGAAAGTCAGGACCAGGTTGTGTATGTAATACTATTTGACTGCCACTTTCATGCTGCCGCTTTCACTGTAATCAATAGCCAAACCTTAACTGATACAGGACAACAAGATAAACAAGTGCATTACATGAGAGCAGATAACACATTTTCAAACAAACTGGAATTCCATAATATTTTAATAATTCTACTAAACTTTTCCTGGTTTAGTAGATGTGTTTAGAACAGAAACAGCTGGAATTTCTTTTTTTTGTATTTGTTTAGAATGGCCAGCTGGAGTGTGTTCGATGGATGGTGAGTGAAACAGAAGCTATTGCAGAACTAAGTTGCTCAAAAGACCACCCAAGCCTTATTCATTATGCGGGTTGCTATGGCCAGGTATGACTTTAATTTACTTTTTTAAATAGATTATTTAGATGCTCATAGAACAATTTCAATGTAAAGCATGTTTATCATTTTATGGCTTTTAATTACTGGTGTTCTTAGTTCAAATATAGCAAAATCTTTTCGCACTTAATCTGTGTATTTTTTACAGTATTTTCCCTCTTAAATTTGGGGGAGGGAGGGGGTGGGGGGTGTGTGGAGGATGTGTTCTTTGTTTGTTTGTTTGTTTGTTTGTTTGTTTAAGCTTTAAGTAATGGCTAGGAGAAGATTAGCTGCCATATTAGGCCAACCTATCAGTCTCAAGAACATCTAGGGAGATGAGCTGTCATGATCCCTAGAGTACTCCTAGGACACATCAGAAAATCATCAAACATTTGGGGATAGTTCACATTTTCTTTCCAGGAGAGATTAATCTCAAAAAAATTTGGCAAATTGTGGCAATTCAGGAATTCAGTATATTGGCAGTGAAGTGTGGTGAAACTTGAACATCATCTGCCTACTTCTAGCCAGTTTTATTGAGAATTACATATAAAAATATGTTGTAAATCAATCCTGTTCCACACCTCACTTATCTATAAATCTAATGATGAGAAACCACAAGAAATACAGCATTTCAGCACTTTTCTAATGTCTAGGGAAACATATACCACTTAATTGCACCACATTCTCATCCCACAAAGTCTGTTTTTCCTAAGTAGACCTTGCAATAACCCCTGTTCAACAGACTTTCTCCAGGATCTTCTATATAAGGAATAGTGATCGGTTATTTTTCTCTAATCTCTTTGGCAGATGGGCCAGTTTATCACTCAGTTTCTTCAACAGAGATTAAGAATAAACAGAGAAAACCCACTATTTTTGTGGTAATGCTTTTTTTCTCTTTACTTGTTAAGAGAGAACAAGCAAAATGTAACCACTAAGAAAATGATCTTTTCCTTGCCTGTACAAGTGTGGTTGTCTCATTCAGTGCCATAGTATTATGGTGGCATATTTCTGCTGTTAACTGATCCTGTCCAGGCATGAATTTACTGGAGGGGGAAGGAAAGAGACGGCAGGTTTGGAAGGCTGAGCTGGAAGTCTACCCTTTGTCTTCCTGTTTCATTAGGCATACAGGCACACTTGATTTCATGCTATGCAAAGACCTCCTTCACCTTTTTTCCATTCACCTACTATGCAGATGTTACCAGTGCAAGTTCGGACCCTGCTGAATATACTGATTGATTGTGTCCTGCTTTCCAGAGCAAGTTTGGCCTGTAAACCTAGCACTGAATTTAGGGAGGCTTGGAGCCAGATCAGGATTGGATTCAAGAAAGGCGTGTTTGCTACTGGGAAGAAAAAGTCTAGAAAAGAAAGTTTCATGTGAACTTACATTCATATCTTCAATTGATTAGCCTAATTTTGTCTTCATCTCTGAAAATATTTATACAAACTAAATCCAGTGAGCTTTGGGGTTTTTTTTCAGTCAGCTATGCTGTCTACTGCCAGGAACAGATCTGGGACCCTTTATATAGATTCTTTTCAGAGAAGGATGGAAGATCTACCAGTTAAGAAACACCAGCCACCCATGAAATTTAAAAAGGTGATATATAAATTTCTGCCAATTTTTCTTAGTTAGCTGAATGCCAAAGAAAGTTCACATGTAATGGCAATTATCTTTTTTTTAATATGTATATAATTCATAAACATCTTGCAAACATGAGGGAATGTTGAGGCTGAATGTTTGCCAGACTGTCTTACCCAACTGTGTTAAGACCAACAAAAAAATCTTTGAGAAATTCAAATATGTAGCTGGCGCTTTCCTTAAAGTTTTAATTGATTTTACCATTACTTACATGAGAGATAATCCATGTAAACACTAGTCTTGTCAGAATTACAAGAGTAATATTTTTACAAGGAAGACGTGTTATTGAATCATTTTCTAAAAGAGTCAGTCCATCCATTGTTTCCCCAGGCATTACACATGCCCACCATATTTTTCTTCAATAAATATCATTTAGAATGGGCAGCAAAAGGGAGCTTGTAGCAAAGCTCCTAAGTTAAAGGTAATCAAACCACAGTCATGGCCTGACTCCAAAGACATCTCAAAAATATTACATTTTCCAATGAGAGAGGAACTGCATAAGTTCATGTGGTGGAAGATAGGAAGACCTTAAAGTCAACCTGCAGCCTGGTTAGCTACTCCTCCTAGCAAGGGCTTCTTTAAGCATAAGATGATGCAAGAAGCAACCATGGTTGTTGGCAGTCCTCTCCATGTCAGGCATAAGTCATGGGTACGTGGTAAACTGTGTACCAGCTATGCCTGGGACAGTCACCATGTGACAGGAAGAAATGATGGTGCAGTCCTAGATGCACACAGTAGTCGTTCCTGCGTAAGAGTTTCACAGGGCAGTAATTTCTTTCCAACATGGATACTGTGGTAGCATGGACTACCACAGAAAATAAGCAGAATGTGGGGAATGCCATTTGTTTGTTGCCTCCAAGCTCCAGACAGTCTAAGGGGACTTCAGGGAGGCAGGGCTACAGCATGTCTGAGAACCTAGAAAGGGTTCCAGGCACCACTTGACAATGGTGTAGTGTGGGTAGCACAATGGGCAGGACGATGTGACATTCAGGTATGTGAATATCTAACACCACACCTATTTTTCACCTTCAGGATGTTTGACTTCCTGTCTAATGTCATTTTTGCAAGAATAATGTGTTGTTTTCACTCACTTTGCTACGGTGAAGGGGTGCTGGGAAGGGCATCTTATTTAATTAATATTGACTGATGGGGTTAAGATTAGAGTTGGTCCTCTTCACTGTGCTAATCCTTCCCTTTGTAGTCTATTTTATGATTTAAATGGTCTTTGTTAGCTGTTGTTTCTGCTCCAAAAGCCAGCCAAAGGCTTTGGTGGAGCCAAAGTCTGCAGTCTGTCACAAAGTAGAAATTACGCATTGTGACATTTTCCCAGCATCTTATTTTCAGGAGGTTTGAATTATTGTAGGTTTAGAATATGCCAGAGAGGTATTAACCACTGCTACAACATAAAGCCATCGTAGGTCTTAAAAGTATCAAATAGGCTAAAGAATTTGTCGGTATTTATCAGTTCCTGTTACATAAAAAATATGTGATTATTTTCCATTATCTTAATCTCATGAATTTTATTATTATCTTCATTTTGTCTGAGTAAATTGAGTTGATTACTATAACCTTTTCCTAAGAACACTTTTGTCCCAAATACATAATGTGAGTGTTACTAAAGCGATACATATTTTCATATATAATTTTTTATTTTCCCTAGATGTAAATGAAGAAAATAGTTGGGTTTCAGTTTTTGTTTTGTTCTGGATTGTTTTGTTTTGTTTTTGTCAAGAGTACATTTCTTAAAAAACATAGTCATTTAAGCGTAACACGAACCGTTTGAGTAGGCCTCCAACTTTGTGCCTGTGATCAGCTGATGCATAGACAGTCCTAAGTACAGATGATTGCATTTAGCCTTCTAGGAACTTGATTTCTGTGTTGATAAGATAAATGATTAGAAAGCATCATTTGCTCCATGCTGATTGTGATCATAAAATTACAGAACATGCTTAACATTCTGGTTCCTATTATGTTTCAAATAAATACATGATTTCAAAGCTGTAGTTGTCTTCCAATTCTACAGAGGAGTTTTGCTAAAATATTTATCTTTTAATTATTAAAACATAAGAGCAATTCATAGGAGTAGTGTAATCCTTCTTCACTGCTGGCCAACACCGCAGGCATCTGGAGAAATTGCTCAAAAGAATTTTAAAAGGGATATGTGATCTGAAGTCATCTCTCCATGCTGGCTGTCAGCTATATTGGGCAGTCAGCCAAGGAGAAGTAAAAATACCTACCCCTTCACCCTGTAGTAAAAACAAAACTGCTGTTAAAGTGGAAATATGAAGAAGATAAGTTCCAGTCAGACTACCCTCTGAAGCAGTAAGCAGAGATCCTGGTGCTTGAATAGGCAGAATCATTTGGAGGAGACCTAAAAGAGTCTGAGGATCCATCTCCTTTTCCTTGACATTGAAATTTCTGTGGTACTTTTATACAAAAAAAAAAGAGGATTATGCCTAAGGTTACTAGTTAGAATTTCCTTTCCTGATTTTTATTCTTTCTCTTTCCTACCTGATTACTGCTCAGAGTCCTAGACATGTTTTCATTACTGTTTCATTTAGGTACATTTCATCCTTACAGGCCCATGTATCTGACTGTGAGTGATTATGTACTTAGTATCGCTGAAGCTACTGAGGTACTGCAGGTTCAGTCTGTGCGTTGGTGTTTGCCTCACCAAGACTACAATCTACAAAACCATTTTGAGCTAGAGCTCCTAGCCAGTGTAACACATGATCCATATCAATGGAAGATAAGAAAAAATATTTTTAAATAAAGTTTTAAGCTAGAAAGTAATTTATTCTTTTCAGCTATTCAGATGCAAAAACTGTAACTACAGCTGTAGTCAGCTATCCTTTAATAGACCTCACTTTTTTATGTAATATGTAGATTAATTCTAGATTTTCATTATATATCACATTCAGCAGGGCACAATGAAATTTCATCTGGAGAGGCATGAAAGGTTCCTAGAAAGAAGAAGATTTTCCAAATAAACCTTCTGGGTAAAGTAAGAAATAGAATAAGCTTAGTGCACATCATATAAACTCTCCATTGTTAGAAAAGAATACCCGTATAAATGTGTATTACACTGACATGCATGTACAAAAAGCAATGTCGAAAAGAATTAAGTTGGCACCTCAGCTTTGGCTTCCAGACTTCTGCTTCCAAGTTTGCAGTTCATGTTTTCCCATCCTTCCCAATATGCAGTCACCTGCAAATAGTCAATTAGTCAATAGACTGAGAACTCAAGGTAGAGGGATTTCCTGGATTTAGTTGTATTGCTTCTCCTCTTGCGCAACAGCCCAGAGCTGGGGCATGGTGATGGATTTGAAGAATCTTAACTGCTCGAGTCTGTGATCTGCACATACTCCCACTTTAATTTTCCAAAGAGGCTTGTGAAGTTTCACCAACTTTCACATGTTAATTTTCAGATTGACATACAGGCTTTTCTTCCCCAGGTCTCCCCTGCAACATACAGGCATGCATGCTTTTTAGTGAATAATTTTTCAGAATGTGTTACAGTACTCATATTTTTCCTAGTATGTCTTTTTATAAAACAAAGTACTTCAGCTTATTTCCAAGGAAAGGGAAGGAGAGAACAAACAAACAAACAAACAAACGAGGCAGACCCATGATACACTAAGTCCTACAAAATTAAGAGAGACTGAAAACAAGGAATTAATGGACAGTATTAGTAACAGAAGACAGTAGCCTTAATCTAGCACATACAGGTTTTCATTATTTTTTTTCTTTTGTGACATCTCCTTCACCCTCCCCCTAGGAGAAAATCCTTCTGTGGCTTCTTCAGTTCATGCAAGAACAGGGGATTTCACTGGATGAAGTTGACCAGGATGGAAATACTGCTGTTCACATAGCTGCTCAACATGGCTATCTAGGATGCATACAGGTAGAGTGATAGCTGTACCAGAAACCTCTTTACATCAAACAACTGTTAAAATGATTATAAGAGATCTTACAAGAGGGAATAATTACTGATACATTAAAATATACTAGAATGAAAAATTTTAAACCAGTATGACTCAGACTGAAATACTGAAAAGATCTTGATTTAGTTTCTATTGTCAATTATGCTATTGTTAGCCTAAAGTAACTGTTGCATTGCAAGAAGAAAGCATGCTTATATTGTTTATACATGAGCAGCTAATGTGTATGTTTTTATGTTACAAAAGGGCAGCCAGAGTAGATACGTGTACTCTTCTGATATTTTCCTTCCATTTCTTTTTTCAATAGTTGTAGCTCTCCCGCTTAGGGGAAGTCTAACAGATAAGTTTATCTATGTTGAAGGATTTCCACCCTGAGTAAACCATTCTTTCCAGACTTAGAATTTCTGAATGTGTCTATACTGAACAATGCAATGTAACGGCGATTTCTATTTCTCAATGAATTGGCCTGGCCACTGAAAGCGATATAGTTGTGTTTTATAGAGCTGCTGAAAAGGGTAGTTTGTCCTGCTAAGAAGGCTCATGCAGCTACAGTACTTTTGGGAACCAGATCTGAATAAACCAGTTTGGATACCTCTGTACAGTGCCATTGTCAAGTGTAGACATACCAAAAAAGCTATAAAGTTGAACTGGATGGCTAAGTTAAACATCTCAACTCTGCAGATTTGCAGTTGAATTGCAGATGTACTCTTTGCCCATCAAAGTTGCTATAACCTTTAGTTACAGAAATACATTTTAGTATTTGGTGTTGTCGGCACTTAGAGTGAAAGCTGATTGGAGAAGAAATAATAATAAAATTATTTCAGAAAGGTATTTGAGAAACAAATTAGTCATTGGATAAAAATAGATAAAAGAATAAATAACCATGTGTCAGAAAGGTGAGGAACAGAAATCAAAGTGATCAAGCCAGGTAGGGGAGGAAAATTTGTATAAGAAGGAGTAGTAATCTCAGAATCTAAGGACTCAGATATATATCAGTACATGTGTTAATCCTGTTACCACACATGACAGCACTTCTTAGTTCACTGCAAATACAGAAAAATTTTATTAGTTCAATCCTAAAAGAAATACAGCTAGTCAGTTCTCATTAGCTAGCCTCTCCAGAGAGCTAAATATATTTGTGCACAGTTATGTTAAATCTACAGATGCATAGCTGCTTATCATGATTATAGCAGTCTATCTATATACCTGGACACCAAGAAGGCATAACTCCATAAAGCCAGTTTGAGAATCTCACACAATGAAAAAAGAAAAACAGGCGACAGTTGAGCTGAATGAATAGACTTGAACACAGTCAAATAGATTTGGAGGACGTGACTATCTCTGCATTTTCTCATTGATGTCTTTCTTTTTTAAGATGTCAGGGATGGACCCTCTACAAACTCTTATGAGAAAAAAAATAAACAGATCATCACATCCGTCCTAAATTTAGTGGTTTTAATATTATATTGTAGACAAGCTATAATCAGTTGGAAAAAAGTGGATAGAAGAAATGTTGATGATTTACTAGTGGGGAGCACCACTGTGGTAGGGTGTGCCTCATCAAGATGGACAATGAATTTGAAAGAGAAATGAGAGTAGATGATTTTGAACAGAGTGATGACATCTGCAGCTGTTTTCACGTATAAAACAAAACAAAAAAGAGAATAGCCCTGCTTTCCCTGTGAAGAACCTTAATAAAGAGCTTAGAATTCTTGATATTATGTAGATAGTATTGATGATATTGTAGATAAATGTATAAATCAAAAAGTGGTTTGAGTTGAAGTGAAACCATGAGAAATAAAACATGATAATATCTAATGACAACAAAAATATACAATGTTAGTAGTGTCACTTCATGAACACCTCACAGTCTTAAGTGTAGTTGAGGTTTTGGTGTGCTTTAAACAAAATAAGCCCTCTTCCCAGTGAACTTATAGTCTAATTTAAAACAATATACAGTGAATGATATGGTAAAAGGAAAGAAGTGATAAAGGAAGCACGGAGATTGTAAGTAGCATTACAAAAGATGGAGGGTCACCAGCTGTCAGTGATTTTCTGGCCCTCTCATTGAACAGATGACACTCTTATCATGTTCCAAACTATAAGATTGTTTTCTGCAGAACTTTCCCTTCTTAATTTTCTTTATTGGAAAATTAAGCCAAATTTATTGACATGAGATGCAGTGAAAGACTCTTGGTAAGTTCCCTTTCTGTATGGATTTAGCAACTCAAGACAGATCACCATTCCTCTTCTCTGTAAGCAGATGTAGAGGTCTCTGTGTCTGCTGTTCTTAGTCAACAAGGCCACTCCAATCCTTGGTGGATTACCAACTCTGCTTGCATAAGTCAGCCAAGAGCTCAGCCACGCAATACCTTTTCATCTGTATGTGTGATGTTAATAGTGCTGTAGCTCAAGAATGAATTATGATTTTGTTCAGAATTTTTTCCAGAGTGCTATAAGCAATGTGTGAACATTGCTGAGAACATTTAGGCCCTATCTTAAATGTTCACCAGTAAAGCAAATAGTGCTGTCGTGGTTTGAGCCCAGCCGGTAACTCAGAACCACACAGCCGCTCGCTCACTCCCCCCCCCCATCTTACTCCCCCCGCTCCCGGAGGGATGGGGAGGAGAATGGGAAGAATGTAACTCCCACGGGTTGAGATAAGAGCAGTCCCGCAACTAAGGTATAATACAAAACCACTACTGCTACCACCAATGATAATAACGATTAGTGAAATAACAAGGGGAGAGGATACAATTGCTCACCACCCGCCGACCGATACCCAGCCCGACCCGAGCAGTGATCTGGGCCTTCCGGGTAACTCCCCCCGGTTTATATACTGGGCATGACGTGCCATGGTATGGAATACCCCTTTGGCTAGTTTGGGTCAGGTGTCCTGTCTCTGCTTCCGCCCGGCTTCCCCTCCTCCCTGGCAAAGCATGAGACTGAGAAAGTCCTTGGTTGGAATAAACATTACTTAGCAACAACTAAAAACATCAGTGTTATCAGCGTTGTTCCCAGGCTGAAAGTTAAAAAAACACAGCACTGCACCAGCTACTAAGCAGGAGAAAAATGACTGCTATAGCTGAACCCAGGACAAGTGCATAACACTGATTATCATAAATGGATTGAAAAGGCTGAAGGTTTGGTCTCAACTCTTGCTTCAGTTATTGGATGTCTTGAGGTCAGCCTGACAGAACTTCTTTGCCTTTACAATGCTCTGGTTTCAAGTCCCAGAAGTAACTCAAATGTCATGCTCACAACCTGGACAGTTCTTCAGCAACAAGCTAGATTTTTTTGCTAGTACTGTGAGTAACGCAGAAGTATACATCAAAGTATAAGCCATTATTTCTCTTAAAGACTAAAAGTTAGCACATATTTGAGTATATCTTTAAAACAGAACAGAGGGGGTAACCAAACAAGTGCAAAGAGAGACTTCTTTGCACTTCTTTCAGCATTAAAATGAGACTTCTTTCAGCATTAAAAAAAACACATACAAAAGAACCCCAAGCAAACAAACAAAACCAAAAACAACAGCAACAACAGCAACAACACCAACTAAGAAAAAAAAGAAGACCTAATCAGATAGGAAAAGTGGTTGTACAGATTTTTTTTTTTCTGCAAAAAGAAATTTTTGCCCATCTGACCTAAAGGAATTGTTGGAAAGTATCTGCCATATTTTCGTATCCAAACATCACTTGGCTAAGGAATCAGGAAATTGAGACTGCTCTGCTGAATGTTTTAAACTCAGGGATTCTGCTGTGGTACGAAATTGAAAACTAAACCAGAAAAGGAGTCAGCAAATACTGTAGTAAACACACTCCTAAAATGAGATTCTAAGGGTATGTTGCAATGCCATGCAGTGCAGACATCCTGAGAACAGTAGATATCAGACCTGGTAAGCCATTACAGCTCATCACCATCTTCTATAAACTGGCTAGCAATGCGTTCACTCTGCCCTGGACCCTGTTGTTATCAAGTCCTATGATTTGCAGTTGCCTGTGTCTTCTTTTTTAAGACTACCATGTGCAAATTTAGCAAAATGTTCAGTAATGCATAGACATATGCATCTGAAAAACTTTTGTTACTGTGGCTCAGGAGATAACCAATAGGTGCCTGAAAGTAAGTCCTGTGCTTTCATTTGGTAGTCCCACTTCCTGTATGAATGCTACAAGTCATGCTGTACTGTACAAACAAGTGAGCAGAAGATTGAGTAGAACTGCAAAGGGAGAGGAAGGAAGAATATAACCTTTTCATAGTTCTTTTGAACAACAGCTCATTCTTCTGTGTTCTCCTTGCACATGACTGATAGATTTTAGTGGTATGTGTTTTGAGCTCAGTCTGCATACAGACTTGTCAGTGACTGACTTTTAAAAATGATTGGCTTAGACCAGCATTTCTGAGCATTTTATTCAGGAGTGATTTGGGCCCAGCCGCTATTGTGGTTGACTAGAAGTCAGAGCAGAGACATTTAGAGATGTCAATGTTTCCTTTTGTATTTTTACAGACATTGGTTGAATATGGAGCAAATGTCACCATGCAAAACCACGTGGGAGAGAAACCCTCACAAAGTGCTGAGCGACATGGGCACACCATGTGTTCCCGCTACTTGGTAGTTGTGGAGACATGTATGTCATTGGCCTCTCAGGTGGTCAAGCTAACTAAGCAGCTGAAGGAGTAAGTGTTTCATTGCTAGCACTGGGATCATTCTTAGAACAATACCGTACTTTATCTTCAATTTATTAGCAGTGTCTGTTTTCTGCTTCTTACATATGATACTTTCAAGTCATATTTCTCCACTTTTTCCTGCTCTCAAGCATTTGCCCCTTCACCTTTAGCAGCTCAGTTTTTCAGCTGTTCTCTTTGTAGCAGCTTGCTGTGAACATAGATGAAAGGAGTGGGAGCGGAACAGGGTATATATGGAGCAATCCGGTCCCTTTTCCGTTTGCATACCTAGGGATCACATCATTGCTGATAATAATTTCTGTTCACGTAGCATGCTTTTATATACAGTGAGTGGCTCTTCCCAGTTACAGTGGTGGAGGTTGATGTTGGGAGAAGTAATGGAAATAGTCGAGGTGGTTTTTTTGGACTTGAAAGGTCACCGAAGCCCATAATGGCTTCTCAGGAAATATGTTCTGTTTTTTCTTCATAGGAGCTGGTTTTAATATTTTAGTATGGTTTTTAATAAACATTCTGTAAAGAGCCTGTTATTTTGAAACATGAATTTATGCAACTGCTTGCTTTTATTGTACATGCAGTTACTGTGACTTAGCATGTTGATAGTCTCGTAAGTCTTAGAAAGCATCAGCACTGACCTAATGTTGTTTCAACTTAGATACATGATGAAGAGCTGGTCAGCCACCACAAGCTGTGAAAATAATTTCTGATAATCCTCCGTACCAGGTGTTTTTTAGTTGGTTCATGTGCTGAGAAATACTAAAATACACAAGGAAAAAATCCAGAACATAGGATATTTCCTGAGTAGCCTTCATTACCATCTGATTCATCTCAATATATAATGAAATTTATTATCCCCATAACTCAGCAGGAAAAAAATGCACACACCGGAAGCAGGAATGGCAACCTCAAATTCTCCATGTTTCAGTTCTCTTCAGTGCTCATCCAGTACTTGATATAAGTGTTATTTCTTATATGGAAAAGAAAGACTTGTTATGTCAGCCAGCAGGCTGATTACCCCCATAGAAATAGTCTAGTTCTGACAAAAATATTACCACTTTTCCAAATCTCTCCCTGTCATCTCACAGACTGCACATATAGGAAGTCATTTAAATTATTCTTATCTGGCTCCTGATGGGTTCCTTTACTTGTCTCAGCTGGGGTTAAAGCTGCTTCCTTTCAGCAGCCTATTTTTTCAGGCTTCAGATTTAGCTTCAGTAAGTGCAGCATCAGTCTTTTCTTCCTCATCTCAAAGAGACTGAGTCTCTTGTGCATTCCTGTTGCAGTTTACTGAAGCAGTGAAATATTCTATTTTCTGCTTGAAAGAACAGCTTCTGTGTGGCTATTTGGGCTGCAAGCTTCAGGACGTGAGTGGCTCTGGTAGAAGCAACAGACCATGTTCAGAGGCCCATGTTCAGGAGCTAGAGAGGATGACAGAAAACTCTTGCATTGCTTTGCAGCCGCATCCTGCATAAAAATCCAAGGAAGTACATGCCTGGGCATCGACATCTTCTCAAGCATACTTACCTCTAGCGTAGCAGGAAAATTCATTGGCTACAGCAGCTCTGAAAATCCTGAAAGCACCAGATGGCGACAGATGGAAGTCCAGTTGATGCTTAATCACTTCAAACTACATTTACACAGGGATAGCTCTAACTTGGGCAGATGAGCTGGCTTTCCTATATTTCTTCCACCTACTTCTGCTGGTGTTAATAGGCAATGTTCTAGAAACAGAGGAGCTGTGATTGCATTATGATAGATTACTTGAATGGTTCATATCAACACATAAAGCTCTAATGTGCTTCCGAGCCTTCCGTCAAGTGCTGTAAACACGAGCTGATCATGCAGTCTTCTTTTATTCTGGGTGCTTAGGAGTCTCTCTCTGATAATACTGTATGTCCCCAACTACAGGAAGACCAGAGTGGTTGATATCATGCAAGAACAACAGCACAGAAACTGTCTTAGACCAGCATCTAGCAAGACGTGTTTTCAAAGGTCCTAAACCAAAGAAGGAAGTACCATCTTTTGTTCTCTTCTCATGAGCCCTCCCAGTCATCAAGGCATATAGAGCAGTTCTAGAGAGAAGTGATCCCAATTCATCACACTTTTTGGAGCCATTCCTGAAAAGAAGGCACACAACCAAAACAGTAAAATCATATTTTGCCAGAGTTCTCACATCTTTCAGCTCTTTGACCCAAAGCAGCTCAGATGACAAATACAGAGAAGTATAGCAAAACCTTTTGAGTTGGGTCTAAGTCTCCATTCAGGTAGAAAAGCCTTTATGTTTGAAAGAAGGAAATAAGTTGTAACTACAAACGCTCCATTGAATCTTCACAGAGTATTAACTGGGGCTTTTCCTCAAAAGAGGGAAGGAACAAAAAACCCCAGCTGTTACTGGTTTAAAAATAAAAGCTTAGGTTTGCATGTCTTGCTAATTATAGAAGTTTTCTCAATCCAGTAGGACTTTCTGAATTAAACAAAATTCTTAGGACACAAAAGTTTCTTGCAGAGTCTATACAAAATATTTGCTTTCATTTTACTTCCTGAGATCTCCGTAAGTCTTAAAATCTTAGTTATTCCCTTACTGATTTCATCTGCCTAAAAAACCTTAGATGCCAGTGTAGAAAATTCTTACCTGCACAAATACATGGTTTCTAGCACTGATGACATTAGCAGTAATGATTTGTATTTGGACTTTCCTGGCCTGAAGAGATCAGGTCAGAACTAATGACATAAAATTAATGCTCCCCTAGACTACTTTTACAGTGCTGCTGGATGACAGACCGTTCTACTTGCATTCCCAAAGAGTTGCACTGTCCTACATTTATGGGCCTGGATGTGCAAAGCAATTAATCAGTGAGAGACTTGTTAATCCTTTTGATATGCAAGCCAAAATCTCTATCAAGGCAAAGATCAAAGCAAACATGAGTCAAAAGATGAAGATGAGAAAGTGGTTTAATATCCTCTTTTCTGTGCTCTGTAAACACACTTTTCTGTGTTCTGTAAACAAAATCCATGATTTTCCTGAAAAATCGTAGGAATAGCTGTAAAAACAACTGAATAAAAAAGTTATTGCAGAGATATGCCAAGGTGTGTGCAAGTTGCTAGTGTGTTCTGAGGTTTTATAGAAATCACAGAATCATAGAATAGTAAGGGTTGGAAAGGACCGTAAGATCATGGGCAGGGACACCTTGCACTAAACCATGTCACCCAAGGCTCTGTCCAAACTGACCTTGGACACCGCCACGGATGGAGCATCCACAACCTCCCTGGGCAACCCATTCCAGTGCTTCACCACCCTCACTGTAAAGAACTTCTTCCTTATATCGAATCTAAACTTCCCCTGTTTAAGTTTGAAGCCATTACCTACCGCTTGTCCTACCACTACAGTCCCTAAGGAAGAGTCCTTCCCCAGCATCCTTATAGACCCCCTTCAGATACTGGAAGGCTGCTATGAGGTCTCCACACCGCCTTCTCTTCTCCAGGCTGAACAGACCCCACTCTCTCGGCCTGTCTTCAGACAGGAGGTGCTCCAGCCTTCTTATCATCCTCGTGGCCCTCCTCTGGACTTGCTCCAACAGCTCCATGTCCTTTTTATGTTGAGGACACCAGAACTGTACACAATACTCCAAGTGAGGTCTCATGAGAGCAGAGTAGAGGGGCAGGATCACCTCCTTTGACCTGCTGGTCACACTTCTTTTGATGCAGCCCAGGATACGGTTGGTTTCTGGGCTGCAAACGCACACTGCCAGCTCATGTTCAGCTTCTCATCAACCAACACCCTCAAGTCCTTCTCTGCAGGGCTGCTCTGAATCGTTTCTCCGCCCAACCTGTAGCAGTGCCTGGGATTGCCCCAACCCAGGTGTAGGACCTTGCACTTGGCTTGGTTGAACTCATAAGGTTGACATCGGCCCACCTCACAAGCGTGTCAAGGTCCCTCTGGATGGCATCCCCTCCGTCCAACATATCAACTGAACCACACAGCTTGGTGTCATTTCGGATTGGGTTAGGTTTTTGAGGGGGTTGTTTTATTTTGGGGTGTTTTTTTGATAGTAAGTGATATATAGACATATAGTAAGAAACTCAGTATATACTACACAATCATCCATTTGTCTCTTTTTTACTTAGTTCAGCTGTTCTATTTTCTGCTTCATAGAGTGGCTATTCTTTTATTTGAAACAAAGCAGATGATAAGTAAGGCAACATACTATGAAAGATACTTCAGTAGAGCCCAAGGCCTCAGACTGTTCCTTGTTCAGTTATTGAGCTCCCTGATTCCATTAGGTGGTAGTGGGAATCCACAGTTGTCTAAGTAGACACAGAAGGGTCCTTACATATTACTTGCTGTGAACATTGTCTAAGCTAAGACCTTCAACATTTGAGCATTAAATATTATAAAGTAAGTAGACCCTCTTACCCCTGAAACTATAGTAATCCTGTCTCCTAAATCGGTCTGGTTTTAATCTTAAATATTCCAAGAAGTTATGATCCCACATTTTCAATGTTATGTTAGATAGGTATGTGTATGTTATATGTCTTTAGGGACAGTTCTGGCAAGATGTGTGGGTTTCTGTGAGCTATTTGCTAACTAGTTAAACTGTGAAAATGGAGGAAACTTCGATTCTTTTAGCACAGTAAAATGTTTAAGTGGGATGAGAACTTTAACTCAGTAGAAGTGTCAGAGATTTCCATTACAGCTAAAAGCATAAGAAGCTGTTAGCTACATTATTTAGATATTTAGAAATAGAAGTTGAAGGAAGCATAAAAGGCAAATAGAACAGATAAACTGCATCACAATCTAATCTCAAATGAAAGCTTCCCTGGCTTTTAAAAGAGAGTATCTGGGAAGTTGCAATATAAGCCAATGTTGACAGATGGTAGGAGTAATTTTAAAATAATCTAAGGAAGTGTGTAGGCAAGAGGAAGGAAGATGGAAAATTAAAAGAAGAAAGGGTCTACATAAAGCATGTCTGTATTGTAAAATGTGATGGCAATTCAGTATGTCAAGATCCTACCTTTATTTCTGTAGCAGTTTCAAGATCCACTCTGATATCTTAAACCTAAAAAGTTTATTTTTCTGCCAGCCCTGCAAGTACAACCCCGAGCCTAAAAAGTCATCTGGATTCATTCTGGCTTTCACATTGCCAGTTTTAAAGACTGCATTTGGAACTCAGCTAACTCTTCTGCTGATGGCATGTGAGCTAGGAAAGAGTCCAGCTCACTAGTGGAGAACTGTATTAGTTCTGCAGATCCAACACGAATTAAAGTACTAAAAACGTATTACCTCTACAGCAACAGAAGCAGAGCCTGGAAGAAGCAGATAAAAAGTCATTTTCACATGGTCATTTTACGAGGACCAGGAAATAAAACCAAATGTACCAATTATATTCCAGGTGAAAGGTACTATACGTACAGTAACAAAAAGCTGTAAGTCACTTGGGTTTAGTAGTTTGCCAATAATTCTGTCTGTGCAGTGTTTAGAAGCACTGGAACTTAGAGGACACTAAACAAGACGGAATGTTACCTGTAGTGGTTGACAAGCTAAAGGTGTGGGTGTTTTGATTTTAGAATGGAAGGTCTAAATTGGATGGGAGGGGAAGGGGAGAAGAACTTTTTTAGGCAAATAGATCTATACCTTCATTGAGGGTTTGCAGGTTATCTTGTTCAACTGAGTCCTTCCTATGGAAATAAGTATGTGGCAGGATAAGAGAGATTATGGTAACATTTCTATGGTGAATGGAGTCTGTTGTATGGATGCCACTTTCATACTACTAACAATTAATATTGACTATCACAATTTTTTAAATATTGGTCTCTAAAGTTCTTTACAAATGAGTGCAGATCACACCACACTGAAGGCTACAGTAGGTACAGCACTACTGCGTGTAAGGTTGGCGTAGAGCACAGGTAGGACCTGTGATAAGTTTGGGCAGCAAGCAGATGTGGTTTTTTCCTACTCCCCTGAATACACAGAGGTCATACTTAGCTCCGTTCTGCAGGTGAAGAAGATTAGACCAGTGGGTAAAGGCTCCTCTCTGAGTTTGTTTGTAGACAGAAGAGTAGAGAGCAGTTGTCTGAGCTATCATTTAGCTGAGTAAAAACGAGCTACCAAATGTAGGAAGTGACTTCTTAATCTGTCTCTTTCCTCTTCCTTTACACATACAAGTAAGAATCAAGTGGCCCTACATTTGTTCTGCCATATCTTTTTTTCCGGACTATTATTTTCTGTGAGGCCACATTGTCCTTATATGAAGTATAATAGTCTTTGACAGGTATCTCAGTTGGTCTTGTACAGTGATCACAAAACATCCACAGGAATTCAGAGACAAGTGCAAGCTCTGTGTTATTATTTCTAATTTCTCTTTTTACTTACTATGTAAAGTATAGGTGAAAAGGACTTATTTTTTGAATACAAAGTTGAATGGGTAGTATCGGTTATCCTGTAGCTTACTAATTCTGATGGTTTTACAATTCAAGGTAAACAGTCTTACATTTTCTTGCAGGCAGACGGTGGAACGTGTTACATTACAGAACCAACTCCAGCAGCTTTTAGAAGCCCAGCGGTCAGAGGGCAAGTCACTGCCCACGTCTCCAAGGTAAGGTGACTGGAATTGTGCTGCAGCCTGGATTTGCGCTGTTTCATGGTACATCAGTTGTCAGAAGAATCTATGACCTGCCTAAATAGTATGTGTTCTGTAAAGAAAATGTGGATGTTGGGGGTTTTTTTACAAAAAGCTAAACTTCTAGAATTTAAAAGTGTGTAATGTCATATAAATATTGGAAATTTTTGCTATGAAATGAAGAGTCCCTATGTCCCAACAGAGTGAAAATCAGATTTACAGTAGAACAGAATGTATTTTGTATTAGATGAATAGAAGAGGATCATAGAAACTGCTAAAAAAGTTGGGAAGTTTGATCTTGTAGAGGTCCACCATACAATACTGCCAGCAGTAATTCATCCAGTTACCAACAAAACCTGCTTTCAGGTTAATAAGACTCCTTATGCACCTTAAATCTTTTGACTGCATTAGGTTGTATAAAAAGTCAAAATTCCAAAAACTTTATGTATTGTTTACACATCCTGTCAGAAGTCCCAGAAATAGACACAAACTGAGTGAGGAGGAAAGTAGAGACAGAGTACTGGATCTGGGGCCTACTAACATATCTCTGTGACTTCTGCCACAGACTTCCAGTGTGATGCATGGAAGTCAGGCAAGCACATGACTTCTCTCTGACAGCAATCTGAAGAAAACTTTGAAAGGAATTAAATAACTCAAATGCAAATAGGACTCAGTTTGTCATAATCTTCTAATTCAGTTTCCTCTCTGGAAGACATATACAGTGCTTCTCCTTGTTTCAGAGTTGTTATGGAGTTTCATATATGTTAAAATGTAAAGTCAGCATAAAAGCTTCTGCAGTTATTGATGGTCAGAGCTTTGGGTCATCAAGTATGAATTCATACGTTCAGTGACTGCTTTTTTTCCACTCTCACAGAATCTCAAGCACTTTTCTGGACAAGTGCTCCATGTTGCTGAATTTCATATGTCAGTGCTTCAGACAAGTGCAAAAAGTTACAGGAGTAGATAACAAAGACATTGGGGTTGGAGATGCATGCATAAAGGAATTTCAGCTAGGAAACGGCTTTAAACTCCAAACTCCTGCTAAAATAGAAAACCACACTGAAAAGAGTTGTTTTGTCCCTTTTTTTAATATTGTGGTCTCTGTCTTCCCTGTCTGCCAGCTCAACAGGAACAATGAGACCAATCTCTGTTCCAGCTTATTTGGTTTCTGTGATTTTTGCTGACTGGTCTTTCGAAGGAGTCTCACATCTAAGTACTGGTGAGAACCAGGACTATTTTACTTTAAGTATCAGATAAGATCATGTGAGAGCAGATCTCTCATCATTCATTATTCCTGTAAAAGGGTAGGTTTCAGTATCTTGTTAGTTAAGTAAGGAAGTCTGAAAATTATACTCTATTATTTAATGTTTTATTTCACAATTGGATACTACTTTTCCTTCCAGCTAGAGCTCACTTGTGGATATTATTGTCATCCAAGCAGCCAGTAGCAGATCTAAGAGAACCTATCCCTTTTACTAGGAATGTCTGTGGTAGATACATGCATGTGTTTGTTTCAGTTTGCCACAGGAGAAGAAGTGGAAAATGGATTGAAGATGAGGTGGCTAATACAGGCATGTGAGTTTTATACACTATGAGGACTATGGACTCATCAGAACAGAAGTTGCTTGTGAAAAAAGAAATTAATTTTATGAATTCACTGCCTTGTACTAACCTTAATTTTGTCACCTTACCCTTGCTTAGAGGAAAAGTGGTTTAAAATAAGAATGTGGAGTATTATGAGCTCTGGCATATGTCACGGGGAAAGAAATGGTCTCTCTAATTTATGTTCATTGGACATCAGACTTGCTTGAGATTGCTGTTTCCTTGTTCTTTAACATTTGGAGTTCTAAACTTCATTCATTAATCTAATAGTTTTGAAATAAATTCATGTCACCTTTTTAATACTTTTCAGTATTTCATATATGAAAAGGTTTTGAGTGCAAATCACCTTGACTCTTTAAGAGGTCTTATATGGCCAGACTTAATAACAGATGAAGTTTAGATTTATTAAACCATTGCTATGCAGAGAGCTGGTAATTTCACAGTATTTAGAATAACCCATTTTTGTATTATGATGTGACTTGGATAGTAGGCATTTGGCCTTGCGGGGTTTTTTCACCTTTTAAAATACGTCAACTCCCACAAATAGGAAATAGTAGTTTCTCTAAAGTTTTCCTCATAAAGTCATCTTTGGCATTGAAAAGACCATTCTAAGTTTTAATTTCAAGGAGTTTTCTTTGTAAGAGAAAGTGAAGAAACTGAAATCCTAATTAGGAGTGGAAGCAGAGCTACATCCTTCCCTGTGTAATCTTTGCTGTGGCATCATATTAATGAATTCCATGTTGATAGCAATGAAAAGGGTAAGTAACAATAAGCTGGGACAGAAACGTACACTGGAAACGGCAATTTCACGTTTTTTATGTCCATTAATTTGGCTGTGGTATTTTCTCCTCTTTTTTTCTTTAAGCTTACCATCATCTCCTGCTTCTGGCAAACCCCCATGGAAACCATCTGAAGCTGATGAATTGTCTCCACCAAAAAGTAAATTGAACACCCAAGATGGGATTCAGATTCTTGGCAGCTTGGGAACTTCTAGTCGCACTCGAGCCAAGACAAAAGATGAGGACTCAGATAAAATCTTGCGCCAGTTGTTGGGGAAGGAAATCTCTGAAAATGTCTGTATGCAGGAAAAGCTGACTTTGGAATTTCAGGATGCTCATGCATCCTCCAAGAACGTGAAGAAGATTTTGCCAGAGAAAAGGGAGCTGAAGTTAGCCAGACTGAGGCAACTGATGCAGAGGTCGCTCAGCGAGTCTGACACAGACTCAGCTAATTCTGAGGACCACAAGAACACCCCTATGAAAAGAACTGACAAACCAAGGCCTCAGCCCATAGTGGAGAGTGTTGAGAGCACAGAGAGTTTGCACCTGATGATTAAGAAACATACTTCCGCAGGGGGACGCCGCTTCCCTTTTGGTATCAGGGTCTCCAAGTCTGTGGATGGCCACAGTCCTTCCCCTACTTCAGAGAGCAGTGATCCAGATAATGAAGCACCCTATCAGCCTGGTGCCATACCTCAGAGCCAGTTTTGTGGAGACAACTCTCCATCCAGCATGGATGCTGCTCAAAAGGTTGCCACCAGCCCTAAGAGTGCTCTCAAGTCTCCGTCTTCAAAGCGCAGAACCTCCCAAAATTTGAAACTCCGAGTAACTTTCGAGGAGCCTGTGGTGCAGGTGGAGCTAGCAGAACCAGAACTAAATGAGGAAAAGGATAAAGACCGGGGCAAAGGGCTTGCTCGGGCTCCACCTGCTTCTGGCGAGACAGCAGGGGATCAGCTGAAAAAGCCTTTTGGAACCTTTCGGTCCATAATGGAGACACTGAGTGGCAACCAAAATAACAACAACAACTGTCAAACAGCAAACCTAATCAAAACCTCATCGACACTGCCTTTTACCTCATTAGGAAGGAAGACGGCAGACAGCAAGGGAAATCCAGCAGCTCTCACAAAAGGAAAAAACAAGCCAGTGAGTGCACTGAAAGGAGGAAGGGCCTTTCTTTTTCTCTTATCTCTTTAAGTAGCATATAAGTTTGACAGCTTCCTCTTCCTGCCTTCCTGTAGCAAAAGGATGCACACAAATACTTTGCTCTATTTGATCTGTAGAAAGCCCACCTTTGTTTTAATTTTTGAAGGCTTTTCCAAAGAATATTTACGCAGGTATTGCTTATGTGCAGAGTCTGTATTCTTGGTGCACACGGTTCACATATTCTGTGTTGAAAGCTTTCCACAGAGACATGATTCACTTGGAGATGATGTTTGTTGTTGCTCTGAATGACAAGTCAAACAACAAGAATGTCACATTTGAATCCATGGGAATTCTGAGGAGTAAATAATTGAAGGTCTAGCCCTGTCCTGTTCTATAGCCAACACTGATGAGAGCAACAGGATAAAATTAAGTGGTAGAATACAAAGAGGAAGAATAGCAGAGATGGTCCTTCCTACCTCTGTTGGAGCTACAGCCCTCCCCTACGTGTTGAAGCCATCAGTACCCTTCTTTGCCCACCCTTTTCTCATAGCATGGAGTCTTTTTGTGGCAGAGCATATCACACTGGTCTGTAGCAAAATACACTGGATCCAGGTGATCCCCAAGAGTGCCCTTTCTTAGATCCCAAAAGAAAGAGGGGTGTCTCCAGTTAGGAGTCTGGCTCTCCTGTTCAATAGAAAGGAGAAAACACTTTGAACAAATGTATCTTCCAAGGGAAAGGAAGAAGTGTTAAATGAAAGAGACAGGTAGGAAATACTGTGAGCACAGTGAGTTTGTAGAGCAGAGATAAGTGCGAGCATCTGGAGATACAATAAAGAGTTGAGTGAGAGGCAACAGTACATGCTTTAATCCTCTGTGAAAGACAGGGTGGGAAGGAATGGGTGTATGGAAAGACATGAGGCAAAAGAATAATTTCAAGATGAAAAAAGTACATAAAGCAGGACAAAAGGAGGAGGAGGAATAGTGAATTATATACTGTAAAAAGTATGACAAGGTAATGGGAATAAAACACAGGAAAATCTTAGGCATAGAGGTGGCAAAATGAGCATGGAAAAGAAAGAGTGGAAACAGAGAACTGGGAAACTGTGAGTAGTGCATGTTAGCAGGTAGCGCTAGAACAGCAGAATGTGAGATGAAATGCAAAATTCAAGTGAGACCTCATAAGCTGCATTGAAGTGGGACTGCATTTATTAAAGTTTACTCAGAATCACAGTACGAACTACTGATTCGAGCCTTTAAAAGACATACACCATCTAGTTGAACAGCCAATTTAACATAGAATTATTTTAATAACACAGTGGCAATTTTTTTTATAAGAGTGATTTTCAGATTTTATAGTGACAAAGAAAAGATGGTCTGTGTTCAAAGATGTTCTGATAAGAATGCAAGGTCATGAGAAGTTTTCATAGTTCCCTAAGAAGTTTGAAGAGTTGGATGGGGTAATTGTAACAGTATTGACACTTACACTCTAAAACACATCTGTGAAAAGGCCATGTTTGCATGTCATTGTTGCCAATCAAAATTATGGGAAGAATACATTTTCATACCAAACCAAGGAACCACAGCACACATCTCAAAAAGGTAACAGATTCAGCTTTATTTACTAATTCAAAAAGAAATCTGTTAAAATGTTATTGTGGCTATCTGACTGCATGTTTTGGTTGACTTCCATGTTATGCATGTAGTGAGCTCAGTGCATGTTTTTAACTGATATGATGTTGTACTTCCTTAGGGTCCTTACTTCAACTACACCAGTCTTTCGTCTAGCATGCTGAATGAAGAACTTCTGTGTAACTATGCTTGGTACGTGCTTATGCATGGTGATATTTAGCATCAGTGTTGGTTTGCTTTTTCAAATTGCATGTCTTTGCTAACATTATTCATAACTGAAATACTGTAATTGATAAATAAGAGAGGAAATAGATGAACAGATGGATATCTAAATTCCTAGAAAAGCAGAAATGTATGATGGATTTCTGCTGATGTCACCATTGAACTGGCTACAGATTTTGAGTTCCAAGTAAGTAAAGAAAGTATTCATACTTGTAAATCCACCAGGGAGTATAGCACACTTTGGCTGAGTATTCAGCCCCTGTTGAATGAAAATCAAGTACCAGATGAGAATGGAAATTAAATTTCCTCTCATGCGGAGAGCAAAACAACTACAGTTCATCTCTAAATGGAGAATACAGAGAACATGAGGCCGAGTGCTGTACTTTTAAGTCTAGTGCTCTCCTGTTTTCACACATTTTTCTTACTTTGACATTAAATCTGTTTTTTAAAAGTCTGGTAACTTTGACTGTATTCAAACTCCTTAATTTAGACATGTTCCATCAGGACTATTCAGGCAGATAGAGACCAGTCCCTCAAAGTCCATAAGAATATACTGGAAAAAACAATATTTGACAAATTGGGATTTTATTTTACAAGCAAATGCTTTGTAAAAATTATCTGTCATTTTTATTCAACTCAACACTCACAAATTTTTGGGATGATAATTTTTTTCTGTTAAACTGAGATGTAAATCCTTCCATTAGGCCTGGAAATGACTGCTATTAACACCATAATTATACATTTGAAGGGAAAATTATAAAATAGTCATTCTGCATTTTGAAAGCCTAAATTACTTTCAGGTTACTCTTTTCTAAATGCCTAATTTTGTTGTTGTTGTTGTTATTATTTTTTTCTAAAGCTGGGACCTTCCCATACTTAAAAACTCAATTTCCATAATGGAAATGGGAGTCTTGTTCTGAAGTCAATGGCACAGTGTATGTGAAACCAGGAGGAACTATAAGGTTTCCAAGAAGTTTCATTCTCTCCTGAAAGCAAAGTGGGAAATTCCAGTGCAGAAAACTGACTGCACCGCAGCAGCCTGAGGGAGCATCAGTGGGCAGCCTCCAGTCAAAACACCCAGCTGCCTGTCCAGGCCATGGAATAATACAAAACCATTAATCCATCCTTATGTTAGAGCCATCTCCCAGATGTAGCCAGTAGTTGTAATTTGGTATTGCCTTATGTCAGTGCTCTTGTGTGAGAAATCCCTGGCAGCGTGACATTTCCCCAGAAGCAGCAAGAGACAGAGGAGGTCTGGCTGCTGCTGCAGAGCTGCAGACTCACCTGCTGGGGTGGTGAAGGTTTTGCCAGAAGTGCCTCCAGACACTTCTGATCCAGGCACGATATCCTGAAGCTGCCCCTGTGGTGGTGGGCATGTGGAAAACCAGATACTAGGAAACAACGAGCAGAGTGCACTAGGGGCACAGCTGAAAGAGTGTTATTGTACCCACAGATTAGGAGAGAAGTGGGGAAACTGTGCCAAAGACTGTTGGCATGAGAGTTCCAAAAATCATATAAGAATGGAAGATGTATTGTGCTTTTCGGAAATCAGAATGCAGACCTGAGGTTCTCAGAGCTTTTTAGCCAGCCTTCGTGATGCCTTTTAGCATGTGTTGTGGTTTTTCAACAGCAAATTGGTTCCTGTCATTAGTCTGCTGCATGCTGCCCTGTAGCCTGTGAAATTTAAATAACTGAAGAACATCACCATCATGTGCCCTACAAGCCCTTCGGCACTATGTGGATTTTCCCTGGATGGTCTGGAGAGCCTGTGTAATTACCATTTCAGAGCTGGTCTGAAAAGAACCTTTCTGGAAAATAGTACGGTGTTTAGTGTTTAAAACCTTTATAGATTGTTTTATGGGGGGGTGTTATATTTCTGGACATAGTCCCTAGCCCACTATGACTCTAGACTCTTATGTAGCAAATTTTATTAGCATCTTCTGAGATCTGAAGTCATTATGCAAAAATCTACCTTGAGTCAGATGACATTCCTACCCACCAGTTTCCAGCTTCTTTTTCTTCAGCTTCTGTTTATTTCATTTGTTTTATTTTTTCATTCAAAATACCAAAGTAATTCAAGGCTTTGTAGCTTACTTTTTCAAATTGGTCACAGCTTATTACTAAGGGATTGTATTACATTTTCTAATGTCCTTTTAAAATTTTATACACCCGATTTTTCTCAAAGCCCTAGGGTAAGTTTTGGATATGCAGGATGGGTTGAGTTATTTTTTCCCCTTTTGGAAGGATTGGCTAGTTTCTTGCATGTTACAACTCCAAGCAAATGCTTGTAGTTTTTTCCATCTTGTATGTATGCCAATGGACAGTTCCTTCTCACACTTTAAATCATCTGAGATCTACAGTATATTAAAGTAAACACAAACTCAACATATCAATACAAAACCCTTAGCTGCAGCTATAAACAGCAAAAATTGCTTCATACATCAGGGACAATCAGCAGAATCTACCATCAGGTTGCTGTCAGATGGTAAACTGGGCATACTTCTAAAATAAGTGTGTGTGGATCTCACCTAACAGATATCCCACTGCCAGGCATAGCGCTGGATAAATTGCAACTTCAGATATATACTCTAGAAAAAGGATGCTTATCTGAATAACTAATAAAATAGTTACCATTTGAACTACTAAAGTATAAAATCAATATTAGAGTAATTTAGGCCTTGTCCCAGACAATTTACAGTTGTTGTGTTGTGAGCTGTTATGATCATCCTGTTACATGAGGGGATATTTAGTATTTTATGTGGTGACACAGGCACCAGAAGATATTAGAAATTTCGTTAGTAGTTAGTAATATTGGTAATATGTTTGCTTCAGCTCAGCAGGCACTGTTGTAAAAGGCATGTCTGTTCAACACTGTAACCTACAAACACCTGCATTAGCTAAAAATGATCCTCTTTGAGGTCACAGTGCAACTGTAGACCTGCAGAACAGTGTCTTCGGAGTGCCTAGTGAGCCCATACATGGGGGACTCCTCCACAGGGTCTTTCAGCACTACAAGTCTAAGCTAATGAAGTACTTAATTGGTGCAAATTATCTTAGACTTAGAAAGCATCCCTTAAAAAAGCTCCATGGTTAACACTAAACATACTTAATAACAGCAGTGCATGTTAAGAGCCAAAAAGTTAGGCGCTACTCTTTTAGCTCCTCAAACCCAGTCCTACAAATTCTACCTCCCCTAGTTCAATTCTATCTTCTGCTCTTGCTTTGGGTATGTGGCAACAGCAATTTAGATGAATTAAGGGGATTTTAAAACAAAATGATCCCTTATGCCCTCTTATCAGGACCCACGGCTATGGTCCCTGAGAAGGACAGCTTCTGTTAAATCCTGAAATAACCATGAGGTTATCTAAGCATCCTAAGTATCAGTCTCTTGGGGATATTTGGGTTTTTGTGGTGATTATAGACTGGAATAAAGCTATTCTGCTTTGTAAGAATTAGGGTCACAAGATATGTGAGTTGAAGGCTAACATTTTATACACATACTCTTACCTTTTGCTGTGGGTTTTAAATCTCCTGCTGGTATCTGTCCTTTGCAGCAACAAAGGAGTTTTACTGTTCTGCTGTAATAACTAAAAATGAGCCTTTTAACCTGTTTGAAAGTTGCTGTGGGCTGGATGCTAAGTCAAAAATCCTTCAGCTGGAAGGTTAATTGAAGAGAGAGGGAAACATACTGGGGATTAAGGACAAGGGCATATGAAAGGAGGTGAAGAAACGGAGTGTTACAAATGTTTAGTGTTTAATTTTTCTACTTTAATTGGCAAGCTATCATCTGAGTCTTATACACAATAGATGAATCTAAGATTATTTAATTTAATTTAAATTTACTCAGTGTGGAGATGAAGATGCACTGTAAAGAAATAATCCTTATCTATGTGTCTACTAATATTAATGATTTTAATGGATATTTTACTTAAATCACAGTGTTAAAAGAGATATAGGGACCATATCAGAAATTGAATTACTGCTTGCCAGTTTTCCTGTGGCCTTTGCCATCATGTTCTACTTACGCAGACACATAAAGTAAGTCCAATGAATCACCTTCTGAAAGTGTTTATTTCTTTCTGATGACTTTTAATGGAGACTAGATGATTCCCTTACAGGTAGAGTCAGAAACAAACAGGATATATCTAATGTTTGTTGTAGTGGATCTTTTCATCACTATGGTACTTTTCCCTAAAGGAAAAGGAATTTTTGAGCATTCTTTCCATTATTACCAAAACATTATGACAGTGTACCAGTTAATGCCATGTCTTAAAAAGCTCCTTATTGTCCTATTGATTTACAGTTTTGATTTCAGAATAGGAACTACAAGAAAGTCAGTAAGAATCCACAGTATTAAGAAGTATTTTGTGTAGTACATGTCCAAAGAAATATGCAGAGAGAGGAAGATTGGTTAGAGTTCAGTACTTGTAAATGGAGTAAAACAGGGTATACAAACACAAGGCAAATCCGTCTATATTGTTAGTGAGTAATTTTATTCTTTCTTTCTCCAGGCATGATGACATCAATTGGGAAAGCCAGAAACCCAACAGTCAAAAGAGTACTGAAGAGCCAGAGCTGCAGGAATTCTTCCTCTAAACCACATCTCAACATGTCTCACTTTGTTTGAAATACCTGAAAGATATCCTTTTTGAAAAACTAATATGAGACATACCCCTCACCAGCAAACCAGCAGCTGATAGAATGCCTTAATTTGTAGGAGTTAGTTAGACCATATACAAAACTTTTTTATGATATATGTGAATATGTAACTTGCTTGTAAGCTGTGCTGTGTGAAGGCATAGATGAGCAAAAGTAACAATCTGAAAATTGTTATGACACAGGCAACCTCCAAAATGTTTGTTGGGCCACAGAACACATTTTGTAATTTGTGTCTTGCATGGAGATATTGTCATATATCTTTATTCCCCTTTGTCAAGGGCACATACTGTCAAAGTTTCAGCCAGGACTCTGCCTGCTCAGCAACTCAGTGAGATCAAGGCAAAAGCATTGATTTTTTTGAGTATGTTTTGTCTGTTGTTATTTCTATTTTTTGTAAAAAGGAAATAAAGATGGTGTTAATAGGACGTGCTGAGTGCAAATACTTTTTATACTTCACTGTTTCATCTTCAAACCTTAAGTGTTTTGTTGGTCTTTCTGGTGTTCATTTGATAGTGAGACAGTGTCCAGTACCACGATTTTGGTTCAGTCAATCAGTTGAGTCAAGAATTGCTTTAATGTTTAGTGGTCCCTTTTCAGCTTTAAAATGTGTAGAAATAAATAAATAAAAATAAATAAATAAAAATATAAATGCAATTTTAAATTACCATTTATTGTTACTTGCCAAACACTGGCAATGTGCTTAGCAATCTGCTAAGACCTAGTCCATATTCTGTCAAAAATGTCATGATCCCTTTACTAAAAGTTCTTTGAACCTTTCAGATAAAATACAATCTCTTACTAAACTCACTTTATTTCCAGTAAACTATGAGTACATTCTGCAAATGTGTCATACAGCACAACATCCAAAAGCAAACTACTACACAATCTTTACTTGACACATTTATTTATTTCAGATATGTATGTTTATATTTGCTTTGATTATATTGATCATTTTCCATTTGAACACTGCTACAGTTTGATGAGAAAGATCCAAATACATGAGGATTTATTTTACTGACTGTTCTAATGGAACATACAGAAGTCACAGGTAGTTTGCCAAAGAAATTTTTTATCACAAAGACTATCATAGAATCATACACTGGTTTGGGTTGGAAGGGACCTTTAAAGGTTGTCGAGTTTCAACTTCCCTGCAGTGAGCAGGGGCATAAAAAATGACAAGATTATGGAAATTAAATTTCTGCAATTGTAGAACTAGTAAGTAAATAAAAAAAAACTCAAGAGGATTTTGATTAAGTACAAAGGAGTTGCTTTTATGCAGTTTCTCTTGCCCGTTTTTGCTGTGTTCATACTGACCATTGGGCTTACTTTCTCGTCCGTGATAAGAGAGAAGGACTTCCTGAGTATGATTCATTGTACATATTATAGATATCTCATTTACAGGAGTACAAGTCCCTTCCTATTTACTACAGGGGAAGTTGAGGTAGTAGATCTCTTGGAAGAGTTACATGGTACTTGGATGCCTTTAACTAAGTGAGATAAATGTCTTTCTTTGGGTCATTCTTCTGAGTGATGTCACTTTTGTTCATACAGCTGCCATGGGCCAAGATGACTGAATGCCCCAGACACTCTGCTTATAGGCTTTGGATAAGCACAAAGTACTACTGGATGAAATAGAGCCGACTGAGGCAACAGCAAAAACCCCCACAAATAGAAACAACAAAAGCATGCACTTACAGAAATGAAAGTCTGATTTTCTTTCCACAGTTCTTATCTGTCACTTGGCAACACTTTGATTTTTGAACTAAATTGATAAACCTAGCACTCTTGCTGACCTGAGCTGTGTTGTTTAAAGAAATAACCAAACCTCCAAAAATATCTGTCAGCCAGGAACAGCAACACCTCTAACAGGCCTCCTGTCATCTGTGCGTGTATGAAAAATCTGAATGCAAAGTGAGGCGAGACACATGTGCTGCAATTGGCAGAGTGCTGAAAGAGACCATAAGGAGAGATCCTGTGTCTGGTAGACGAGCTTAAAACAAATTGGCAGGTAGCATTTTTGAAAGATGAAGAGATTTTACTACGGTCGTATGAATGGCGGAAACATCAGTCCTGCTGAGTGACCTTGACTGGCTGGAGATAAAGTCTGCTAGACTAGATATCTGTAGAATCTAGCTGAAGCAGGGGATAAAACTGGAGTTCTGTGGAAGGATTTGAAACAAGGTGTAAGCATTGTCAAGCCCTAGAAGAAAGAAATTGCCTGTTCTGGAGACCAAGGATTTAAAAGTCACCTTCTCTTTGTGGGATATCTATTTCTGGAGTACATTCTCCTACAGCACATGGTGAATCAAATTATGCAAGTATCCTACGGCAATAGAGATTACCAAATGAGATAGGATTGGGATGACAGAAGATCTTCAGAGTCTATGGTTAAAGATACCTGCTAGGTGAATGACGTATTGAAGACTCCTGTGCCAGGTAAGTGGGTAACTGAATACATCTGGGGAGGGCTGGGTGTTTCAAGTGAGAGCTACGCGCGCTCTTCTTATGGATCTCCATGGTTCCTGAGCACACTGGGGCAGAAAGCAGTTTTTGGGCTAGCTAGTGCAAAACAGAGGCCAACTTGATATAAGCATGAAAAGTAGTGTCTGAAGGGTTTTATCTCTGGAGAAGGTGAACTCATGTTGTATAAACTGCTGATTTCATTGTTCCTAATTTGTAGTTTCTTTCCTACTTAGGGCCCCACAGCCCACATGTCTGATGTCATTCCTATTAGAGATATGCTGATTCTAAGATCTTCATCTGGCTGAAGCTTGTGCTCTGCCTATTTGTATCTTTAGTAGCTGTAGAGTCCAGGTGCCATAACTCCTTCTGTTTGGTTTATAATCCTCCAGGCAGATCCCTCCTGGCATGAGTCTAAGTCAGGCTTCTGTCAGCAAAGAAAGGCATTTCCCAGGGGCAGAAGAGCTGATCAGGGATTTTGCAGAGAACATCTTCAGAAAATATCAGTTAGCCAAAGCTTTTAACAGGAGCACAAACCCCTTTTGATTACAATCATCAGCAGAAAAGGTCCTCTCCTGTCCACTCAGAAATTTCTAATCAAAAGAAGGTAGTGAAGTCATTTGCTAGTGAACTAGTGTGTGTCCTAATAAAACTGTATCTGTGGGCACCACAGATACAAAGAATGGCTTTTCATGTTCTGTCACTCCGAAAGATGTCAGACTAAAAGCTGTCTGTGTTTGTCCCGTAGTTTTGTACCAAAGGTAATAAATAGGGTGGTGGAGAGCACTAGTGAATTCCCAATTTCATGTAATTTCTGTCTCTTCTCTTTTGAAGAATGAAATCATTCGCTAGGAGCCTTGTTTTTTCATGGTTGGCTGATTCACCTGTTTATTTCAAGTATTTTGAGATGGACAGTCTCTGGATACATGCAGTGTTGAAACTGCAAGTGTGGGACTTTATTTCACCAGTAGGGTGGTGGCCTATGCTTTGTTCTGCATTAATAGAGCAGCATTTTGGTAATATTTTATCTATTTGCCTCTCAGTCTCCAAATTAGAGGGCAAACACATTGGTTTACTATGTTACTAATGATTAAAATAACTATAGTCAGCATAGTTGGTGTGTGAAGGAGATGCAGGAGACAAGTTAAACAAACAGTTTAGGTTTAATATTCATTTCACTGTAACTGTCATTCAGAAACCTTTTCATAACATCAAGCTGACATAAGATCAATGGCACAGCAGAATACAATTGACAGCATAGCAGTAAAAAAAAAAATATTCCTACATCGACTTATTTAGAACAAAATGGTAACTGTCTCAGAAGGTTCTCTGAGAGCTGATTTGTTGCATGTTTCATCACCTACCATTACAGCAATGTCAGAATAGGGCCATGCAACACAGTCAAAAGTAGAGAAAAATGTCAGCACATCATATGCTAGCTATGAATTAATGGATTAGTGATTGGATGTCATGGTGAGACAACTTTCGTCTGCATCGACTAAGATTCAGATCCCAGTACCTTTGAAATATTTCTTAGCCTTTTAAAAACCTACTTGATGAAAATTTGACAGAAAGATCTGTGAAAAATGTAATCCCTGCATTTGCAGCATCAAACTGCAAGGCTTAATTGTCTGTCATGAAATGATTTCTCAATGACATGATAGGAATAATTTCTCAAATTATATTGCATAACTTATGGTAAGTTCAGAAATGACTTTCTAACTGTACATCAACTGTACTTGAGTATAGCCTGTTGCTCAGTTAGCTTTTGTATAACCTTCATTCTCTGTTCATAAACGCATTTTGGAGTTGCAAGAAAGTACACAATTGTGCATGAGAAGTGAGTACAGTGCATGACCTGTAACCAGAATATCTGTGAATCATAGAACTATGTGAAGTATAAGTTGCCCAAGTGAAAAAGCCCAAGCACCTCACCGAACCTGCAATCCATGCTCTGCCTTTGCACTATGTCACTGCCATATCACCTTCTCGCATACACCAGACATACTGCCCACTATTTGTACCCATCTTTTCCTTCTTATATTGACCAACCAATATGTAACTTGGACCCAAATATTAGAGACTGCAGCCAGGAGAAATCTGTCCTCCTTGCATGCATTTAGTCACCAGTTTTCCACATACTTCAGATTTTGTAACATGGACTGCTTTTGTCTAACATAAACGGACAGCTATAAAAACAAGCTCAAGCCACCTGTTTCCTGAAGGACATGTTACTCTTTGTCTTTGACATCTGCACAGCTATTTCCTTTCCCACTCAAACTGCTAGGTGTTTTGTCAGGGTGCTTAATGGCAAGCAGTGTACAGGAGGAAGGAAAATAATTTTTCTGGGTGTATTTGGGAAACTGATAAGAAATCCTGAGGCAGTTAGAACACAGAGCTAGCTTTTTATCTCTTCTGCCAGTCAGCAATACTGCTCCAAGAAAAGACAAAATAAAAATCAAGTGAGTCTGGAAGGGAAAAGGCCTGAAAGGAGTTTACCCTCCATCTTCTATAGACATGAACATAAACTTACACCTAGATGGTGTACAGGTATCTGTAGGACCTTGAAAAACTGCAGAATAGGAACAAACTCAGGGGTTTTGCAAAAATCTGTGACCTAGCCATGTACATCTGTGCCTGCATATGCATGTAGATAGATATCTGTGTGGATGAGCAGTAGAAGAAGTTGTGGATATGGACAGCAAACCTAGAAATATATTTAAAAATGGACCATGAAAGTGCACAAGTGCAAAGCCATAAGGAAACACTGAAAGGCATTTGTTTGCCAAAAAGAAAAAAAAAAAGAGCAAGTGACAAAGACAATTGTCTTCCAGTACATGACTAAAATGGAGAATGGGAACAATTGTCCCTCCTTGTTGACCTGTGCGTGATCTACTAAGGGTAGAACAAGAAGCAGTGAATATAGAACTATAGCAAAGAGGACGGAGGTTATGTGTTAGCAAAACTTTCCACAAGTAATGATAGCACTGGAATCAATAGCCTGGGGGAAGACGTGAGAAAGTCATAATTGCAGGATTTTAAGAACAGGTGGGAGAAACAACTGTCAGAAATGACATGCCAGCAACAACCATCAGAAATGCCATGGGGCAGGTGGTTGAACTTGGGTGACCTCCTAAGATCCCTTTCAGGCTGCTCTCTTTTAATGGGTCTGTGATTCAAGTGCAGCAGAATCAGCTTAAGAGAGAGAAATGCTGAGGTCTTTACAACTCTTGGCTTTTATAGCACTGTCAAGACAGCCAATTCTGCCAGAGGTCTGTTATATGGCATTTATTACCTGACAACATTGATCAAATAATATCCGCATACGGGTTTGCTAAGGAATCAAATAGGTGATATGACTTTAGGCTTCCTTAAAAATATCTTCCCCAATTGCGGCAGCTTTTAAAGTAAGTTTCTGGTCTATTAATAAACCAGGTAAAATCTTTTTCCTCAGTGCGATGTCACTTTTCACTAGGAGCCGGGTTTCTGAGCTATAAGAAAAAGTTCTTTTACAGGATCCTCAGATTTCACTGTGTGCATGCAGTAGTGGCACAGGAGGTAAGAGGAGAGATCACTCACTGAGGTAGATGATCAGGTTTAGTGAAAAGGAAGAGCCTCCAGCAGCAGATAAAGGTGCCCATTTTGGTAAAGAGCAGCTAGCAAGCAAGCTAGTACAGCAAGTGTGGGATGAGAAAATGACAATCCTGAGAGTGATCCTAGTCCTGTACTTAGTCCTTAGTTCCCTTCCCTATTGCTCAGACGTGGACTCTGTCTTTCCCTAGCTGGAGATATGCACAAAAAAGCATCCTAGAGATATCAACAAGATAAATGCTGCTTCTCCCATCAGCACAGGAAAAGGTTACTTTTGCTGTTCCAGTGGTAAAGGGTTGAGTTCCTATCATGAAAATGGTGCACTGGTGAAGGGCTCTTGAAAGACAGACTTGATGCTACTGCTGCCAGGTTCTAGGAGGAAAAGAGGACAGGAGAGTTGCGTTTTCAGCAATAGCTGCTGCCTAAAGTACTCAGCAAGAGCTACTACAGTTTCCACTGCTCTGACACCTGCAAAGTGGCAGCAGCACCTTACACAAATGCCTGCTTTGTCAGTGAGGGAAGCAAGGCCTGTGCAGAAAAAGAGCTGCACTGAGAGAGCACATGTGTAAAACAGGCTGTTGGTGAGCATTTTCATGTTTTCCAGAGGGAAATGTTTGTTCCTCAAGAAAGTATCACTTGGCAATGCACAATAGGGTGTTGGTTACAACCATGTCACTCCAGGTCCTTTACTTACATGTGTAGGACCAGGTAAATAAATCAGCCAAGTTCTTCCATTTCCTGGAGCATGATGTCTGACAGTTCTCCTAGAGGAGACGAACTTTATCTTAGAGTGAAGATTTACACCCCAAAACTGTGGCTGAGGCAGCTGCATTTGTATGAATTACTTCCTGAGACACTTGATAACAAAAATACTCTTCAGATCATCCCTTGCAGATGATGCTACAGTTCACAATTGTACTTTGAGTTCATAAAATCTGAGCAGGAGAATGAAATATCCTCAAAATCTACATCCTATAATTTCTGTATCCCCTGGGAGTGCATTTCAGGAAATAATTTTAAATGCATTGCCTTTAAACAAAGTACAAGCAATGCTGTGTGCAAAGTGCTGACTGTTGTCACCTAAAAGTCACTTGGATGTCTCACTGGCTTGAAAGTGTCTGCCTGATACATTCCTGGGCATCCTCTTCTAAGCTGCTCCTCTGAAGCTAATCTTCCTCTATAGTATGAAGTTGTTAGAAAACAGTCAACCTTCTTCATGAGCATCTTTAATCCTGTGATGGAAAATTGCCACCCAGTGACACCCAGTGTCAACATTGGAGATAATTTTTGCCAGTTTTCAATAGAATTGTGCTGTGTCTTCACACACCCGAAGGTGCTGAAGGTAGATGCTTTAAAGAGTACTTCAAAACATTAAAAGACACTGTGTACAAAGATTACTCACAAAGAAATTGTAGTGTAGGTATCCATACTGAAACCTTTTTCTGTCTTCATATGAACAAGCTAAGCTAATGCCGCAATAGAGTCCACAGTAAGAGAAACAGAGAGAAAATCTTTTTTATGCTGCAGCAATAAAAACTCCAGGCATTCCCCTGCTTTGCTTTTTATTATAGTTTTACAACAAACGTAAAAGATGCACATATTTAATTAAGCAGTGTTAAATAGACAAAAATCATCTGAGGATCAAATGCTTATGCATGCTCCGATTTATTTTCAGGTTTTATTTATAAAAGTCCATGACTGGAAAAGTAGAGATGCTTGCTCTTTTTGAACATCTGGTTCCCTTGGGTAAACAAATTTGCCACATGAAAAATAGTAAGCATCTTTAGGGAGCTGTAATTCATCCTTTCCAGTCTTTCTCAGTACAAAGAGAGAAGAGATTTGTACTTCGACATAAAATTTTTAGTCCAGAATCTGAGCATGTAAAACGGGTCTGTTATTTGTTCTGAACAGCCTTTGAAACAAGGACCAGGCCATATCCAGCAGAAACTAAGGGAAAGAGAATTTGGTGTTGATTAAAACCAAAGAAGCTAAGTCATTTGGAGATCTCCATTTCCGTCTCTTAGAGAAATTCTTGGCAGCCAAGAAGCCGCTTCATACTTCCCCTGTAACTGCACCTTTTGAAGCTGGTAGAAGTCACCATCTCTTGGACTGTTAAGTTGGATATTGGAACAGAATGAATTTATTCTGAAAGCAAAGAGAGCACAGGGATCCAGAAACAGAAAAAATCAATTTCTAAAAGAGAATGGCTTTTCACTTCTACCCCTGTTCTTTAGACGGATGGATGGATGAGTATACAGATAGACAGATATTCTTTTCTACATACATGTAAATGTATGAGTATATATATAATAGAAGAATTTAAGATGGCTCATAGGTATCAGATATAACTTGGTAGCTACCTGTTAATCTTCCAGGTTTTCTCTGGAATTTTTTGCTTGTGATATACATTCATGTAGCAGAACATCTGTTAGTCAAACACTGCTTGTACAGAATAATGGTAACTTCAAAGCAGTGAAAGCATGTTGTGCAAGGCACCAGGGAGCTGTTTAAGAAATATTTCACATAAAAGCCTTTTCAGAAGCCAGTTTTCCTAATGATGTATTTAGAACTTGATACAACATAGTTTGGAAAGATTTTATGTACAAACACTTTAGAAGTTAAGTTCAAACTGTGTGCATTGAAAATCTATTGGAAACCTAGTAACTGCAAAATTTTAAGTCAGTAATATGATCATCCAATTAGCAACTATCCTTAGAGTATTAGTTTCTGTATTCTGGTTGGTTTTTTGTGCTGTTTCAAGAGCAGTGTGCTCCAAGTTTTAGAGCGTAGCTTTTTGTATTGGTCTCCAGCTTCTGGCATTAAAGTATTACAGGAACATCTTTCAGCAAACTGTTGACAAAATTATTATTGCAGGCACCAAGCTGTTAAAAAGTTGCGTTTGCAGGGAAGAATGTAGACATTGTTTGCATGCAGTCATTTGGGTGCTAAGTGGAAACTGAATGGTATCCTGAGTGTAGAGAAATTCCACAGACAGGCAGACCACGGCAGCTCAGAGATGCTCGCTGCTGGATGGCCTCGCTGATCACCAGAGGGAGACAGAGCGTGTAACATTTCAGGATAGCTCTGGAAGCGGCAAGCAATTCTCAGGGTGAAGGTAGTGCAAGATTATGCGAGTTTCCAAAACAGTGGTAGATACACATAACAACGAGGCTTTATTGCTTTATTGTTCTCGTCAGGGTGTGCACACACATGACGAGAGACAGGAGAGTAACTTTGCATCAGCTGAGGACAAAATATTCCTGAATAAAGCCAAACTCACTACTAGTAATTTTATTTTATTCCAAGTTAATGCAGTACTTCTGCAACGATGAACGGTTTGACCAAATCAACATAGTTGCACTGTGCTTTGTTGGGAGAGAACTTAAAGGGTATTTGAGACCTCATCTTCAAACCAGAGGTAACCTGTTGTTATTAAAGAGGGCATGACTACATTGACAATAATTGTTTCGAAACTCATAAATAATAATAAGATGAGTTTTGGTGGCCAGAATACTAGTGGAGAAAGTCCATTCTCTTTGATAACCACAGTGCTTGTAATTAGGCTGTGTTACACCATGGCTCAAAAGACAGCAGAGGTCATTTCTGCCTGGATGCCAGGGCTGGACACCTGCAGAGCAGTCAGATCAGCTTGTGGATGATGAACTCAAGCCTTCCCTATTTCATCAGCCAAAAAAATGATTTAGAAGTCTACAATAGTGTAGCAATGACTGCTGGAAAAAAAGTCTAGTGGCCAAAAATCATGGTACTGCTCCAGGCAATAGGCCTGCAGATCTCAGAGGCAACATAATTACCTGGATGAGATGGCTTCTCACAGTTACCTCAGCTAATCAACATCCTCTGCTCTCAAGAATTTGCATTTGATAACTGCCTATCTGCTAAACATCTTCATTCTGCTTTCTATCTCGCTGTATTGATAGGAAAGAAAAAATTGGCAACTTACTGATTTGTAAGTACTTGGGCTGTCACACAGTTTTTCGCTGAGAGCCTATTCAGTGTCATTTCCCTGACATGTCTCAGAGCAGAACCATTCTGTAATGGTCAAGATAATGTGGACTCTTAAGTACTCTGTATTCCAAAACACATGCAGAAAATCTATCATTTCTTCTGTGTGCCACTCACAGGTGCAGGAGGAACAGATCACTTATACAGCACTCATTTCAAATTATGAGGTACACTACAACTTTCACCTATTCAAACACAGTGTCATGTAGAGTTATTTAAAGAATAGGAGAGAAAAAAGAAAGACACAGCAGCTTCCACAACGTGGAAAGGCAAAAAATTCTGTTAATTGTATAGCAGGTATCTTGTTTTGTTCTGTTCAGAAAAGTGCTTTCATATAGGGCTCAGGCCTTGGTTCATTTTGGCTATTGCAACCATTCTGAATTCAGTTTAGAGAACATGTCCCATATGCCAGTTCTATGAACCCTTTCTTTTGCAGCACTAAAATAATGCCATTTCTGGATTGGCCAGGCCAACAGGATTACCTGGGTGTTAATTGCTTGGGCTTGGCTTCATTGAAAGTTTTTCACATTTAAACATCTTAAACAGATAAGCAGACACATACTATTCTTTATTTATGCTATCTTCTCTCAGATTTGCAAAGTTTCTGCTAGTTCTCCCATGAGTTCTACCTAATGGATAAAGAAAAGAAGCCATATTTATTTTCACAGGTAGTACACACATTCATCTGAATATTACCTGAATGGTAAGTTTCTGTGCTCATGTAGCATGGTTTGCTTCAGGAAATCTCTCTGTTAATGCAAACAGAAACTTAAACAGGATAAAAAGCTTTTCCAGAAGGCAAAAGCCTAACAGTATCTCTATTTTCAGCATCCATTGTAAGATCACATTGGAAAATAAACACTACTATTGTCTTTATTTCATTGGGGTTTTTTCCTCTTTTATTTAGTCATTTACACTCTATTCATCATGATAAAATTTAGCCATCTATACTGTGTCGTATTAGCCAAATATTTCTTCTAAAGAAGTTCCTTGGGAGTTTTGTCATCAGTTTTCAGCTATACTGGGATTTTTTCCCAGTGTTTACGATTAAGTAATGTCTTTCATCTCCAGCGATTTTCAGAGTTTCTCACATGCTGTGGACTGGCCCCCAGTCATTCTTAGTTCTTCGAAGAATTTGTCTCCAGTGATGGGATTTAGGTTTTAGTTCAGCACATGCAGTGTTGGGTGTGTATATATAATATTTTTATATCAAAAGCAAACACAGTTTTGTAAGAGTTTCAGCCTGTATATGCACAAAGACAGGCTGTGTGTTTTAAAGAGTCATCGTTTCATTTACTGGTAGAGCATAACATGGGAGAGCCTGACAAGGGGCAATGAAGATATTAACTATTTTGGCCTGAGAGTCAGGAAGATAGCTGAGATCCAAAGAAGCAATTTGATGCTTTCTCACCATCTGCAAAAAGATTTTCTCAGCTGGTTGGTACAGGCTGCTACAGACCAGGAGTGAGCTCATGCCTGTGTCTGTCTCACAGAACTTCCTGCTGCAGCTGCTGGAAAGCCCATTTTCTCTCTCTGCATTTTCAGGCAACTTTGCTAAGGAAAGACTATGACATCATGAAAGTGGAACACACAAGACTTTCTATGAGAGGCCAGCTTCTGAAAATTAGGTATTTTCCCCTTTTATTTGGTCTTTTAATTCAAAAAGTAAGTTACCATTTGATAGTAATAGGAAACTTCTAATAACCCTTCTTCGATTTCCATGGTTCTCATTGGGCTCTAAACCGCATAGGCCACTGATTGCTGCTCAAATTCTTCTTTACCTTCACCTGTGTTCTTTCTCCTTTCCTCTCTTTCTAGAGGAAAGGGAGGGTTAAGTCTGTGTCCTCACAAAGGAGTAATAGCTCTTCCTAAAAGACAAGTCACAAGCAAACTATTTAATTGTAAATGTCTCAATGAAGAATTGGTACACAAATGAGACATGACTTCATCCTTTAACCCAGATGCTTCACTGGTCTGGGGAACCCTGGTGGGTTTGGCCCATTTTAGTCATAGTTGTCATGGGAGATGCTTAATGACTTAGAAAGGTAGCTTTAAAAATCTCCATACAGAATCCAGCATATGGTATATTTATTGGCAAATGTTAATCCCTGTAGGAACAAGTTCTGTAGCAACAAATGATGAATTACGTGGCTTCATAAGCACTCATGTCATCAAATGCACCATTGACCTTTTTACATTTTCTCGGGGATTTTCTGCTGTGTGCAGTTTCTCTGGTTTGGAAGTGAAGCAGTTTAACAACAGGCCCTGAAGGAAACAGGTAATCAATAATTTCAGTTTTGGTTACTATTAAAGGTAAATGAGACCCATATATTTGTTGGGCAAGTAAGCAATCCAGGGTTTAGCGAAGCTTAAACAGGGCCTAACAAAGAACATGAATACTCATAATACAGGGACACAGAGTAGAATTCCTTGACAGGAGGAAAGAAGTAAAAGTAGGTCAAAGAGGTCTCACAGTGCTAGAGGAAAAAATGTTCATTTATAGCATGCTTTTTTGGGCAAGAAGTAAAACTGTGAAAATACCTCGGCCCAGTGAATAAGTCTGTTTTGAATTTTAACAGAAAATGTTTATAAGGTAGCCCTCAGCAACCAAGAGGTTGAATCCCTATTTAGGTTAACCTGAGAGATGATCTGAATCTGTTGCCTGCATCCTGTGATTATAATTTTGGTCTTTAGCTTGTTAGGTCATGGAAACTCTAGGAACCATATTGAGAACTGGAGAAGGACTACCCAAAATGACCACACTGAGAAATGGATCAAAGAAGGTCAGGATATGGTCATGTCTGTCTTTCCTCATAGCTTGAGACTAATCTGCCCACAGGAACAGCATCTGAACCATCAATTTGGCAAAATAAGACCGCCGCTGGAACCAAAGCACCACTTCCAGCAGAACAGTTTTCCAAAACTAACATTTTAAGATCTGATAGAAAGGATCAGCTATTATTATGTGTATGTAACACTCACAGCTGTGTGTGTACAGTATACAGCCTGTGCTGCATGCAAGTACCCACTGACTACAGTACAGGCACACCTGGGACAAAGAATGCTTTTTTTCTCATTAACTGCAGTCCATGTTAAATCCAAAACTATAACCCATGTTGAGCCAGCTGAAGAATTTGACCTCTTCTGCCCTTGCCTCAATCACTGCCACAGTCTACTGTACCCAGCAGTAATTCTGAAAACTGGATGCTAGAGCTGGTATCAGGTCAGGAAGCCCATCTAGGAGAAATGGAACCTATGTTTCACAAGGTGCATCTGCTGCCAAGTGAAACCCAGGAATCCATATCTACAGCGGTGATGTAGTTAGTTTTGGTCCTGATGTCTTCCAGTGCTCTGCGCAACAGCCGAGATGAACTAACTTAACACAATGTTGCAACGCATGTACCTACTGTGTCAGCTGTGGGCAAACAGATAGCTGTTGGAAACACCTATTTTCCTTGTGGGCTAATCTGTAGCAGGCGTGTAAGTAAACATGAAGGTAGGTTGTCTTGGTTGTAATTCACTTGTAATTCAGATTTTAGCACAATTCTGAGGAACAGTTAATATTAACTTACCACGCATTTCATTATGTGCCCCTAAAGTCAGTGCTAGGAATTGTGCAGTGATTAGTCAGAGGGAAAGGGTGAGCTGTTGGCTGGACTACCACCAGTGTTTCTCTGTTTTAAGGTATTTCTTACAGGGCTTTTCTCCATGGCTGGTCTGGGCTGGACCACATTTCACTGTAGAACCAGAGCAGGGTCGCAGATGAAGTTGAGCTAGAAGTGCTGCTTCCACTACTTTTGTGAAGACTGACCAGAACCACAGCGTGGGTGCAAGAAGCCGGGCATTTTCCTAGTTCCTCTCTCATTATACATCTCAGGCTGCCCATCCACATCCACAGGGGCTGTTCACCAGACACCTGACAATTACATCCCCTATCCCTGCTGCTCACCCTCAGGACTCAAGGCAAGCAAATATTTTGTCAGCACCCTAGAAACAATTCTAGACGTCCCACTTACCCAACAAGGATGAGGCAAACCACACTATACTAGCACAGGCACACTGGAGTAGTTCAAACAGACTGAATCACTTGGGGTTTGGGTTGCCAAGACAATTTTTGGGCCCTGAGAACATATACATGCCCTGGGCCTGGGCTGCCTTCCCCATCTCATCATGACTAATGGTCTTAATCAATTGGAACTGCCAAGCCTGGCTGCCAAGCAGAATATTTTTACAATCCCACTTGTATTTATGCACCAATAAATACAAAACTCAGAAAAGAAAGTGTGAAGTAGAACTTCAGGAAAAGAAACAAACTGGCAGAAAGGACTGTGAAATGATGAATGACAAGGCACTGAGGGGTGGTACCACATGCAAATACCTATGCCTGGTTCTAGTGAGTGTTGAGAGCACTTCTATAAACAAGTCTACACAGATCTCTGAAACAGCATTTGGCACCTATTTTGAGAAGTTGTCTTACTTTGAAATATGCACTGGCCTCTGCTGGAGATGCACCTGCTTTTCTGTTTTCAGTCTTTTTCAGGGACAAATGCCACCCAAATTTAGAAGCTTTGTCAGAGCACTTTAAAACATAGAACTAAACCTGTTACAAGATAACAGCCACAAAGGATCTTAGTAGGAATAGATTTTTTTTATCTATGACAGACAAACCCCATTCTTTGGAAAAGACCATTCTCCTCTCAGGCAGCATTGCAGCTTTTTTAGCCAGGCAGAGGAAAAGATGTTGTCCTTGTTTGATTCCCACTGCTAGCCAGAATAAACAGCTCATGTCCACTTGTCACAGAGGAATCATCTTGGAGGAGCTTGGTATTTTAAAGGCTGGTTTTTACACCAGCACATGATAACCCAAATATTTACTACAGCTGGTCCTATCTAAAACATCATTTCTCTTTTGTTGCTACCTAAAAAAGACATGAGAATACTAACAACTTCTCTCACATCAGATCCTCAGCTCTGCTACTACTTGTGCACTGACTGCAAGCCTACACAAGCCTATTTGACCTACCTTTATCCAGATGGGGCTGACCCTTCAGTTACAGTTATTGTAGTTTTAGGAATGCATCAAGCTTAAATGAAACTCTTGGAAAAAGCCAGAGAATATCTCAAGTAGACCCCGGGAGACAGAAAGGGTAATCCATAAAGTATGACTGCTACTTTATCCAGATTTGCATTCTCTCTGCTTTTGTTTTTTCTGGGAGAAAAAAAAAAAAATAATAAAAAAAAATTGTTATTATGGACTTCTGTTTTCTGTCAATCTCTAAGCCCAATCTTTCCTACAACAGAGGCTGTCTGCTTCTGCTCATAAGGCTAGTAAAGTAAAAAAGTGAGAATTGGATGTATTTCCGCTTATCTGAGCTCTTATATCGTTTTCTTTAGGTTTCTTGACTTCAGCAACAAGCAATGAGGTGCCAGGCAGAAACTGGAAGCAGATAAGCTTGTCAAAAGACAATAGCAAAGCAAGAAGTTTCAGTAAGAATTTGTGTTAGTTGTAAATAAGTACAGCCTCAGTCAAAACAGGGGAGGCAGACTGGCCCAGAATTACTTTACTCTAGTAAGATTAGAGGCCCTTCTCATGCATGAAGTATATGAGCTGATTTTTTGTGTAATCCACCAGGAGTGTTTTATAAGCAGAACTGCCACATGGTCATTTGTCATTATAGGGCCGGGAAGACGACTGCTGAGTTTTGCCCTTTTGTCTGCCTCCAGATGTGAAAATTGATTGTGGATTGATTGTATGGTGTATTGGCTTACTGCTAACATCATAAATAAGGGCTGTAAATCTGCCCACTTTTTAACAGCACTGGCTAAGATAAGAGGCTGCCTATGTGGGATAAGAGCCCTACCGTGATTCCCATCCAGGCATTGGTAGCAGCAGCAAGGGGGAGGATAGTGACTAATTATCTCATGTGACGTAACATGCGATTGTGGCATGGTCAGGTAGCAACAGGCACCGGTGGAAAAAAACGCTTGTGAAGAGACCTGCTCACCTCTTTACTCCCATGCAGCCTTGTCGGAAAGAGAGATACCAAGGCTTCCTGTCGGCATCCCTTCAGGAGGACAGATGCTAGGCTCTAGTATTCTGTCTAAAACAACACCGCAGTGCCGAGTGGCGCCGGCGCAGACCAAAAAAGCGCGTTTTCTCTGGAAACTCCTTTCTTCCCAGAAGGCAGCAGAGGGGGCCCTCGCCCCGCAGTGTGCTGCTGAACGCCGCCTCCTGCCCTTGCCCAGTAGAGCCTTCGGCTGGAGGAAGGAAATAAGATTTTGCCAAGTGCTTTAACTCAGAAGAATGCATTGGAACGTTTCTGTGACAAGACAGGCACCGGCATCCTGTCTGAACAAAAAATAAATAAAAATTCAAGTTATCGACGCACGAGAAGCGTTACTGCGTGTGGGCAGCTGTGCACCAATACCGTGCACCAATCCTCCTTCTCTGCAACGGGCAATCTGAGAAGATACTCTTCTCCATCACTCCCCTGTGACTAGTGCAGGCATGTCTGACAGTTTTGCTCCCTTTCTAAGGCACGGTTTGATCTTGTATGGTTTTGGAATGGGCAGGACTCGAAGACACAGCCAGTGAGATTAACTTGCTTTCTCTATATTCGGGAAGCTCAGCCACAAAGGGTGTCATGTTCTCAATCCTGCCTGATTTTTCAGGAAGGTAGAACTGCACGTTTGCATTCTTCATGAGTAGAGAACATGAAATGAGAACTTTCCAGAATATTTGCCTTTTCCATATCAAGTGTACTGGGTGAAACTGATAAAAACTCCTAAATTTATCTAATACTACGTAGTAGAAAACTACTTAGTTTTCACTAACAAGGCAGCAAATTTTTTCATCACATATAGAATTAAAGGATAGGTAGTGATTTAGCACTGGTAACCAGAATTCATCTTATTTCTGGGCCTCATGCAACAGCACAGCATTATTGTCAATGCAGTAGTGCACACAAGCATTCAAAAGTGGATCTCATTGTATGACCCTGTCATAAAGCACACTCATGATTACAACTATCACTGAAGAAGAGTTTTAGTTAATTATTATTTCATGAGGTTTCATGTTCTCTACAAGAATAAAAGAATAATGAGTTGTCATGTCGAAGGTGTTCTTGCCACATGACAGGAACTAGATGATCTTTGAGGTTTCTTCCAATCCAAACCATTCCATGGTTCTATGATGGTATGTGTAATTCACACTTATTCCATTTGTATTTGTTAAACAAGAACTGTATACTTTAGCATAAAAGACAATTCATCCCTGATGCAACAGCCTACAATTCAGAGACAAAACAGAAACAGGAAAGAAGAATGAATGGCAACAAAACTTATTTTTTTTTACTTGTGATGTTTATCCTTTCCCTGGGATTCCACGTAGTGCAGCTGTCTCACTTCATGAGGTGTTCTGTGTTCAAGCGCAATGTAACACATGATGTTTGATTCCTCAAATGGACCAACATTTTAATGACAACCTAGAAAAAATTTTATGTGGAAATTGTAGAGTACCTCCTTATCACTTCTTTTTAAAGTGGTTGGACGACAGATAGACTGTGAGAGGAAAGCAGGGATAAAAGCAGCAGGCTAAATAATCTTATTTTAATGGCAGTTTCAAGGTTTTATGCATAAAGAAGATCATAATTTTCTTTTGCATAATTTACAATCAGTCATCTGATTATTTAAAAGATATGACTAGCATGCATTTCTAAGCAATTTTTTTCCCTACAGGAAAATTCACAAGAAATGTCAAAGTTACTGCACTACTGGTCTTCAAGACGTATAACTTTTTAAGTATATGGAAAATATCTGTATATCTTTTAAAGAAAATTTTTGTGATTAATTTTGTCATCTTGGTCTTTCAGGGTTTGTTATTTTGCCAAACACATGGAGGAAAGAGAAACATGTTGAGCATGCAATATTGATTCAGATGGCATACTCAAACAGCACTGTCCATCTGTCAGAACAACCTGCTTTGGATAAACAGTGAGAAGCCAGCCAGGAAGATACTAGATTTAATGATGGCTAGGGAGGAAAAGTGAGGAAGAAATGTGTGAAACATAATCAAAATTAAAAATTTGAGATGAAAGCTCTTATCTTCTCCAGATTTGTGTGGCAAATTCATCTCTGGGAAGGCATCACAAGGTAGCATCAAGCCGAACTTTCTCAGGACCACCTGGAGCATCTGACCTGCTGCACCTCACAGAATAGCATGGACATACCGTCTGTGCATAGCTCTCATGTGCCCTCACAACAAGGAACATGAACTCCACAGAGATTAAGAGCTGAAACTAGGTTTGTGGCCTTTTGCAGCTCAGGAACTTTTGCAGGTCCCTGGGGTTTGTGTGTTTCTCATATACCTGAGCAGCAAGAATGTCTGGAGAGAGAGAACAGGTGACAGTACAGAAAAGACAGAAATTTAGACTGTTTGCTTGCACCCTTGTACCTCCATGACCTTTTGACCATCTCATGTCACCCCAGCTGTCAGCCTAGAGCCTTGGAGCCATTTGATGTACTCATGTGCCAGTGAGTAGCCAAAAAGCACAAGGAAGCTGGGACTCGGGCTGGCTGTTATCACCCAGCGATGCTGTAACACTGAACACATTTCTAGTGACCTTAGTCCTGAAACTTTCACTGAAACCAGTCAACACTTCTAATGCTTCTCCGAGTCGGGTAAGGAAGCACTGCTGTTCTGAGTTTCCTGATGAAAGAACAGTGGCAGAGTAGGTATGTGACTCTCATAGCCTTGAAACATCACATCAACAGTGTACCTCCTCTCAGCTTTCTGATCAGTGCTATGCCAGGATGTCCCTTCCATCACTTTCCCATGGGACCACAACGCTAGAGACACTACAGCTCCATGGCAGATTAAATCTACCTGGAAAGAGCTACATCCTCTTTGATACTTCCCATGTCTTCAATAAAATTGTGCATTAGAGATTTTGTTTTTCAAAGGATCCTGGCATATAATAGGTTTTGTGAAAAACAGTTGGAATAATAACAGAGTTCATATAGCGTGCAGGAATGACTTGGGATTTGGTTTTTCACAGTATCCAGGAAAACCATCCTTTACTGGCTTGCATTATGCTGCTGAGGTGCTGCTGCTAACCTGGTACTTTTCCTTGTCCATCTTGACTAAAAAGGTACTGTTTGATTTGGAAACAGAGCATTTTTTATTTTAAATGGAATAGAAAAAGATTGATATTAAGCCCTAATTGCATACACGTCAAATAACATGTCACATTTAAAGGCTGCTGTTGGAGGCAACCAGTGTAATTGTATATGGACAGTGTAATCCAATTTACCCTGTTTTGTATGATTTACTGGTATATTTTGTTGTGGGTTGTATTATTTAGTTGTTTGATAATCTCTTTCCTTTCTGTTGTGATTTATGAGACGGAATTTCTGCTTGTTTTATACCAGCATGTTGTTTTGCCGATCAAAATCTCTTCGTGCAACGATATACAAAAAAGATAGTAGAGAACAACCCGCAGAGAGTATCTAATGTTTTCTTTAAACAGATTATTTATGGGGAAATACATCGGAGGAACCAATTTGCAAAGTAACGGTTGGTTATATGTAAAGAACAAATGCTGCAATCAGCACTCTGTGGGTTTGCTTGCATATGTTTTGCAGATCCGTGCAGTTGTCTAAATGATTAATGAGGACAAAATGAAAATTCTTTTTTTGCTTTTGAGCCTTTGTACTTTTCCCTTCTCTCTCCTGATGGTGGAGTCATATCCTCTGTCTTTGCTGCATCACATTTCTTCCTCACCTTTCTAGCCTTATCTGGGACCAAGCACAAAAATGGCACAGGGCCTGGCTACTGCCATTCTCTGCTACGCAGGCTACTGCTGCAGGCTAGGGGGGTTCAGAGGTTTTTGTCTGATTTGGTGGCTTAGTGCCCCTTAGTCACAGCTCAGGAATGAAAAGAGGATGGAACAAATCCTAAGCACAGCATAAAAGCAGTGTGTTCAAGGTGTTATATATGTATGCTAAAGGCAAGATGTAGAAAAATAAGTTAATTATGATCCTTAATATCTCCTAGTGAGATGAGAATGCAGATGCTTCATTTGATCTTCTACATGGGTATCAAATTCAGATTTCATAATACATAATTTTATAAGCTCTTTCACTGATCACTTACTGAGTTTATTTATAAAAAACATCAGAATTTACTGAAATGAAGTACACTTTAGACCTGTGAAACACCTGGTTTACTATGAACTCTCCACAAAATACAGTAGTGCAGTGACAGCAATGCCAATACCATTCCACAAAGTGGAAAGAACAATATTGTAAGGGTATGCAATGCTTAAAAGAAAATTTCATGTAAAATGTTTTATGTTTTATTAGAACCAGTTCTGCTTAGACAGGCATCCATTCAGATAATCAGTGTGAGTCCCAAGCAGCTGAACGATGGTGTACAGTCATGCAGGCAGCCTTCTTAGATCACTACGGAGGTCATAAACACAGTGTTAAATTGGTGCTGTTCAGTTTTATACCTGTATGAATTCATGGTCCTGTTTCTGGCAAGAGCAAAAATCAAATTGGCTTCTGTAGGCACCCAAATTCACTCAAAATATTATCAGCTAAATCATTAAATCTCTGATTATGGCTTCATTTATTTATTATTCATATGATTCAGATGTCAGCATGATATAATCAGGAATTTAGATGGCTATAAAGAAAGAAAAAGAAAACAAGGATAAAATAATCTCTGTTGACACAGAGCAAATACATGTGTCTGAAATAACTTAGGAAGCAGGAGCCTTTTTGTTGAATTCAAAGAGCTTTGGAGGGAATGTAAAATACTTGGTACACTATTGCATGAGGTGTGCTTATACCTTTAATACATCTCACATATTTGTCAGGGAGAAGAAGTGAATCTATTTTTAGAAACAAACTTTGCCAGAGAAAAGGGAGCATGAGAAAGTGCAGTTCCCACCCAAGCTGTGAATTGGTATTTCTGGGTTAAGCGACCAGGCGGCTTGATGGGCCTACTCAGAATTACAGGTTTACAGGTTTTCTTTCTCTGTCTTTATTCCATCTTTTTTTTTTTTGATTTCTCCATCTTTTGCATTCATAAGCTCAGTGGACACTAGGCTTTTAACCAAAAGACGACAATTTATCCCCTTGAAACAAAAAAAAAACTTCACAAGTTCAGGTGACTTCAAAATTTACAGAACAAACAAAAGCAAGACAGAAAAGAAACTAACATATATTTTTTTAGCATCAAAGCTGCTGCTGCTAGCAGAAATTCAGGACTGTCCTTATTTTTATAAAATACCTAGGCAGTCAAAGAGCATTTTCCAAGGAAGAGACAAGACAAGCAGGTTGCTGGTTTAGATGGAGGAAATAAACTAGTATGGTATTCTGTTATCTTTCCCACAAAATGTAAAAATTCAAAAAATTAACTGTGGAGGCAGTGTTCAGAGAGTGTATAAACCAATGGCTTTCCTTTAATCCTTTACTAATCCCTTACTTATCTCTCCTATGTACATGCATTGTTAACAAAGATACAAATGGAGCAGAGACATGCAGGCACTCTAAAGGAGTTAAATTCCAATATTTCAAGTACAAAATGCAAAATACCCTCCACTGAAAAAGTCTTTGTACTGACCATATCATATTTAATTTTTCAGATTTGTAAATATTTTCACAGTATTTATTAGCTCACATATGTGTATTTTCGGATTATTGAGATATTTCAGTTTTTTTAAAAATTATGGTACATGTAAAGATAATGTAATGATCGCCTTTGAATTATACCAATGTTCTAAATTTTCATTATAATTTAGGAATACATAAAGGGAATGTAATTAAACTTCTACAATTTTTATGTATATTTTATGAGATAAATTGAGTTAAATATTTAGCATTTAATAGTTAATTATATGCTAAAAAAATACTTCTAGTGGAAGAAGACCGGAAGTTGGTCCCTAACTGATATTCCAGTCCTTTCCTGAAATTTCGTTCAAGACGAAGTTTGGTGGAAAAAATATAAGCTATAATATAAATATATTATTTATATATATAGTGAATGCACTACTTATATCTGAGGTACAGGCCATTCATGGCAATAATGAATTTGGCATTTGAGTGTTTCAGAGACCAGCAAGATTTTGTTAAAGGGTATGATACAACTGGAATTTTCAATCTGCTCTATTTCAGACAATTTGAAAGAAACAGGGCTGCAAAACTAAAGCATAAGTTTGTTTCAGCTTAACCTTGGTTTTTGTATCATTTCATAGGTTACTTTTATCATTTTGGTTTTAAAATTGCAGTGAAGGGGAAAACCTTTGCAGATATGACTCGTATAATCAAGTGTTGTTGATTCCACATCTGTTAGCATATATTTTAATGGCTAAATGTGAGGGATTATCAAGTCATCGAGTATGGAGGTGTCTGTGATTATATTGTTTAATGCCAGATATTCTTCTGAAAAATCTCCACTGTTCATTGTGTGTATGATGATGCTGCTGGAGGAGGTATGAAGCAAAGTTGCAAACAAAATTAACTAAAAAAAAAAACCAAACCAACAAAAACCCCCGAACTCTTTAGAGACTGGATAAATAGTAAGAAGCATGTTTAATACAACTAATTTACAGATGAATGTGGTGCCAAGCCAGAATACATTAACGAGATAAGGCTGCAGGGTCTCTAGGTAAGATAATATATTGCTTTCATTAAAAAGCAATCTGCATGGACCACATCCACTAACACTGGAAACTCTGCAGCTGTCACCTTTATCAGGGGAACAAGAGCAAGCCACTACATTTTAATCACTGGAGTTTGTCAGGAACGAAAAACAGCCAGCTTCCAACAAATCAACAGACATGTATCCTGATAAGGAGAGTGAATTGGAAAAGGACAGCTACACCCCGCACTACACCACCTATTCTGGAGTGATCAAAGCACTGTAATTGTAGCAGATAAATCTACTGAATTAGGCTCTGGGATGAAACACCCGTCTTTTCACAAAACAAATGCATGTTTACTTGAGTCATATGTGACATATTTCACTTTTTAGTTTGAGTATTCCCAGTAGTCCACAAAGACATCAGGAGAGAAAAATAGGACACTTGTATCCAAAATCCAGCAGCATTTTTTCCAAAGTAACTTTCCTGATCATTACACAGTGATTAATATTTGCACTGCAGTTACTCAGCTATTCTTTTGAGTAGCTCTGCCAATAAAAGTAAATATAATTATTTGCTAATACTCCTAGTCTTTGAATTTTTCATATCTGATTTACACAAGAGCAGATACTATTTTTCTATGGCAGATAATTATTCTTCAAAGAGATGTCAATAAAGAATTGAGAGGGGCAATGCTTGGGATAATAAAACCTCAAAGATTCTTGCAGAATGCATATTATGAGAATCAAATTTTAACCTCTGGTGAAATCACAGTTATATGGCAACTATATGGTAGGCAATGATAGCAGATATGAACCCTATTATGGATAATATAACAAGAATTTCCTGTAATGAAAGAAGCATTTACTATAAAACTGTAATGGAAAATTATTTTTTTTGTCCAAGGGAAATATGGAAATACTTGCTTGCTTGCTTGTGGAGGGACAACTATAACACTTTTTTTTAAGGCAGGGAGGGACTGATAGACAAGACTTTTTTTTTTTTTTTATGAACTAGCACAGTGAAAGAAGATTAGGTTTTGGGGAGAGGTATTTTCATGTGCAAGAGCTTTGGCGTACTGATTAAAATCAGTATAATATAATGGAGACATCTTTTAAAAAGTAGTAATTCTAATATTATGTATACAAAGCTTGGAGGGAAAGAAATATATCAGCTTCATAAGATTTACATTTCTGAACTCCCCTCTAATGTACTAAATTGGCTAGCATTATCCCATTTCCATGAGCTGGTATGGTCCTTGCTGACAGTCCAGGTGAGATCACTTAGCTAAACAGCTGACTACCATTTGCACAGCAGTTCAGGCTCTTAATCAGCAGTAAGAAGCATATAAAATAGCTATTACCTCAAAGTAACAGTATTCATCTTGAGAAATACAACTCACAAAGAATCATTACTGTGGTCTGTTATTTGTTGCTCATTAGAAGACTAAATTTAGATGGTACATGTCTTCTATTTCTAGAATTTTAAAACTTTCTGGCATTCAGCAAATATTCCAAATAAATCAATTAAATCTATGTTATTGGAACCCTTCACGGTAGTTTTGTATATCAGATCCATTCTCCCATTGCTTATTAACATACAGTAAACAATCAGCAAATGTCAAAGCCACAGATCTCAGAAATTAATTCGAGTTCATAACCAGAAACATCGTTGTTATACTGTTCTGAGAGGTAAGCCTCAGAGAAAGTGTCCTGTGTCTCCTCCGTGAGGACACACATCTCATCTACAGCAATTAAAAAGGCATGTGGAGGCAGGCACCAGCAGATACAGTCAGGTCATCGCAGAGACTCAGCAAAGTGCCAGAGCAGTTGTGCAGGACACACGTCCAAGCTTCCATTAGAAGTCTCAGACAATGGGAGCCTGATTTCCACAGGCCTGGAGCGTATATGGTCTGTAGCTGTGTGACTGCTGCTCCCTGAGCCCCTTTACCAGGCTTACATGATTATGCCAGTGCAATAAACCAGAGTTCACAGGACTGTCCACCGTATCTTTCTGCTGCTTGTAGGCCTGGCTGGCTATCCATGAGAACGGTGTGATGTGATTATGGTGGTCCTGTGCTAAGCAGGTAGCTAAGCAAACCAGCCCCTGTCACTTTCGCTGCTGTGTTTTCTGTTCTTGCTAAAAGCTGTGATAACCAGGCATCATCCCCCATTGCTCATTCACACAGAGATATGTGCACAAATCCTGTTCCCACATGCTCAGGCACACTGTAGAATGAATCCACAAATACATTATTTTCCCTGGCTTCATTGGGAGATTTTGTTTGTCTGTGTGTCTGTGTGCTTCATATCACTGTGGTCCCATATGTCTTAACTGCTACAGACGTGGGGACACAAGGTTTTATTCTGATGGGTGTAAGAAGCTCACTTAGACTGCAAAGAAAACCTCTGTTTCCAGGCTCTATTTAATACTACAATTGATCTCAAAATATAAGAGAATTATGTTGTTAAATTATGCTGGAACAAAACTGGGAATTATGATTGCATTTTCTAAATTCTCCAAATATTATCTATGAAAGAACTCCAGGCTGGATTTTATCATATGCTTGAAACCTGTTGGTTAACTGAAGACAAGAAAACCAAACATGAAATCAATCTATTTTTACGCTTCAACCCTCAGAATCAATTATTTTTTATCTCCTCTGCATTTCAACAGTCTTTTTAAGGGTAAAATAATATTCAGAATGGCATGAGAATCAAAGTTTTCTTTTTGGCTGTCATTTTCTTCTGAATAAAAATTTGTGTAATCCATCATTTGGAGAGCTACTGAAATAAAATCACCAATACTCTGTCAACACTATGAAGAAAGTCCCATTGTCTTTCTGTTTTCTTGTACTTTACAAGAGAAGATCTGAGTATTTCATGTTGATTGCTTGATTGGCTGCACTGGGACTCTTTAAAAATACTAAAAAAATCAACAGCCTGGTACAAATCAAACACAGGCTTCTATCAGTCATGAGCCTGGGGTATTATCAGAGGTTTTTACCCAGAAAGATGTCATTAAAAGTTGCAGAAATTAATTGGTACCATTGGATGTAATGGCCTTTCCTGACACAGTTTCTCAAATGTAAAGAAAAATTATGGATAAAGTAAATTCCTCATGGGATTTTTATAGATGCCTGCTTTGTTCTGTTATTGTTTATTGCAAATGTTATTACTGTGATCTATTGCCCCATCATGCTTTGTCTATACTGCTTATACCATTTCACAGCCCACAACAACTGAGGGCTTCCGTCACTGACCAAGATAGCATTTATTTTTAAATTCTATGTTTTATACATTCCTATAGCGATCTCTAGGTGTTAATTTTGTGTGTTTAAAATTTCATACTCAAACACATCTTGTTCTGATTGATTAAATGTTGTCAATGATCTTCCTAGAACAATTGCGAATCTTCTCTCAGAATGCTCGTCTTCCTCTCCAGTTAGTTTAATTGCTCTACTAAGCTGCAGAAGCTATTGGTTTATTTCAATTGTTCTGTTTTTCTAATCTATGAAACAGGTCTGTTAGAAGACAGGTTTTACTCCCTTCCTTTCTAAATTTATTGCTTATAAGACTATCTATCTTCTTAATTACAAGTTAGATTATCCTGAGAGCTAGCCTTCCAGAAAGGTAAATCTTTTAGAAATGCAGAAAAATAAGAAAAATAAGAAATTCAGCATATGCTTTACAGCAGTGCAAATATAATAGCAAATTAATCTCCCAAAATTAGATTTGAGATTCACAAAAGGTTTCATATTTAATACCAGTTGGTCTTCTTAATACCGTCTCTGAAGTCACATCATGCAATTATATTGCATTGCATTTTCCATTCTGGGTCTTGAAAGATCCACTTAAAAGGCATTTGGAACAGTAAGTCTTGCTTTAAAAAACTGATGTGAATTAAACTTTAAAGCATACTTTTCTTCATTAAACCTCCTCAGAATAGGCTGTGCATAATTTCTTGGACCTTTAGGTTAACCTGTTCAGTGTTTTCTGGTTAGCTGAACACAAGAAAACCAAACATGAAATCAATTTATTCATGTTTTTACAGAAACTTAATAGATTGATTCAGGTATGCGTTGGCAATATAACCAAAACCCAGTAAACATGGGCAAAGAGGAAGTCCCTTTGCTATACTATAGTTTCAGCAATGGAGGGGGAGAGGAGGTGGGGAGGGAGCTTCCCCTAGGCTTGGGCTCATCATACTCATATGTGAAGTAGCGTAAAAAGGATCAGCATCTTTAACCATCTGCCCAGCCTTCAGTCTGTAAACAGTGATGGTTAGCCTGTCATCTTTCAGTTTTAATCTCCTTCTGTTGTATGTGTTAGTAATCTGTCTCCTGCACATGCATTTTAACTCTGTCTGGTGATGCCATGCCACTACTCTATCTAGTTCTGGTACCTTCAGTGTACAGCTTTCAAATGCACACTTTATCTCTTTGTGACTGTCGGTTTGGTTTTGTTTGAGTAGTTTCAGAGCTGTGTTTCAGTATTCAAATTGACCACTGTGTGCTAAAGTTGTAAACCCTTGCACAGCCCCAGCAAGACTTTACTGAAAACAGGAACAATGGGCTGCATGGGCTCAAGGGATCAGTAACTCAAAACCCACAGATTTTTGTCCGTATGTTGGGGGTTTTTTTTGTGGTGTGGCTTCTCTTGCCAATGATAGTTTTATTCTATGGTAGGCCTTTGATGGCCTATTTTACATGGCACTATAGTCGCATCCTGGTTGTAATAGTCACACATCCCTATAGCAAAAGTAAGACCATTGTTATTTAGACTTTTGCTGTCACTTCAGGAAAAAAGTCTGCATTTCAAGAGCTCTAGAGGTTGAATAAAGGCAGTTCCTGCAGGGCAGCGCTGTAAGACGGGGGATGTTGACAAGTCCCATCCTGTGAGACTCAGATCAATGGGAAAGGGCTTTCTCTTCCCATCCTTGGTGATATTAAAGACCACTACTCTGCCATCTTTTTTATTTAGTGTTTATTGTTCCATCCTCGTCTCTCCATTATGGGTCAGACATCCCATATTATTTCATGATCCTCACTGGGAGTGTTGAGAAGAGCTGTATGTTTGGTATCATATTGGGTCTTCATGCAACCGTACCAAAGTGGCACACATCTAAGCTGGAGCTCACAGTGACACTGTTCTCATCTGGAATTGTTACTTTTAGGACCCCAAATATCACTATCCATGTAGATAGGTACTTGTGGGACAACACTGTGTACCATTAAAGCAGCCTGGGTACATGTATTTCGGCAGTGTCTGGAAGTTAAAGCAGTGCTTAAGGCTGGGATCTTGCTTCCTTTTGTCTGATCATCTCCCAGCTCCATATGATTTTTTCAGGTGCTCATTGTGAGTATGACGTTGAGGCCATGTAGTGAAGGTGTGACACAGCTTTTCAAGTGATATGGCATTTGCAGAAAAAGCTGTAAGTAGGCGGACACATCTTTTTTAATCAACTAAATCAACTATTCATCATATGATTTAGATTATTCACTTTTTTTAAAAGTTGTGATCTATTCTTAAACATCTCATAAAAAGGCTACATTTAACAGATGGTTTTCAACACCTACTTCAACTCCCTGTAATTCATGCCTGGAAAGCTCAAGTGACGTGTCTGAGATCTCATAACCACTGTGTGTCTTTGTACTGAAAATAGAGACTGGGTTGCACGTCAAGTGCCTTGCTCATATTTGTGTAATTTCATGGGAAGAAGAACCCTTGGGTGGTACTCTGTTTCTTCTTTCTCATTCAGAAACTTGTACAAAGGCATTCAGAAGCAATGCATCGGAAAGTTCCTGGGTGCCCATATGAGCAACCTGTACCTAGTGCACTCCCTTGGCTGTCAGCTTGCAAGATGAAGCCCTGAGGAGATGTGAGGAACATCTCCAGAGAGGGTGGGTAGTTGTCTGCTGCATTCATTTCTACCATGCAGTGTTATCTTCCCTGTACCTTATGGAGTCAGGAGGCAGGCTGCTCTCACTCACCTTTCATTTCTCCCAGGGGCTTATCCATGGATGTATGGTATGGATGCAAGGACACCAGCTTGCTAGAGCTCAACCTCTTGCTCTATTTTCCACCAGGTTGCAGCAGCAGCAACCAACAGGTCTCAGAGTAGTATTTCCTAATTATGGTCTATGTATTGCTCTTCTGACAGCCATCCTTACAAAAAAGAGTTATAAAAATCAGCCTGCCAATGTGCTCTGGAAGTGGAGTTAGGTCTTCTTAGAGGATATTTTTCTGATTCATTTAATCTGCTGACCACTTCACAATGTTAGCAGAGGGAAACCTTCATTTTTACAAGGTCATCCATGTAGACAGGCTATGAACCTCTGTGTAAAGACTTGGCAAGACACACATCAAAAAAGGCCTGTTGTGCTTCCAGTAGTGTCGAGGCAGTGTGAGCAGGACCTGCTTCTATTTGTATAGTTGTGCTATTCCCAGAGGTGCAGAGACAATATATAAGAATGTAGCCAGATCCTTTTAAAGCCCTGGAACAATGGGATGCAGATTAGACCAACTCTTTTTCAGAAATGAGTGGGTGCTTGATCCTTGGTTTGTGTAAACTGGCAGGGCTGTGACTAGCTTTAGTGGGGAACTGTAGCGATTTAAAACATTTGAGTGGCTGGCTCACCAGGCAGAGCAATGAGAAATGTAGGACAACCAAAAAGAGACATAGACCTTTAAAAATATGTTGATAATACAGATTTTTTTATATATATGCTGCAGGCTTGTCTTTAATCTTTAAAGTTCTAATCTTTTGCTGTCTTTAACACAGATGATGATATATTTTTTATATATTTTCAAAGTCATGCTCCTTTAGAGGTCTTATGGCTGTTTGTGCTTTTTTGATGTTTGAACCACCATGCAGACCTGGTAAGTAGACGAATGACCATGATAAATGTGCATAATGAGAAAGTGATAAGAATTGCAGCATCTGACATGAGTTATGTCTCTCTTGTCCAGAAATGGAGATGCTCTACTTTTATCTTTACTCTCTAATTTCTTAATTAGAAAGAAAGCATATTTTCCACCCAGTGCATATGTATTTGGCAAGCATTTTGTCTAATAACAAGATATCTCAGCCAATGACCTTATTATAGATACTGCTGCAATTTCTTGTTTAAAAATGTCTCTCCTCCCTGTAAAGCATGAGCCACATGACCAAGCAGTGATACATAACAAAAGTTGCTAGACATAAAATCTGATGGGATCCTGATGATTCGCAAAAAAAAAAAAAAAAAAAAAAAAAACACCAAACCAAAAAAAACAAAACAAAAAAGCAGGATTAGGGCCCAATCCGGCAAGCTTTTGGAAATACATGCTCATTTTCTCACATATATGGTCTGATTCCAGTTGCTGGGATTAGTTACATGAATAATGACACACATATGTATTTTGAAAACCTAGCTATTGAGATCATATTCTAATCTGAGCTCCCCAGAAAGTCTGGATCCTGAAAGCCTTATAAGGGCAAAATTCCCTTTAATGAGATTTCTCCCATTGATAGGACTCTTGCTTTAGAAAGACAGCAGAAGTGTAGCCATTGAAATAGTCCTCTAATAATGAGCCTCTACATGCTGTTGGAGAACTAGAGCTGTGGATTTTTATAGAAAATGCACTCTGTATTTAGCAACCTCAACTTTCCAGAAATCAAATGAATGGTCTCAATTAATGTACCATTCAGCACTGGGTTGCTTTCAATCCAGTGATCATTCATTGTCATTACGCCTCTACTCTGCAGAGATTTTTCAGGCCAAACACTTCCACTGAAAAAGGATACACATTTGTGGAAGAAGTGCTTAATGGATTGAACCTACTTCTCTCAAAGTGAGTGGCAAAACTGTTCACTTTTGAGTGAGAAGAAGACAAGATTAACATTAATAAAGCTATACCAAGTTAAGAAATTCTGCATGCTGTGAGCAGCAAAACTGTATTGGCTTCAAAATCTTAGAAAGAGAAATTAGAATTAATCTCTTTTGCTTACATGCTGCACAACTATTGTAAAACGGTATTTTATTCTGCCATTTAATTATTTGCATTATTTTTCTGTTACAATTCCAAATTACTTGTGCTTGAAAGCTATCATGAACGTGTACTGGGGCTTAAACCACGACAGAATAGTTGAAAGCAACTACCCAGATAACTGCAAAAGCGTATTGTGCCTTTGTTTTTCTTCTGCTTGTATCAAAAGGCAAAGTTTATAAAACATCAGAAATACTATGCGGCTTAAACCACGACGGTAGCAAACAGGAAAGAAACATTTTGTGGAGGGTGTTCACTTAGATTTTCTTGGTTTTCTTTCAAACTAAGATTTGTTTACTGGAGGCATTACAATTTAGTGAGACAAATTAGGCTAAACTTTTTATCTCTGGTGGTTTGCACATGCACTGATAGAACTAGTATTTCTTCTAAAGATTGCCTGGGAAGATAAATGAACAAGAGGAGCAATTAGAGTAAGGAAAAACTAAAGATTGGCTGACATGATTTAAGTTTACCTCTAAAGCAGTTTGTCATTTTGTCTCTATAATCTCTATCAGAATTGACTAAAACCGTAAACATAAATCATTATACTAATTTATTTCACCACACTGTGGTCTGGGAGAAGAAGATTTCATTTTTTTTCAACAGACTTTGGGGGATTCAAGGAATTGCAGAACTTTTCTAATATATATATATTAAAAAAAAAACCAAAAAAAACAACCAGCCTAAAGAATCATTGATTAGGATTTCAGCTTCTTTAAAATCTGATTTTTTTGGTATTAAGCCAAGAAATGTTTCTGTTACTATTATTAAAATATCTATTAAGAATTCAGAATAAATGAGCATGGATTTTATTTTTTAAGTGACTGTATAAAGCTTAATACAAGACAAAACGTAATGCAAGGCTATCAGTTAATACTCCACACTAGACCAGTTAATAAGTAGCCTTCTCTCCTGAGATTCATCAGAACGAAGTCTGTAGGACTGTGGAATACCTTTATGGGAGAGAAACCAGTAGATATCTGAGGACATCTGGAGTATAAATCTCCATGGGCTGTCACAAGGCCTGTTACAGACCCTCCAAAAATAGAGCTCTGTATGTCTTCATTAGGAACTGTACTAACAACACTGGCTGCCTGCAATTTTATTCAGACACTGTGGTAAAGCAAGGATTATATTATGTTGCTCTTGTCAACTGAAGATCTCCTAATAAGTGACTTTAAGGAATAGACTTTCCAGTGCCATTTAGACATCTACGTCCTGCTGACTTGCCCATTTGTGAGTGGTCTCATTTGGTATATGCCAATGGCAGCAAGATCACTGCCTAAATTTTTCCCCCCAAGGAACACCATCAGAGATTTTGTCTCCCTCTGTCCCTTTATGCCTGCACTCCTACAGACCCCTTATGACACAGGCTGTGTGTTCTCTAATTTCACCAGCAGCCAGCTATACCAAAATCAGAAAAAATGAAGTTTAGTTCTGACAGCTAGATCCAAGGAAATGGAGAAGAAGGAATTTGACTCCAGGTCTGGGAGGGCAGCCTGCAGCTAAATCTCGTTAAGCATATTGTGAATATTCTGAGTGTATTTCTAAACCTGGGCTAGGGATTCCATTTTTCTACAAAACCCTTACCTAAAAATAGGTAATTTGAGGATGACTGGAACTTCAGGGTTCTGGTTTCCTATGGAATTGTATCTCTTTGTTGATCTGCTTAGTAGTCCAAGAAGGAGAGTGTCTACCACAGACATTTCCCCTGACAGATTATTTATAGTTCTCTGTGCCCTGACTTGGCACCTGTTTTCATGAAGCCTTGAGGAGTTTAGCTTTCTTTCAGACAACTATCCCTCCATATCTCATAACTTGATGTACTCAAAGGGTTCAAATGATGTTATAAGGGAATACAGAGATAAACTTTACACATACATGCAGAACATGATTCAATAAACCGTTGAAAAATATGATAAACCAGGATCCATCAATAAGTATCTTTAAGCAGAAAGCTTTAGGGTTTTAAGAAGCCTAGCTTGCTTTGATAAATGTTTCAGTTATGAGTCTTCCATGTCTGTACTCCATTTAATTCAGACTAAATTCAGCACAAAGAGAATATGGCAGGAAAATGTGTCCTTCCATTAATTCACTGCTGCTTAATATAATGCACACACCACATACATGCACATCTCCCTGAGAAATACTTACAGGACTTGGTGTTCCACTGATTGCACTGGGCATCCACTGTGGGTGGCAGTTCATCATCCGGCCCATAGTGATCCCTTGTAGTCCCTGCAAACTACAGAAGCAGCCTGCGGGGTTGAGCGCAAGCACTGGAATAAACTTCACTACCTGTATTTTACTTTCCTTCCACTTTAGGCTTTTTTTCAACCCTCTCTTTCACTGCCAAGTATGAATAACTGAAATCCCACTCTTTTTCAGATTTGTATTTCCAGACCAGAGCTTTTACTAACTAAGCTGTGTGAGCAGCTATGAACACAAACAGAAACCTCTGACTCTGAAAAGCCAAATTCCCACAGAATACAGTAGAATTGCAGGAGCTTTTGCTTCTTTTTCAACTTTATTTCCTATGCTTTTTCTTAAAAAGCATTCTGCAAAAGATTAGGTGAGTTTCTTATCTTTCACCCCTCCCTGTCATAGGTAGACTGGCTATTACGACTGGAACAGTAATTTTCATAATTAATGGCAATGTGTGGGAACAAGAAAGCACTCATGCCCAAAAATGCCAAAGACTTCTAAACTTCTTTGAAATATTTCTAAAGTCAAGGTAAGCATTAGTGATGTAATGAACCAAGACTAGTTCCACTCCTGCCTTGGCCCTAAAGCAGAAGATGTGATTGCAAGGAGCAAATATTTCAGTGCTCTCTATACAGGTAGGCCAAGCTGAGTGAAAGCCAGAAAATTCCTGTTCGTTTGTAAATTCATTCAACAGAGGGAAAAGAGGCAAACAGTGCCAGATCTTCCGCGTGAGCAAGAGAAACCTGTTGAGAAAAGGTTCTTCCCAACTTTGAACTCCAGAGGGCAATAGTCCACAGCACGACAGGTATGTAGTCGTTTATTAGAAAAGGTCATTTCCAATAGCTTTCTTGATACCACCAGCAGCGCGGGGTGCATGCCAATAGACACATGGCAATGGTGAGTGCAGAACATATAGCCAGGGTTGCCAGAAGTGTAGCTGGTAACAGAGTGTGGGGTTATTTGGGCACACATCATTCAAGCAAACACTCTCGCACAGCTTTATTAATGCAACACACCATTAGACTCTGATTAATCAGGAACAGCAATATTTTAATACCACTAAATTCCTTACTATTATATTTGTTTTTTCAAAGGTGCACTGCATAGGGCCTATGTTTTTCAAGTAAACCACTCCCAATCTGGCTGTGTCACCAGCAATACCAGTAAGCACCCCCCCCGTCAAGCTTTTCACAGCTATTTAGTTGGGGTTATTTTTGCATTCTTTTTAAAACACCTAAGTTTTAGGGTTTCTTCTCTTGTACCATCAACTGGTGCAATAGCACAGGTTCTTCAAAATTTCACAAAGCTGTTCGATGATGACATACTTATAGAGGCAATACCTATGATGTCAGAACATTGCTATCTATAGTGTTAATCCCAGAAATGGGCACAGTAATTGCAGATTTGTTATCCCTGGGTGTGAATCTTATTTTTAAAACTGGAATCACCACATGGGGCTTAATATTGCCACGCTTGCCTTCAACTAAATCTAGAAACTGTTCTATCACCACCTTCATACCGAAAGCACTACATTTGCCTAATTTAGATACCTGAGGGTTGTATTTCCTTCTGTAGTGATAAGCTCTTGTGGCAGTGGCATTTCACCGTGCCCAGGAAACTGCTGCACAGTGAAACTGAAGAGGATCTTTTTTTAGTTATTATTCCTCCTTACTAATCAGAACAAAATTTTGTATGGATGTATTGACAAAATATAAAAGGACATTGAGGGGATCATATCTAAGATAGAAGTAAACCTCAAATTTACATTTAACTCTTTGAGTTCAATCTGAGTTTAAAACAGAGGGAGCAAAAAATCTCTCTCTGATAATTGTGAAAGCTCTGGCATAGAAATCCACAGGACAGGCAGTAAGGGTTTATAAGAAAACTGTGATTCCACAATCAACTTTACATGTTCATAATTAGCAGTTTATAGATAAGGGAAAACAAGTGGTCTAAGCAACTTACTCTCCCAGAGTTCAAGATCATTCTTCAGTAATTGATTCAGCTTGGGTGGATGGGGCTTTGAGCAACCTGGTCTAGCAGAAGGTGTCCCTGCCTGTGGCAGGGGCTTGGTACTGGATGAGCTTTAAGGTCTTTTCCTATCCAAACCATTCCATGATTCTGATTCTCTGATTCTATGATTTTGTGGAGAAGGTTAAACAAAGCTATCTGAACTTCAGTGGAGCATCTGATGCACTCTAACATGCAAAATAATCAGTTAAGGTAGAGATTAACATAAGAACTGTGAATTTGGTGGTACTTTGCTAAAACTGATGTGGCAGCTTGCTCTTTTGAACAGGAGATTAAACAGCTGCTCTAAAGTTACAGGTGGAGTTTCTGAGAGGTCATGATGGGGAGTGATATTAGTTAGCAGTCTTTGCGCAACAAGTTGTGCAGTTGTCCAAGGTGCAGAGCTGAGAGGAACTGTCAGCAGCAGGGGATCTGAGTGTCCTACAAGAGCAACCAAATAGCAGTGAGGGTTGCAGTAATAGAAACAAAAGGCACCTTAATCATAAAAACTGCCCAACTAATAACATAGGTACTGGTAAAAATCTGTGCTGCATATGAGAAACTTTGTACTTGAAAATGAGAGACAAACAGCAGTGATCATAGATCACAATATAGTCCTCAATCATATGAGAAGAAAAAACAATGAGATATAGCAGACCAGAAATATTGTACAGCGACGTTTTACAAAGATTTGTTGAGATTTCGTGAGGATGTGTGTGGCATAGTAAAGTTTTAGTGTCTGTTAAAGATAAATGAAGTCTACAGGTGTTGAGGAAGATGTTCAGGGAAGACGAGTAGCTTACAAACTCAGCCCCTTCTACTCATGTCTCTTTGATGTGTCTTTAAGGTGATGAGAGTTCCTATACTCTTTTGAATCACTCTGATGTTACAGAAAATGGCCTTTTATATGTGGATTTGTACTTGTCGTTAATTTTGTAACTTGCATGCCACTCTTCCACTTTTACCCACAGACTCTCTTTCTAGACATTCTTTTTTTCAAAGGCAAGTTTTTTGGAGGTCTTTTTCAATAGTGTCTTTTCTGAATGGGGAAATGCAGTGTCCTTGGCTTTTGCCAGAGTGTTTCTTCTTGCTCTTTTTGTAAACTTGGAGTATAAAATGTTTCCTATGTGCCATGCTAATATCAATGCTGTAACAAACATCAACATTAAATTAAAGTTCTCAAGTTATATGAGAGAACAGTTTCAGGTTAGGAGTAGTTGTGTTGCAGAGATGTTTGAAGCAAAACTGAGGCAGGCAAGTAGAGAAGGCTGCTCAGAAAACATATTAATCCTCATCCGACAGTGTGACCAGCACAGAGTGTAGTATCCAGGGGCCTGGGGGTGTGGGGGAGTGGGGAAGAGGTATTTCATGTGCAAGAAAGATTTTGTGTAGATTTCAAACTCTGTCTTTCGTAGGATGCATTAAAAAAAAAAAAAAAAAAAGCTTGCATTGAAGCAGAGCTCGCATGAGCCTGTCTTTGCCTCACTGAGCAGCTTGGCATCTGTATTTAAAAAGTAAAAACATAAAAGTAATGCCTCAAATATGCGACTAAAGCTGCCCCACATTACCAGAATTTCCATTACTACTGGTGTATATCAGTTTTCATATAAGTGAAAACAACTGGGTTTGTTCTAGAGCAAGCTTGTCTGTATCAAAAGCATGTTGTACATTCTAATGTCAAACAGTACCACTTTTCTGTAAAACAAATTTATATCTATTAACTAAGTGTTGCCTTTTGCACCCTTGCTTTTCCACATCTCTCCATTCCATCTACTTGCTTCTCGGGACACACGCAAATTGAGTATATTATACAGTGGACCAATTAGTTTTTAATGATGCAGTTTTGCTCCCTATATATTTTAATCATTATTACCAAAATTTATATCCCACCTTTGTGACTTTTTGGGCCTGTGACTGCCTGATAGAGCGCTGATGCTGAGCTACAACCCCACCCTGTCCTTTGATCCTTGAAGAAGGTACCCTTTGCCAGAGCATCTTCCATTCTGGCCACAGATTTCCTGCATCTCCAACACTTTAAAAAGCCCCTCTAAGTTAGCTTTCCGCTGTTTCCACTCAGGGTCAAGGTAAAAGGGTTGCAGGAATAGTAGCAAGGGGCTGTGTTTTCAGGTGTCATCAAACCTTCCCATACCAAAACCCGCACTGAGCTGTGTTTAATTATTTTTATTTGTTTTTCTAGGAATGGTTTATTGAGGTACCATAGCATACAAGTCTATACCACTGAGGTATATTTTATTCAAATACATCTTTCAAAAGGGGAGAAAAGGTATGACAGACGAAACGTGATTGCTAACAAGAGCTCATACAACTTTCAAAATGCGACGTGGCAGGAATCTCTTCACACTCTGGGCAAATGGCACATGGTACCGGGAGACATTAGGTTTTTAAAAGTGAAGTTAAACTGATAAATTAGACTTCATTTATTGAACAGCAGTTACAGTCAATTGCCCAGGGAGTCATTTGACACCTTTGAAGACCCTGCTAACTTAATTGGTGATAGTTTGGGGGCTGAAGGAAACATTTAAGCCTGTAGCAGCAGAACACCATGCAGCATGAAAATGGAGAAGACAGGCATTCTCACTGACAAGGGGAGTCATATATAGATTTTTGTGTCCATTGTTTTTGCTTATTTGTGTGTGTGCTTTACTCAGTCAATCAAATATAATTGACACCACTGGGTTCTGTTGTTTTGTGGATGACAGGAGTTAATGCAAGAGAAAAAAGCTGGAAGTAAACTTCCCCCTGAAAGGCTGTGTAAAGGTTTTTCCACTGGGCTTGTGACATTTTTTGCTCAATTGTATTAATTGATGTAGTGACAAGGCAGTTGGAAAGATGATGGATACTGATCACTACACTTTTCTTTTTTTCTTTCTTTTTTTTTTTTTTTTTTTAAGTATCTGGGCATTAACATAAACTGTGCCTTTGTGTAAGCAGTGGGAATGCAGCCAGTAAGAATGTAAGATGAAGGTTCAAGCACCTGCAGACAGAGTTTATGGGACTCAACAGTCATGGCTGGAGATTACTACAGAATGAGCAAGGAATCGCCTTGGGACAGATTTTTACTAAGGACACCCATGTCTCCACCTTGACTTTCCTGTTCCATTTTTCCTTATGTGTTGGAGCCCTCCAGATGTACCAGTTTCTTGCATCAGTCCAAAGGGCTAATCTGGCTCTTCCTTAGATTCAAAGTATCTCCAGATTCAGGTTGGAAACATAATGGCCTGAATAAGGTGATAGAGGAGGTCAGTATATTTTGGCTTCCACAGTTAGTTACTACAGTTAGGTGACTGGCTTCCAGCTCTGCAGAGTACAAGTGTGGTGAACCTTGGATTTAAGACATGATGTAGTAACTAACCTGTGCCTTTCTGTGAGCATACTGACAAGACCACACACACATTTGTTATTCTGCCTCACAGCTTTCCACAGAGGACACTGTAGTCACAGCACAAAGGAGATGCCCCACGTGCACATTGGCCAAGTTCAGAGACAGAGACAGAAGAAATGTGGTAACAAAAGCAGAACTTTGCCTTTGAATATAGATACTTGATCTGAGCTAACACAGACATCAATCAGTCAGTTTCCTAAGGAACATCGTCTCTAGAGTTGTCTCAGTATGTAAGTTCCATAATCATAATCTTAGTTTTTTTGAAAAGACTTGTTTCTGAACCTCATTCAAACAAGGTGGCTGAAAAGGAAGTTTGCAAGAGTCCAGGCTTCCAGAAGAGAAAGTCTGAGGCCTTGACATAAAAATGTAAGTACACCTGTGAATCAATGTTAGGGGGAGCATAGGTGTCTTCTATGAACCCACAGGTTGAATGAATATTGAACCAGTTATACTCTTCCATTTACTCATTGTCTGTGGTTGTGGTTACTAGGTTGTGATGATTAACACATTGTGTGTTAATGTCCTAATTAAAAACTTGGCTTTAAATGTCCCACCTTCTTCTTCTGGGTCCTATTACCTTTTACTGGGTTAAGTCCTACAGGTAAGAGAAAGTTGTTCCCAGAGATCTCATCTAAATGCAATGTTTCATGAAGAAAATTCAGGTAAATGCAGGAAAACCAAGGTTGGTTTTTTTTTCTTTTTTTCATAAATAAACTATTCCCATGGGTGCCTCTATGCCATAAATATCTGCTTTAGCAACGTGAAATAAAAGACTTGTGCCCACAGTTTAAGTGATCTGAATTCACTTGCTCCACTGCCACTGACATTGTGTAAGATGGCAGCAATTCAGAGTGAGAGCCACAAAAGGACTTAAAGAAAGGACTTAATGTCTTGCTCCTTCTGGAAATTCTCAGTACAAAGTATTTTCCTCCCACAATGCAGAAAGCCTCATAAGAATAGAATACCCACAAAAAGGCAACCTGCCTAGGAGAAGTCCAAGTTAACCAAAAGGAAATATGTGGAAGGGAGAGACAGAGCTCTGTTCTCTATGAGTCAGGGAAAGGTGGGCGGACACCTCTTTTAGCCAGAACTTTAGCCAGGTACAACCTCTTTTCTCTAGATTTCTAACCCGATTCTTCTCATATAACATGCTTCAGGGCTAGATTCGCTCACAAGGAATGGTGCCTGGTCATGGGTTCACTGCCCTCCATTCTGATGTGGAGCAATGATTTGTACGTGGGCTTGGGAAAGCATCATGACCCCAAATCTGTATGACACCAGCAGAAGGTTGTGCCTTTGGTTCTTGCTGGAGCTGTTTCAGGAGGGGTGGATCTGGCCAGCATGGAGCCAGGCTGTTGCTGGTGGTGGCTGAGGGAAGCAATTCTCATCTCTGAGCAATGAACAGTTTGATGCCAAGGCACCTCTGGTTGTGCAGCAGCAAAAGTGAGTATGAGTTTTGCTGGTGGATATGTGAGAGTCTGGAGACTGTCTCTTTTTGTATTTTCAGACTGCAGAATTATTTTTCTGTATTTCCATAAATCCCCAGGAAATGTGCAACAAAGAGAATCTATTGTTTCCTTCAAGTCTGACAGACTTTCCTCTTTGGATGCCTTGGTGTGCCTGATCATACTGCATAGTGTGCAATAGATGAAACAGCCAGGTGTCCTGCCAGGGCAGGTATCTCTAGAAAAAAGTTGGAAACATTTTCAAAATAAATTGTAGGTAATCAAGGGAGATACAAAAACAAAGTAGACAATATCAGTGTAGAATTACCTTAATAGTTAGTCAAAGAGTAATAAATAATTTCTTGTTATTTCTTTGGTACCTATTGATACAGTTTTCCAGTTTGGAAAGTGAAGATCCATCAACACAAATCTGCAGTCGCTTCCAAGTATTTGACTGTTATAATTTCTAATCTTACACAAAAGCCTGTAATAAGCTGCATACAATTAAACAGTATAGATGACTGTGTACTTTTAGTGTACAAGCTGATGGTAAATGAAGAGCCAGTTCGAGATGCATTTCTGCTTGAAGAATGCCAAGTAGCTACCAAAGGGAGAGCCATGAGTTTCACACTTCATTGAAGGATAGAGTGGTCTACCAACAGTGCGGGCTCCTGGTATAAAAATTGATATGCTTGCATACCTATAGGAAGGAAAATCTTTTTTTTTGCTAGGAGGACTAAGATCAAGTGAGAGGGTTAAAGGCACTACACATCAGCAAATAAGGAAGGGAGAAGGTAGGGAATGGCGAGTCATCTGAATGAGGGAAGGGGACTCTTTTGATGTAAGCTTAGTGTAAGCAGATGAATTTCTGTTCTTGTTGAGTTTTCAGCTTTGACTTTTGCATGTGTAAGTGTTCTGCCTATTTTCAGATTTCATGGGCAATTGATGTACTTAGCCTGCTTTGATTAGTGTTTTAAGGGAACTGGAAGACAGCACAATGTTCCTGTCCTAAGGATGTGGTGAGGCTATAAAATGGGGCTCAGGGGAACACCTGAAACATTTCAACTCCTCAGCACATCTTCCACACTCTAACCAAAGGATACCAGACACCCGTCTGAGCTGCACAGCCTATGGTAAAGTGCACATCGCAGGGATCAAACAACGAGAAGCTTCTCAGTGACTGTTGATGACACTGAAGGCTCTCTAAAGGCAATAAAATACTGGAACAGAGGCTTGAGCTTGGAGGCTCACAGAAGGAGATATGTTATACTTGTGCAGATGAGATTTGCTTGCTCAAGTAGGAACCTGTAAAATTATGAGGAAGACAAAAATCAGTATCTTGAAGGAAAACATAGAACTTAAATTATTCACCTGATTAAACAGAACCTTCATGATGAGACTTTCAATTTTGGTGTCAAGTTCATCTAAAGCATTTGAATTTCATTAATTTCAGTAAACTTTCAGTCACACTCCTGTAATGTCTCAGGATATATAACAGTACAACACGGAGTATGGCACAAAGAGGTGATTTCTCTGGGATAACATACACAGTGAACTGCACAATCAAATCTGGAACTAATTTTTTCTGGAACCAGTGCAAAGCCTTGTCCTTTGAAATGTACTGTTACTTCAAGTGGGTGATCATACAAGGGCATTAGTATATTACTGTCATTGTAATTTAGCAGACAGATTTTAAAACGTATAAACAGAACCAGCCACCTTCTTTTGCTAGGGAAAGTACCACATGTCTGGAATTGTGAATTTCTTGTAAGCTAATATGAAAATTGTAAGGTGTTTTCTGAAGTCCCCTGGAGGTCCAGCACTACAGATATGCCAACAAAAAAGACATACACACAAAGGATGATTTGGACATATGCAAGTGAAATGGGGTTTAGAACAATTTTTATCATTATTACTACTCTTTCCCCTTTGGATCCCTTTCAGATACTTTCCAAAGTATTGATGTCACCCTGGAGCTGACCTTACTGATTAATCCTTCAGAAGTTTGATCATATATGTATCGATTTATGTTTCTGTGATGTGTTGTGTCATTATACGAAGTAGGAGCATGAACTGGCACCACTGAAAAAATCTGTCAGTGGATGTTTTGTTCCATGTCAGCAGGAAATTTTTGTTCTATACAGCCCTTGTATGAACAGAGAGGGAGTTATTTCCCAATACTGAAATAACTCCACAGTGTTAGTACAAACAGTGTGAAACAAACGTACAGACACTCCCCCCTGCAGATGTTTTTAATTTTCTGGTTAATTTTTCCAATGTAATTATGTCAGTGTGGGAAACATTGGCAGCTACGGGTAAGTCTGTAGTCAGCATCTTTTCTGCGTTTCATTATGAAGTTGGAAATAGTCCTTTGTGCTAGGAAGATAAAATCCAGTAAAGCTTGGGAATTGTGGGTCTAGAATCTGCTATCTTTTCATAGCGGAATGGGTTCGACTTTCAATCAAAACCCAAGAAAATAAAACAAGCTAGTAGTGGTATTTCTTGTTGAGATGGTGAATATCCTAACTTAAGCTTCATCACAACAATTTTTTTAGTTATTCTTTGCTTGTTTGCATGGTAATTAGTTAAGTCCTCAAGGTAAACAAGTGGAAATCCTTATGCTAAAAATTGGAAGGAAGACCGAATTTGTTGAAAGCAAAATGCTTCTCAAAGTATTCCATAAACTGTCATTTGTGGAAACTGTGATGGCTTTGAAAGCTCACTAATGCATGATACAGCTCATCTTTCAATTCAACATCATCTACTGAAAAAAATCCATGCATTGTTATTTATTATTCTTTTTGAAGTACACTGATTGCTTCACAGAAGACATGGAAAAACATGATATTTATTCAAGAGGATTTCAGTGTATGCTTCAGCTGTGTCACAGTAACTGTGACAAAAACAGAGGCAGCAATGAATGTATCCCAGTATAAAAAACACACTTGTGATTCTACACTGTAGTACTGAGGAACACACTCTCCTACTGCTGCCGGTCCCTTCATGCTTAGTCATATATGCTATAGCTTCTAATCAAGCAACATTTTTATTTCCAAACCATCATTTGCATACTCCCTTGGATGCATACACATGCATACGGATGATGGAGCGCATTAGGCAACTACAAATCTATCTACAATTTTATTTCAGTCTTGCTTTATCTGTGTGTAAATGCGAGCCTGTGTCTGGTGTTTGTGTAAAGCTAGATTTGTCATTTATTCTCTGGCTGGATTTGCAGCAATGGAAAAGCTGTAGTGTTCTCTTAGACAAATTCCATGAGGTTATACTGTGTGTGATATGTGCTGAGACCAGCTCTGCCATGCAGAGAAATGCACCTAATCTATGTGCACATGCCAAATGAGATCACAAAATTTTGTGCTACTCCTTTTAGATATTCAGTAGGTAAATTTTGGCTTAATTTACACAGGTATCCTGACTAATCCACCAAAATTGTGGATGTAAAATAAGCAGAGGGTTTAAGATAGAGAAGGCTGGAACAGCTGTACCTAGCTGCCCATTGAATTATTAATGCCTAGTGGCGTCTTTCCAGGTTATGGCATGAAGCCACCACTGCATCACTTCTTCAGTTTCCTATGCACAGCACAGGTGAATGCAGTCCTAGACTCAACTTTCTTGCAGTAAATGGTATGGGAGCTGGCTTTTTAAATATACCCACTATTGAGGCGCTTATGTAATTAGGCTTTTCTAATGGCCCTTATCAGTACGCAGTGCCCCTTCCTACTTTATAATCAGCATCTAAATTGTACACATTAGCTCAAGATTTTAATAAGGCTTCAAAGAATCTAGGTCTGAAGAGTGCATCAAGGAAGCAATAAATATTTTAAGGAGTAACATGTATAAAATATTGTCTGCATGTGGAGATTATAATGGAAGTGCATTTCTTTTGGTAATGTCTTGGGTTAAATATTCTGAAATCAGGATACCTGCAGTATAAAATTCCATGTTTTGTAGAATTTAAAATTGCAGCCCATCAGAGCTCTGCACTTCTGCTTTTTCACTCACAGCCAAGGCAGGTGCTTTGATGTATATGCAAATATGTTAAAGTTAATGGTCCTTTTATGAATGTGAGCACTTGCCAAGATTGACCTTAAAAGCTGAACCCTTTTCAGTAAATAAATGAAAGAATAGCTTTTGAAAAGATCTCTTCACAATTTTTACTAAACCTGCTCTAAAAACCAAAGCCATTTAGGCAGAACAATGAAATTTAGTAATATTATAAAAACAGAAGGATCAGAAAACATAGAATGAAGTTGAGCCTTTCAGTGGGTTGTCTTACCCTTCTGTTTTTCCTGAACCTATGCCAATTTCATATAGATCTAAGCTTTGTTTAATTACCATGTTTATGTGTATGCTTGCATTCACCAAGCAGGATGACATTTTCAGCTGATTTAAACCAGCATTTTGAATCAATGTTGTTAGTGTTTTACATCAGTGGAGAATGCCACCTGTACTATGCAGCTGGCATGCTAAAAGAAAAAGCTAGAGTTTTCCTCATGTAGGGTGCATCTTCCTTAACACATTCACAGGTGAATAGAAGTGTGATGTGCAAGACATACTTGACACCTCCTGCAGTTGGATTCATGTAATAGACACAATACTTGTAGAGTTCTCTCTAGCTTTTGACACCTGCTCTTCATCTACCAGGTGTGATCATGCTTACATGTTGGGATGAAGCTGACAGCATTTTTGCAGGCCTTCCAGGCATTTGTGTTTTTCACTTTTCACAGTAATAGATGAAAAAGAAGCAGAGCAAACTGTTGGTGTGGTTATCCAAAGTTCATTTTCTCTTTCTGTTTATTGTCCTGCAATTGCTTCTTCAACCCATGCTATTGATCTAGGGAGGGGAGGCTTAGTGCTATGCCACAGTCACATGCTCCTTGGGGAAAGAATAAATGATGCCAGAAAAAGAAGGGGAAGAAAGGAAATTAAAAAAAAAAAACAAGGGAAAAAAAAAAAAAAAAAAAAAGCCCTGAAGATTGACTGGGGGCCCTTGTGAATTCTGTCTTACACCAGAGCATCATTTAAGTCTATGTTCTTTCATCTACCTTGTTTGCAGTAAATAGCTGCCCATTATGTCAGGTCAGGCAAGCACTGTGGCATCACAGCTCAGCAGCCATGATCAGCTTGCCAAGCATGCGGGGAACAGCCTCCAGGGAGCAGATGCATGTGTCAAGTTCTTGAGCTGTCAAAGCTCAAAGCGACAGTTTATCTGGGGGGTTTAAAACATCCTTGCAAGTTTCCCCTTCTTCTCTTCCCCCCTCCTCTTGTTGACAATCTGCTTGAAAGAAGACAGATGCTGAAGCAGTTTTCTTTAGACCTGTTTAATTCCACAAGGTGCAACGTACCAAATACAATTCTGCCAGTCTTTTAAGAGACCAAGTTGAAGAGGCAGACATGTTGTCGTGGGGAAGGCAAGGCGTTCTTTATGCAAACACAAATATTTCCGGATGAATCCGATACTATCATTGCACCTTCCTTATGTTCTTTGCCCACAATAAACAAACTACATTAAAGTTCCTTAAGCAAACAAAGAATTGTGTCTGGGGTGACATTTTTCAAGATGCTTTTCAACCCATTTTAGTTGACTATTTTATAGCCCTTTAACACAGCACTAAGTTATCAATATGATATCTATTGCATCGTTTTAGCCTTAGAACAAAATAGGGTTGTCTGCAGATTTGTTTGCATGAAAGCAAGGTTTATCTTGTAAACAGAGCTGAATTACCTATGAAAGCATATCTTAAAATGCCAGTTTTATATCACTGCCACCTTTGCAGGCTGATTCTGTTCATGGTACAAACCCAGAACCATTTGTCCTAGACATTATGTCCAATAAGGTATGCTTTAAAAATATGTTTTCTCAAAAAAAAAAAAAAATTATTCTGTACTGTCTTCACAGTTTGCCATCCTCTGATCACAAGGAAGCCCATTTTCACTCAGGGCAAACCTTTTTCTGCTCCTGAGTGCCTTTTGCCATGCATGAAAGACAATTTCTATATTTGCTTTCCAAGTTTCACCTGCATCAGGAGGAGGGGATGCATACTTTTTCAAGACATCTCTCATTTTATTGTGCTTCCTTTCTGTCTTCTACAAACACAACCCAGGCAGCCAGCAATAGAAAAGCTTCATTTGAGATGATCCTGTCATTGCCCTTCTCCATAGAACAAGAAAAGCAATAAAAGTAGTGAAAAAAACCTGAAATAGTACTCCCTCACCAGAACTTTTGTCATGCTTGACCTCTGAATAATTTACATTCTCTATCGGAAGATACAGAGTTTAGGAGTGCTTCCAGCAGGGAGAGACATAGTTTAAACTGGGGAAGAGATAGAAAGGTGCATCAGGTTTATTCTTCTGTTTTCTTCATTCTTCAGACAGTGCCCTTAAGGTATCTGCAAACGAAAGTGAAAAAAATGTTTTGGACTTCCATATGTATATCCTCAAATTCAGGGACAGCAAACTGGCCTGCATGGAGTTCTCAATTTTCTGTATGGTTCCCCAGTGCTGATCATGATACATATGCACACAGCACTGAACAAAAAGGCATTCACTCACTCTTCCTTTAACAGGTAAACAGTCAGGTTTGGAGTTAGCATCATTACTTTCTGGTAGCTCTGTCTGATTTGCACCTTCCAAAAGTCTGTCTGGAAAACTTCTCGCAGAAGCTACCTGAGTAACCGCAGAGGTCCATTATAACATCCATCCATCTTTCAGTATCTATTCTTCAGAAAGGGAATGCTCACAATAAACATATTTGCAAAAGACATCCAGCTAACATGTGAACCTCTTCTTAGAGCTCTTATGGTAGCCATGGTCTTTTCAACGGATTTCTATTATTTTCTTCTGATTTCCACCCAAATTCAGATAAAAGAAATCTATACTGACCCTGATACGACTAGAATGGCATCAAGTCTTTTTCTTTGGTCTAGACTAAAGAAAGTTTCCTATGCCTCTCCCAATTTTCTTAAAAGTGTTATGTTAGATATTGCATCCAAACCTAAACTGACAGGTTACTTACTGCCAGTAGGGCAGTGTTAACCTCAATCAGATAGATATAGCACAGAATGCCTAATGGTAGCACTAAGTTTTACATGTGTGGCCTGCATCATGCTGGACTTGTATCATGCACTGCCTGGAACTGAAAGAAAGGAAGCTCAGTCACTGTGGTAATTTTCATTTTCCCATACTATCAGCATGCTGTTAAGATAATTTCTGAAGAAAAAAAGTTGTTGCGGGTCAATTGTCACAGGTTATTTATCATTAGATTGCTCTGAAAATCCTTTTGAGTCACCTCCTGTACTTTTGCCTGGCAGCTTATCAGCCACTGGATGAGCATTTTGGGCTCTTCCAGATCTGTAAACTGAGCCTAGACACTCCGACACAGAGATGTCAAAGTACAAGGTCTGTGAGTGAATTTCCACAGTTCAAAAAAACCAAAACAAAAACCAAAAAACAAACAAAACAGGAAAGTAAGCTCCCCCAGTGGTAAAATTTCACAAGGAATGCAAGTACATACAGTAACTTCTAGGCTCCTCAAGCTTATGCTTAGCACAGCACAGGCTCAGTGGATTGCTGAGTCACAAAGTGAAGATTTGGAGTTACATCTGAGTATGTGATCTCCACCTGGCGCTCTGCGTGCGTGGGCAATGATGTTCCTCTGTGCAACTGCTTCACAAGGACAGCACAAGATGGGCTTCTAGAACAAACCTACATTATTTTCAGCCCCAGAATTCGCCTCTCTTATCTGTCCTAGTGCATAGCGAAGTGTCAATGACTGGTGTTCTTCCATTTTGTTGTATCCAGCACCCTCAATCTTTTTTTTCCACTAAGTGGCTGAACACTTGTCTGAGAAAGACTAGTAAATGGAGCAAAGGTAACACTCCATGTTAGAGATTCTTTACATCCTTTGCGTAAGCTGGTACATGGCATAGAAATACCCAGGAGGCAATTAACCTTTTTTTTCATGAAATGGAAGGTGTGAAGAATGTGTCCTAAGTACAGGGATATGCTCTGAATAATGAAGCATTGACCATGGTTTTGTTCTCTATACTGAATAACAGAACAAACCTATGAAAAATATGTGATCATCATGCATACAACCAGTTGGACAGCCTTGTGGCTGGCATGATCAGACTTTTGCGGGCATGATGCACTAAGCAAACATGGTGTTGTTCCAACATTTTTTTTTTACTCTTTTTTTCTTTTTTTTCATCTACAAAACAGAAACTGAGCAGGCAGTTTGTAAAGATAGGATTTTTCCTTAAATGGTGTTCACATATGTCTCCATGGAGAGCAATGTTTATTCATGCTCCATTGGAAAGCAGGAGTTAGATTATAGAAATTGCCAAGTACTACAGTGATTGATGAATGCATATGTTAAAATTATTTTTTCCTATTACATTGAAATCAATAACTTCGATACATTTTCTCATGAATGCCTTGAGATCAAAATCGCAATTTTTCTGCCTGTTCTATATCTTCCAGTAAATTGAGAAAGTGATAAGGTTAGCTATTTAATGTAACATTTAGATTTTGTTTTGACAGGGGCCTATGGACAGTGAGCCTGCAGCAACCCATAACCACACCTTTTGAAAGAGCTTTTCTGTGTTGTTTTGTGAAGGTTTGAAAGGCATTGTCACCATTGTCAGAAAGCCTTCCTGAACTTTGAACAGTGTTTTTAAAGCGATGTACTTGATTTTAAATAGCAGAACTGTATGGATATGGCTTTCTCCACTAAAATTCAAAATTTTAGATATGGTAAGAGAATCCAGGATACCACTGTTAGGATTCTGTTAGTGTCCTACTGGTTTTATGGTGCAGTGGAAACTCAGGAAGCCATACTTTAGGATACTGAGTCTTTATTCTTCTCAGGAATGCTCAGAATTATAACAAGAGAGCACTTCAATTCAAAAAAAACAGGCTGCAATCAGGAAAAGACAATTTATCAGAATGAAGTCTTTAAGTGGGCTTTTTCCTGTTAAAATGCATCAAACTCAATAACTGAGGTATATTATTGCTATTCAAGGAAAATTTACCTACTGATTAGAAAATGTCATTAAAAGGAAAATGATTGGCTGTAAAAGTCTTTCCCTGATAAAATGTGTTGACCTAAATGATATTCCTCAAAGGTAAGTCTGAGTGTTATGTGCTGCTCTCTTATCGATTGTTGATTCTATGTGTACCTCTGGGAACAGAAACCACAAAGAAATGTTTTGAAAGGAAAATGAGTGACCTTTTCTATGAAGGCATTTTAATACTATGTGATGCTGAAATAAATAACTAAAAGTGTAACAAAGAGGAGGAAAATCTTTGTGAAAAAGTGGGCATTTTTATATATTCAAGATGAAATCAGAATTATAATACAGCAACTGCCATTTACACTGACCACTATAACTTCAAACCAGCCATTTATATTTATGCACTCAACATTGAGAGGTAAGGTAAAGTAGCAATCTTTTGCACAGAAAGCATGAAAGCCCCATCTGGTGTGATAAATCAAGTGTTGCATCATTGTCATAGTTGAGAACCAGAAGTTTCTACAGTTTGTTTTTTTCTCCCTTTTTTCAAAAAGAAAAAAATAATCCTGGGGGTTTTTTGTTTGTCAGTATTTCAGTCAAAGATAGTGGTATTTATTAGCCAAGCCAACTTTCATATCCTTAAAAGAAGAGGCTTGGTAGATACTATAAGAGTAGAAGGAAATTAACCTACTTTTATGTAACAAATATCTTGAAGATCATGATTACTTTTAGCACAATATTTGAATCATGTTACTGGAAAGCTTATTTCTGGCCATGTGTCAGGCTGAGTTATACATGCTAAGTTACATACAAGCCTTACAGCCTACATACAACCATGTGACTTATTCTTCATCAGTTTCTTTCTGGTCTAAAGAGAACTAAACAATCCATCCCAGCCTAATGTATTCCAAATCCCCAGAGGAGGAAGGAGGGTAAGTGTGGATCTATAGAGGGTTATGACCTTTAAGAGGACTCCAATTACAGGTACTGTAGGTAATTTCTCTTGGATCTTTACATGACTCAAGACTAAGTAGTTACTATTCTCCTGTTCAAGGTATGGCTATATAAACTAACATGTATCATGAAAGTACTCCAAAATATTTTAGCTGGACATGATATTAATCAATCATAGGAGCAGTTTAATACTGAAACTAAAACACAGCAGAATGGAAATAACAGGGTAGTTATATTAGAAGCAGTTTTTGTAACATAATGCAAACAAATATATTTTGTTTAAACAGAATATTCCATCTCTGTTTTATATCTCATTATTCTTAAATCATAATAATCTTAAAACTGATCAAACTGAGATTAGCTAGTATTAAGAAGAACTAAATCGAAATATGAGATACCAAGTCTTGACAGGGGAATGGAGTAGAGGCTTAAATCTTCATCTTTCCTTCCAACAAAACCCCAAATTCCTCCTTTTTTTTATTTTCCTTTTTTTTTTTTCCTTCGAGAACAAACTGCTTAAATTGTTTCCTGATGTCTAAGTTTTTCTGTATTTTTTAAATTCTACCTGGAAACAGAAATAAAGTATTGAACATAAACATTTGCCCTGACAGAACTCAATCTGGCCAAGCATATCAAGGGCAACAAGAAAAAATTCTATATGTACATTGGGGATAAAAGGAAGATGAGGGAAAATGTGACCCCCTTCCAGAAGGACACAGGAGACCTGGTCACCCAAAACATGGAGAAGGCCGAGAAGGCTGCAAGGGAGAAGGAGGAATAAGAATGCCTGCAAAAAGGAGACTACTGCAGAGCAAAGCAGTCAGAATTTTCGCAGCATCTCCAGGGATTTCTTAGGTTGAAGGCATGGCTCAGGCCAGCTATATCACTTCTTCTATCATACCAGCCATAAGCCTGTTCTGTTGCTACAATGTTCCCTCCACATGGCTATCCAGGTTAGCCCGCTTTTCACTTAAGCACTTATCTAAGCTCCAGCACTCTTCCCCACAGACCACTTGCCTGCTCCCTGCACAGCAGTAACACTGGCACATCTCCTACCCGCTGTCACATTCCAGCAGCCAGGGCTGCCTAAGCAACAGGTCATCTGAGACTCTGCCTGCCATGGAGACTGTGGCAGCCACCCTTTAGTCAGGCAAGCTGTGTGTCAACCTCCAACCCTTGCACATACTCTCAAGTCTCTCTGATGTTACTGAAGCATTGTTTCTTGCAGTAGTTTTGGTGGCTGTTGTCCTTTTCAGGGATGATCATTGGTTTTCAAGTGCCAACACAAGCTCATATCATTTGCATCTTTCAGTTTATTTCTTAAAGTTTCGTCTTCCTTTTACAGTACCATGAATGTTCGCATCTGCATTTTCTCAAGACTACAGAATATTTGCACTGTGAGAATTGTCACTGCCTACACAGTTGCCTTTTTTTTTTTTTTTTTACATTTTTTGGTGTTCTATGACTTTTTCCAATATTTTTATGCACCTTTGCTACTGTTCTTTTTCTTTAATGTTTTTGATGTTTTTAATTTTTACTATTAGTGACTTTTTACTTTTCTAGTTTGCTCGTGCAATCTGTTTGCATTTGATTTCTATTCTTATCTCTCTTTGCATCTGATATTATTGTTTGCACAATTCATACCAATTAAATGTTTCTGGTTCACTGCACTGTTTGCGCAAGCAGCCTGCCTTCCAGGTGAGAGGCTCAGGCATGAAGGAGTAGGATAGCATTAAGATCTGTACAGAGCCTGTTGCCTGTCACACATGGTCAGTCACACTGGAAGAGAGAAGGTGAAGGGGGAAGAAATGACAAAAGAATGAGACAAGAGCAAACAGGAGGTAGTGTTAGGGGAAACACAGAAAGAATGAGCTATGAACTCAGAAAATACTAGTGTCAAATATTTCACATTTCTTACAAAACAGTGACTTACACTTTTCTAGCTCTCGCAAGTAGTAAAACAAGGAAATGGGTCCTGCCATACCCCCTGGGGTGGGATGATTCCATCCTCCATTTTCCATAAAAAAAACCAAAACAAACAAACAAAAAACAACTGCAAACCAAACACAAAACCCCACGCTATTTTATTAGCTGAGAGTCAGTCTTGAATGCAATCCAAATAGGCTTCTCACTTTACTTTCAGAACACCAAATGCACTTTGCAGCGTCATGTGGAAGTCACCAAGTCAGTAACTGAGGTCCCTCAGTAAGATGTCTTGATCCTCTGCAGAGTAGAATGTCTGATCATACTTCCAATCTTAAACTTTTCATGATCATCCCTTCATTGTAACCTGTCCTACAGTCATCATGCACCCCTTTCTTTCCTACACAGACATGGTGTGGCAGGAGAAGGTCTGGGGAGACAAGTTACGTTCTGATGGGTGTGACTGTTACAATCTCCTGGAGGCAACATTGTGAGCAGAACACAGTCATATACTTGTGAAAGAACACATTCGATTAAATAATTTTGTAGAGAGCCAACAGGCTGCCAAGCATGCCAAAGTAGAAATCTAAGCAAGAGGCTACACCAACCAGCAAGGCCACCTTCTGCAGCTGCCCCTGTGGAGAATGAAGGCGTTTTGACTGGCATGCCCAACAATGACACAAAAACCCACCTTGTGCTCCTGCTAACTTCATGTAGATCATACCCAACCTGATAATGTCTTAAACTGATCTATCAAGGGATCCAGTGTATTCCATCATGAAACTTCAGCCTTCTCAACAGATGTGTGCTGGTTGTAGTTCTGCCTTGGCAGTTCTTGCCAGTTGGATAACAACACCTCAGATGAAGGCCTTTCTTCCTAGTGACTGTCCCATGGAGAAGCAATTAGGTTTTTGCACTGAATTTTCCAAAGTTTATAAAGAAGACCATGAGATTACTCCAAAGCCAGTCAGTGTAGGCCCTTAGGACCTTTGGGTACCTTTGCTTCAGGTTCGCAAAAGCCAATGATGTTTCAAAAGAATCCACTGATATTTCACATTCCTTAAGGTAATAATAATGTATTTAAAGTAGGTGCCACACATTACAAACTTAGAGGTAGCAAATACCTTTCTGTGAAATAACAAATGTGATTACAAGTTTAGAGGTAGTAAATACCTTTCTGTGAAATAACAAATGTGATTGTGAAATAACAAATGTGATTACAGGTATAGTGAAGATTTGACAGTTATGATTGCGAGTACCCTATATTATATCCAACGTGTAGAAGATACTGTCACTGGAGTAATTTGGCTGATCCCTTAGTGCAAACCAGTATGATGGGTTTGTGACCACAATTAGCTGATCACAATGAACACAACTCTTGGAGTTCTGAATTTGTACTTAGAGGTACCAGAGATCTGTTAGCAGAACACGGTTCCCTCCAACGTTTTGTCCAAATTCACCTTTCACTTCATATAAGTAAATTAAGTTCATTACATTTAGGAACAGCTTCAATTATTTAAAGTAAAATGAAGTATTAGCAGGGATTAAAAGCTTATTTACTCAGCCTTGATTTTCTCTAAGTAACAACAAGGAGAATAACCATTCCAAATGGAATGGACTAACATATGATGCTAGTCAGACATTTTGAGCCATGGAATTATTTCTAGATGAACAGACTCTTCTAAAAGATGTTTCACAAAAATAGCGATTATTCCTTTACTTTCATATTATGTAGCCTGGATCTTTTATAATTTTTCTTCACTTACCTACCAAGATTTCATACATTTTTAAATCTTATATTTTCCTATAGAACTGTTGAACATTTCTAATGATATATGCTCCATTAGCCTCCCTTTCTGAACTTTGTTTAATTTGTCGAAGCAATTTGTAGAGTCATCTTACATCAAAACAAACCAAGTCTTTGTACCGAAGTCAGTGGTCTTACAGAAATGTTTAATATAGAGGAATCTGTCCGCAGATGACTGGAAAGGTAACCTTATTTTTGAGATATTTTTGTTTTTTAGATTGTTTTGTCATAAAAAGACCAGAAGCTGGGGGAGAGCAGGCCAGGGGAAACTTCATTGTGTACCTTATTTTGCCAGCCACAACAGGGAGCACAGTCTCACACCAGGTACTATTCTTCAAACCTACAAACAAGACTTTAGCAATGGACTAGAGTCCATGCCTTAAGAAAGATAAACAGTTTAGTGTTGCCATACAGATCTCTCTCTCTTTTTATTTTTTCTGGGGTTGTAACTAATGTTTGGCTTCATCTTGATAACATCTCTCCCATGTAAGTTCCAGATTGCACAAGATCAGGATATTTTTCAGAGTCACATTTTTGCCTTACAGCAAAATGTTGATACAATCGAGACTGGCTAGATTACAGCCAATCACAATTTTTTAAAGTCATGTTTTGTATTAACACAATAAATCTATCACATGAGCAGATAAAATTATACGCCAGATAAGATCTTATAGTTTATTTGTTTACAAAACTGCCAGGATGATTTTTAGGACCTTATTTCACTGTGTCCATGTAGACACAACTGATATAAGCACTGGATAGGATTATGGTTTTGTTCTGCGTCCAAGAAAATGTATAGTATTCTTCCTTTGTTGGGGGAAGTTGCCATGATTTAGTTTTTCCCTGAACGTCTCCATGTAGGAGGCCAGACACTCTTTTAGGCAACCGGGAGCACCTATAAAACTATTTCAGTGTTGTGATCACTCTTTTAAGGTGTACTGGTGGGGCAGCGGGAGTGTAAAATGAGCCTGTGGGTCAGCCGAAACTGTCCTGTGAACTAGAAAGGAGGAACAATATCTTTCATCTCAGGTTGTGTTTGTTTTCACAGTGACTTACAGTGGACAGATGAGTAAGCACTTCTCATTGTAGTTCTCTTTGGTGAGAGAAAGCTATTGGACAGCATCTGGCACTGGGGACTGGCAGGCTCATTTAGACCAAATTTTTGGAAATCACAGGAACAAATCCATGCAGCAGTCACCACCCAGCTTTTCCTCTCGGGGCATGGCCTGCCCCCGGTCCTGTTAGCTGGCAGGCAGAGGGTCGATGCTGTTGTTTCATGGGCTGGTTACTGCCCCTGGCCAAGAGAGCTCAGCATCACTCCAGGTTTGTCCTGGCCATGGCTCATTCTCCTCTCTCATAAAAGTAATCCATCGCATGGAGATGAGGAGCAGAAAAGTGTTGCTCATGGTTTTGGGACCATCACAGTGGACAACTGCATGTGCTTCAGGGAAAGGCCCCTAAGGTGGCTGCAGCCAAGTCTATGAGGTTAGAGCACACCACTGGAACCCACAGAAGGAAATCCCACTGTGAGCACCTTGACCTGAGAAAACCAGATGCTGTAGCAGTGAATGTACTGGATATGGATATCTAGCCAATAGGTATGCGGTGAAGTCTTGGGTATATTTTCTTCTTTGGAAAAGAAATTAAAGGGCAGAATGTTTTAGAAACTTTAAAGATAAAACTTCTTAGATTGCTTTATTATGTTGAACACTTAGTATTACAAACCAGAACAATCTTCTCTACCATATAGTAGACTGGGACCTCTATTAGTAGTATCAGTAGTCTGCACTAACACTAGTTATCTTCAGTAATTGATTATTGCAATTAAATAGGTATTTATTTAGCATTTACTTTCATTGTAGATCTACATGAAATATGTCTTTGGGATTTTTAATTGAAAGTGTTACCAGATGATCCATTTTGCAGTTGTTCAGAACAATAGTGAAAAGACTTTGTGATTGGATTTGTAGTCTTCTGCCCTTAGTCTATATACATTCTTATTGATTCAGGTAATGCATCCATCAGGGAAATAAAAATGCTAGGCCTTATTTAATTAAACCAAATTACTTTTGTGGCTTTTACACAGTTTTGCTTAATTTTTTCCCTTCTGGGAATACCATTAGCGTGTGTTGGGCTTTGCATTTTCCTTGTTACCAAAATAACAGAGCAGGATATAACTTCTGTGAATTGCAGTCATTATGTAACCTATCAGACAGCACAAATCAAAAAGCATTGATTCAACATCTTTTAAAATAACATTAAAATTTAGAAAATAATCAGAAAGATGGAGGATCTAAAATTACTTGGCTTGAATTTCTGTTGTCTTTTCATACAAACATCCTTGTATGCTCAGAATGCAGCTGACTGCAAAACAAGTTTTTGATATAAAAAGGTCTTAACTGGAGACAAGGAACAGGTAAATATCTGTAGGTAAATACCTACACAATATAACCATCAGTCATAGTGTAATCTCACTCTCATCACCCTCATCATGTAAAATCTGTAGGGATGGAGGAAGAGTTTCAGAATACTCTAGAGTATACTTCTAGAATACTTCTAGAGTATTCTAGAAGATCCAGAATTGCCATTAAGGTAACAAATTCAAATCCATAAAATTCAGAGATTACTTTGTACATGTTTGATCTCCAGTTCTTTCAAATCCATGAGTGATCGTGTGAAAAGTGTTTGCTTTAATGTTCATGAGTCTATGCACCTATGTGATTATAAAACAGGGAACATAAGTGTTATGTTCCACGGTTATGCCATATTCCTTGGTTATCCCCTTCCTAGCATGGTCTCAGCATTTCTGTGTCTTACACTTGCCTGGAATTGCCACAGGCAGATTTAGAAGGAGCTGTAAATGAATGGTAATGCTAAAGAAAACAATTTCTGCACTATATTGAGCAGGTTTTGTATATTAATAATTAGATTCTCAGCTGAGATAAACTTTAATCATTCCTGTCTAAACTGGAGTTTTCTTTCCTCTGCAAATCTTTCAGACTTCACAACAAAGAGTATCCTATTTTTCCTGTGGAGTTTGTTTCAATAGTCTATTCTGAAACACTTTCTGGGTGGGGGGAGGGGAGGGAAATAGACAAAGAATTATAATACAAATCTTATAATCTTATAATAACTGTCAACCCTCTCACTTCTGCTTGTTTTTATTTTCATAGCAGCTTATAATGGATACATCAGTTACTCAGGAGGACAGTAATTGCATTAAAGCATTAATTTGTTTTCAGTAATAATGTATCTCTAAATAACTAGATGAGTACAGAGTGAAAATTCTACTAGCAGTAATTATGCAGCAACTCCCTCAGCATCATGAGAACTTGTAGGCTCTTCCTGATTCCAGTGGGCTTTCATTTTCTTACCTGCAAATTTAGTATCACACAGGATTTCTGAACTAAATAGTTTTCCACACTATTTGCTACATGATATAACACTGAAAAACAAGCGTGGTCTCTGGCCTTAAAACCACAAATTCATCCATCCTCATAAGCCTTCTTTTCCCATACTCAATGTTTGTGTAGTTGTAAATACACTGTTTAAAGATGTTACTGGGTTTCTCTAACGAAGTGTGGAGAAAATAATAACAGAGGCTTTAACAACTGCAGTATATTCTGAGAAAATGTCCCCCATTAACGCTGTAAGAACAAGAAATGTCTCCCCACAGATGTTAAGAAAAAGTAGTGGCTCTAGCTCTGTCTGTTGGAGAGAAATTTATGTTTCCTCGAATGATTAATGTTCCTCATGAGTGAGAGCTTTTTCTTTTTGCCCAGATACTTGTTAAGACTATCTTACCCCTTGGAACTTTTAAAGAGCATCAAGGGCTGCAAGTGAGGAGGATGGGATGGGACAGCCAGGCAAGTCACAGAAGAGTAGGACGGAAAATGAAAAGCAGCTCAGCACACCACTTTTGAGAGTGTGCCAGCACCATAGCTAACCCAGAGAGATTGTAGTCCCGATTAGGCATACCGCAGTAATGGAAAACCATCAGATTCATTCAGTATTCAAGGTAGGCAGCTGTATAACAATTTGTTTCACAACAAGAAGTTGACAGAACAAATCCAAAACAACTCTGTGTGCGTGTTTACATGGGAAGCTATTGGCATCAGCAGTGCATTTGAAGGTGTGTTTCAAGTCCCTTATGCTTTTTGTAACATTTTCAAATTCATTGCTGTCTTCAAGATGACAGGAAATTCAGGTCTGCCTTCCTCCTGGGAGATCTTTATTCACAGACAAGTCAAAAACCCTTGACAAAAGGCAACCAAGGGAACTTGCTGACCTTTTAGCTGCCTGTCTAACATCAGTGCAACTATTGTTTCCTGATAAAATGAGAAATTCAATTTAAGGAGAAACGGAGCGGGTATTTGAGTAGGCTCTCATTTTATTTTTACTTCTTGGGCTGTCTCTCACACAGAAAACAAATGTAAATAAACAGGACTCTATCCTTCATTCCTCTGCAGTTTCCAGAGCTAACAATAACGCACGCAAGGGTAACATTATTCTTGTATCACTGTCCACTCCTCTGCTTTCTCATTCACTGACTGATGTTTATCTTCCCAACCTAAAACTGTCATTTAGAAATCCTGCCTTTTTATTATCCCATTAATTTTTGTCCTTAATTTTAGGAAGAGAGTCCCCCTCTGTAGAAAACCCATCAGTACTACCTTGGTTGGCTGGAAATTAGCCGATTCCTCGAACACGGTTAACAAAAGACTCTTCCATAGCTTGGAGGACAGCTATAATACCAGCATGCACAAAACCTTCTGGGTTATAAGGGTAATATAGATATGCGTCCCAACTCATCCAGCTCCTTTTCCATACGAACCCCTTTTCATCTTCCACACTTGCACCAAATGAACTATTTGTTTCTAATATTTTCAACATGAAAGTCTTGAACTATCACATGGAAAGCCTTGGCTGAAGACTGCATAAGGGACTGAAGCATCTCTCCTATGAGGAAAGGCTGAGAGAGATTGGACCCTGAAGAAGAGAAGGCTCAGGGGAATCTCATCAATATATATGAATATCTGCAGGGAGGGTGTAAAGAAAATAGAGCCAGGCTGTTTTCAGTGGTGCCCTTTCACAGGACCAGAAGCAACAAGCACACACTGAAACACAGGAGATTCCTTTTGAACATAAGAACATTTTCTCACTAGGAAGGTGATCGAGCACTGGCACAGGTTGCCCAGAGAGGCAAAAGAGTCTCCTTCTCCAGAGATATTCAAAACCCATCTAGAAACAGCCCTGGGCAGCTGCCTTCAGATGGCCCTACTTGAGCAAGATAGTTGTACCAGATGACCTCCAGAGGTCTCTTCCAACTTCAACTCTTCTGTGATTATGTGACGCATACAGGACTTTCAGAAGACAATAGATAAAGTGGGTTCTTCAAAGAAGAAGAGATGTCATTTTATCTATAGGAAGAAAATTAAAAGAACACTGGTCTTCAATTTTGAGAAAGGCAGAGGATTATTTTAGTTTTTAGTCTTCAGTGTACTAACCATTAAAAATATTTCCTAAATAAAGTTGCCTTCTCAGTTTTGGTGTGTAAATAAGGATGAATTATTTTATTTGCCATATTATATATTATTTTATCTGCCATATAGGACAGAAACTATAGGAAAATTTCAAAAATAAATTCTCTGATGCTTGTAGAAACTAACACACCAGTCTAAGAGTAAGTTGTGGTCTGTTTTGAAAGTAACCCCAAAATGTAAAAATGTTTAAGTAAAAAGCTTAATCTTAGAGATTTATACATCAGGTGTGATTTGTACATATTTATTGCATATCTTTTCCATCATTAGTTTATGCTAGTCAGTACAGCTGAATTTGGAGACTACTTTTTGGAGTGTTTTCCCACACTAAGGCTACAACAGAAAAAATATCTATTGTGAAGAGACAAATAGAAAAGGCAAATGTAAAATTATTCACACAATAATATCTGTTTAGCCTGGAGAAAAGACTGACAGGGAATCTCATCAATGAATACAAGTATCTAAAGGGCAGTTGTCAAGATGATGGGGCCAGACTCTTCTCAGTGGTGCCCAATGACAGGGGCAATGGGCACAAACACAGGAAGTTCTATCTGAATATGAGGAAGAACTTCTTTCTGTTGAGGGTGGCAGAGCACTGGAACAGGCTGCCCAGGGGGACTGTGGAGTCTCCCTCTCTGGAGACATTCAAAACCCACCTGAAAACAATCCTGTGTAACCTGCTGTAGATGACTCCCTTTTTAGCAGGGGGGTTAGACTAGATGACCTCCAGATGCTCTTCCAACCCAACCATTATGTGGTTATGTGACCTTTTTGGATTTTGTTATTTGCAGAAACATCCCTGTTATACATGGAATAACAGCATTCTAGCTTAGCTGGGTATTGCCGTACGGAAGTATGTCAGCGTTTCTTGTAGTTTCAGTTTACTGCAAGTAGCTAAAATAAACTTGGTAATTACTTGCCTCCCTCCGAGCAATCTGTGAAATCTAATGAATGGAAGAGAACAGGGATTCCTACTTCCCCCATTACATGTCCAGGAATAAACATATGGCTTGAGAGCTATCTGCTTTCTTAGCAACCCTTGCTGGTTATACGAACAGCACTTTATTTGAGCACATGGGAAACATCCTCTAGCACTGAAGCACAATTATCTTCCATAGTAACCTGCTAAAATTCCCTGGCACTGTGAAGGCCTGACATCCAGCACCCTGAAAAGCACAGAGAGCATTACTGGAACTGTTCCCAGCAGGCAGTTCACATGCAGCCAGCTTGTTTTGGACTTAAAGAGAGTTTATCTATATGGTTGTGGACTGTTCTGTGCCATTTGTCTTAGTTGACCCCATTTAATGTATTAGTATAGATTCAGCTTCTTATCTGGGCTCAGGCATGGTGATTGCTTAAGCATGGAAAGGGCAAGTATAGAGGAACTTGTGCATCAGCACAGCAGTTTTTGCAGCAACCTCCTTTTCTCTGTGTTCTACTTCTCTCTTTACATCTAAGAATTTCACTGCAGTTGAACAAAACCAAGAATCTAGTAATATTTTTCTTCAGGTAATTAGTAATATTAACATCTGCTGTAAAGATGCATGTGGAAATTGAAGTGATCAGCACTGAGTGGCTAAAGTATAAGAGCTGAAGTCTCTGATCCTCCTTGCTTATGTTCTCCTCTCTCAGTAAAGCTGCAGTTACTGTTGATGCATGAGTCCCTGAACTGCCACCTGTGGCACCACCAGCAAAATTATTATTTTTCCTTCAATCACATCCATGGTAACAAACATTACTGTACAAATACTGTGTGTGCAGGTCTGCAATGCTGATTTCCACTACCTGTGACTGAGCTATGAAGATATTTTCTCCTTAGCATTTTAACTGTGATTACTGCCCTCCCTGCTTGGGGAGTAGGAAAGAAAATGGTTTATTTTAAAGGACTTTATGGAAGGAAGGAAAAGGACAGGAAATTTTTTAGAATGAACTGGAAACATAGAATTGCCTCACTTCTCCTGAGCTTTCAAGAGATCCAGGTAAATGCTGCAGAGGTATCACAGAAATAGCATTTCAGATTGACACCACAGAGCTCTCTAGTATCTCTCCTAATTATTACATATAACTCCATAGGACCGACCTTTTCCAGTACGTCATTATCATGAATCTTGGATTGCTGATGACTTTGACAACTAGGATTTGATGATTGAAATGCTGTCTGCATGCTCCATCAAAGTACAAAAATGCTTCTCACTGGAAAAGAAAACCCTCTTCCCCATGTAATTTTGTTCTGCATTGCTTCAGAGATGAAATGATGATGTGTCTCCTTTTTTCTTTTTTTTTTTTTTTTAAGTGACTCTTTCAGTATAGTGAAGATACACTCAGGATATACAACAATCAGATCTTACCATCTGTTCCATATTTAGCCCACACATTCTGGTAGGGGTGGAAACTGCCCTTTTAGAATGGCTTTAGCTTCTGTGTGGACAATGAAAAGGCAAAACAAATTGTCATAGCTGATAAAAATGAGCCAGCTGCCTTTCCAGGGCAAATTGACTCCTCAGATTTGCATTTGCTAAAACAACCCACTTTGAGGACAGTCCATCTCCACGTGTTCTGGTACAGCCCATTAGTACGCTTGAACTTCACTGCAGTTACATTTACAGAGAACAGGGACTTTACCAGAAGGATGGTGGATCAGTTTGACAAATTTACACACCTGCTAGCCAGACTGCCACGGATCATCACTCAATCTTGTTTCTCCAAACGTCAAGCTGAAAACAGAAATGTGGAAGTAATGAGCTTTTTTGATTCCTCTCTGAGATTTTTGCAATTCTGCTCTCTGTTCTGGCTGAAATTTTGCTGCTACGGGAAACCTGGATAGCTCGGGCTACGCGAACCACAGATAAATACTTCAACTAAATTGTGGAGCTTCTGACATCTGTCTAGCTATTATTTTTCTAATACGTATAGCTTTCCTTGGAGAACACAAGTCAAGGTTAGCAGCACAGAATCCCACAACAAATTTTAGGGAAATTATACGAACACTTCCTTGATTCTCACTGGTGTATTGCTTTGGCTAAAAAACAAGGTCGCATTTACAGAAACAATTATACTCCTTATATTTCAATTCAGCTATTATGCACTACCATGGTGCTGCAACACATTAGGGCTTCATGAGGACCCAAGAAGTTAGCTAAGAAAAATTTTTTTTTTTTTCCAAAGAAAATGACTATGCATACCACCTAAACACAGGTATTTTTTTACTTTCACTTTTCCAAATTTCATTTGCTTATAGCAGGAATGCAAATAGCTTTTCCATGCAGAGATGCATACCATATTTCGATAAACTAATATGTGCATATGAACCTTTTAAGTACTCAGTACCAGAATTTTAGCTAAGCAGCATGATTTCCTCCATAACTTTGCCTTAGGCTGTCTGTGATTATGCTGTTGATGGTAGTCTCCATAGGAAAATCTGAAGGAAAGTCTTCCATGAGGGTAAGCTAATGACCCTTCTCAAAGCTGTAATGGTTGCTGTCACTGCAGCATTCCTGAGTTCTGAATCACTGGCATGGGAGCAGTTCAGTTGCCACCAAAAAGAGAGTATTTTGGATTCTCTAGGGGTGCAACAGGTCATAGCAATGCCTATGGATCCTTGAAGATGAGTAATTGTTGCTCTACCCCCAAAAAACACAAGCATTTCTATGTGGAGTAAAGATGTACTGTATAGCAAAGTTCCCATTACGTTGTTCTGTCATACAAGAAAAGAAGGTAGTCAGTCATACTGCAAATCTTATTCTTGCCATGTCCCATTGTGCAAAAGCTTCAACTTTTAAGATATGGTAGCAGTGTCGTTACACAATCTGAATTGTATGAAGCTAAAATATTTTCTAAATCTGGCTGTGGCATTCACCGGCTGGAGGAGTTCAGACTACTATTTTACTACGTAAAATATGGCCTCAGAAAGATGTGACATGGCAGTCTCTTGGCAATATTAACCACCAAGGATGTAAGACACAGATGAATAATCTGGAACATAAGCAGAGTACAGGAAGGACTGAGAAAAGAGGGCAGATGTAGTGGTGATCACACAACATACTGTGCATTTACTGGAGTGGCTGAGATGCAGTTACTTGCAGTCTACGGTGGTAAAGCTGGCATTCCGCTACTTCTTGCAGCTTTGTTGGTGTAGTCATAATTTAAAACAAGGCTCCTTCTGGGCTACTCTATCTTCTTTCTTAATCACTGGTGCCACAATGCCACTCTGGTCTCAGCTGACTACCAGGCACCCAACAAATATAACCACCCCAAAGCCATTTCCTCTTTTCTTTCACAGCTGCTTCACCTGCCATTGGGGGCCCTGCAAAGCCACTGAGCAGATGAGGCATGTCACATTGGGAGGAGATTTTTAAAGTAACCCTGAAAAAAGATCTTTTCAGCAAGACCTGTCTGAAGTGAGTTGCCAGGTCCATCAAAGGTGACATCTTTGTCTCGAAGGTGACGTCTATAAGGTATGAAAAATCTAAACACTGCAGTATGTTTCCTGAATGAGACAGAACTTGTGTATTCATTATGATTTAGATTCATTATGCTTTAGATTCATTATGCTTTAGAAAGGAAACTTCTGTGTATTGCTACAGTCACCTAGTGGTAATAGGTAAGGAGGAGATGCAAGGCTTGCCCCTTTAAAATAAAAAGCATGGTCTATGGAATAAAAAGAAAACAAAGAAAATGCACGTTCCAGATCCCTGTCCCACATAGTTCCCATGCCCTCATAGCACTTGTGCCAAGCGGCAAGACCTGTCATGACACCACTGCAGAGAATGTCTATCTTTGGAGAGAGGAAAGGTAGCTTTCAGTAGATTTAAAGCCAGCAGATGCAGTGCATCTGACATCTCCCCTCCTGTAAAGGGTGTGTTGGGTTGGGGGTAGACTGAAATGAAAGTCTGTTCAGGAAACATTCAGCTTGCAGTTGATCCCAGAGACCACTCTATTCTGAGTCTGCGCCAAGGCTGAGGATGCTGTGGCTTGAAACGAGGGAAGCAAAGCAGATCCCTCAGGCTTCAGTTCTATCCCCATTCCTCACTTTCTCTGCTGTGTGCAGAAAGGGTGAGGGAATACCCTGGAGACAATTTGCAGTCCAGTCATCTATCCAACCTACAGGATCCAAACTGAATTTAGAGATAAATCAAAGGTAATCCTGTGGGTTTTTCACAGTTTATCCCTGAAAAGCTTGTCATTTCCTCGGTATATTTATTGCTCCTGAATCTGGTTCTGACAAGGGATATTAATAAAGGGGACAGATTTATTCTTTAAGTTTAAATCATATTTAATAGAATTTACTGGTTAATATTTTAGTATGCACTAACAGTTCATCTAGCAATAATATTTTGTCCTAATTTTTCCAGATACTTTGAAGATCTCTGCACACAGCCTGAAGAAAATGAGCCGTCTGAGAGCCTGAATGAAATCCGCTTCCTGGCAGTTCCCCCAGCTGAAGTGCAGGCTCTCAAGAGATCAAGGAGAAGACCCAGACCACTACACAGTATTGATCACAGATGAACAGGCTGAGGCAACAAATCCTAGAGATAGCTCACCACTTTTTTTCTGAAGACCTTTTCAAACCTTTCTCTAATCACTGGGTAGAAAGCAGTAAATTAAAGCAGCAAGTTCAGGCTTTGGAAACACTTAGCAGACAGAGTGCAGCAGGAGAACGTATAAGAGTTTGAAATATTGTATGCTGCAAGCTTTCACGTTTACATTTGAGTCATAAGTTATGGAAGTGAGCATAAATAAGAATTAAATATCTGCAAAGTCTTTTTTCTTCTCTGCTTTGATTACAGCTCTATTTTATTTATTATTCCCAAAAGAGAGCCAAACTTCTATTATGTGACATTTCTTCTGTAAATTGTTAAAGAATCACAAAAATGAAATACTTCACAGCAGGTTTTTCCTCTATTGCTACCTGCCTGTGGTATTAGCTTAGTCCTTATCCCAATCTCCTCTTTAGTAAGTGATTTTTTTTCCTGTAGGGAAGCACCTTATTACATAGATTGTCTGCCTCTTTCTGTGATTTTCTTTAAAGCTAGGTGATTTAGCTGTACAGGGTATTTGATGCTTCTTCCACTTTCTACATTTTTGTAATATTTTCATTGTTAGTACCTGGAATATATTAAAATAAAATAAATTAAAAAAAAAAAGAAAAAAGAAAAAAAAAAAAGAAAAGAAAAAGAAAAAGAAAATAAGATCCTTGTATAAACATATGCCAAGTTGTGTACTAGTTAGAGGCTATATAGGTTTTCATGTTGTTGGTCAAAGCAGCATTTTCTTGCCCCAGTTGCACCTCTGGCCTGTTTTTCCGGATATCTCTGCTCTGACAGAAATGCTCCTCTGAATTTCAGACTTAGTTTATTTATTGCCACGTCACATTAATTTTTTCTTATATCAACACTTTTCTCTGATAGCTCTTGTCCCTCACAGGTATTAATACCTAGCTGTATTTATAGAATAGTCTTTTCTACCATTCGCTTTCATTTTGCTATACTAAACAATCCTAAAGATATAAGAAATGATGCCGTGGAGGGCATAAAGCTGAGAGTTTCATTTCTAAAACCTTATAGGTTCATCAAGCCTTTATCATCATTTATTTCATTCTTCCCCAAGCAGAGCAGCCCCTTAAGTATTGCAAGCATAATTACTAGTCCATCCTATTTGTATCATTTCTTTAATACTTGGTTTCACCTCTTACACTTGTAATAGTTGTTCTTGCAGCATGCTCTCTGAGCTTCTTGCACCAGTATAAAAACATTTCAGTTATTTCTTTCTGGACACACTCAAATTCTTCAATGAATTATATCCACATTTTTGTTGATGATTTATCTGCTGTTATCCAGTTAATCTTCATTTTTCTTATTCTTCTTTCTCTGGTCCTTTTTTGTCTGCTGTTTTGCTCTTCCGTACTTGAGGTTTCCAAATTAAAACTTAATTTGGAGAATGCATAACTGCTTCCCCTTGTTTTAAAGTTCTTATCCATCATGGCAGCATCCATTCCCAAAAGAGTGCTTCAGGGCCCAAGGAGAATCCATCGGTTAAATAGGCCAGTCCAGATACGGCTTTCTCAAGAAAGCATATGTGCAGTTGACTTCCTCATCATGTCATCCTTTCCATCAGGACAAGATGCCATTTTGAGCATTTTCCCTTTCCATCCCTGATCTTTTCCCAGGGAATCTCCTACTGTCATTTGTCCTGGTACGAAAGCTAGCATTAGATCAGGATTATCTCCTTACCTTGTGTGTGTTCCTACATCCCATCCTTGCTCCTAATGGTCAGTGACTCTTTCCTGGGGGACTGCTCAGATGGCAGCCCGACTGATTCTTCTGCTTAAGAAGATATTGAGCAGGTCAGCCAGTGCCAGTACCAGCACAGCATTCCTGCTCCATCCTTGCAACACCTGTCACTGGTCAGAGACCAGTGCTCCTTACTGCCATAACATTAAACCCTGGCCCATTGGCCACCTTTGTTACTCTCCATTTCCCAGGGGTAACACAGGGTTATTCTGTGTCCTTTTTCAAAGAAGCAGGAGCTCAGAAGTGCACAGCATTGCAGTTCCCACACAGTGGCGCTGGCTGCAGTGGGCATGAGCTGCGAACTTGTGAGAGGTTTCCTGCAAAGCTGAAATGAATATGGCAAAATCTGTAGAGGGAGATTGTGTGTTTTATCCTCAGAGCAAGCCTCAGATTTGCAGCATAATGATAGGGTTGCCTTGGTCTTTATTTTTTAAGAATTGCTAACAAAGTCTCTGCTTAAGATACTGTTTATTCTTCTGATATCAAGGACTCTGTTGAGTATCTGAGCAGTATCTTGCCTTTTCATAATTCTATCTAGGTAGTTCAGTCAACGACGAACAATGACTCAATTATCGGATTTAGTAATTTTTATTTTTGTACAGCTTTTATAGTAATTTTAATTTCATTAATTTACACGTTTATTGTTTCAATAATTTGAGAAGAGACTTATCCAATAAGTAAAGAAAAATATGCTTAGGCAACGTTCCCAAACCCAAAGAGAAAGTAACTGTTTTGTTTAATCCTGAAAATAAAATAAGATTTAAAAAAATACAGACTGGACTTTTAAAAAACCTCTGTTTTACTATTTCCTACTTTGTGCCTGCTTCTCACTGACCTGTGTTATAGCCATGATCCTGCAAACCACTAATACCTAGATGGACTTTAAATTTTGCACAGGCTTATTTTGAGGATCTGGCCAGATTGCAACAGTCAAAAGGCAAAATGTTGCTTATGCCTTTAGTTGCGTCTATTCATTTTTCTCTTTTGTGGTAGATCATGCATATAGTGTTATGTAAGAAACCGTTACTTAATAATAGATGCCCATGCAGACTATACATTTTGTTAAACACTGCTGTCTTCAGCATACAGCATTGACAGGAGATGACAGAGAAGATAACTTGCCCTCTGACACCTTATATCCTCATTCTCAGTCCATTATCCTAAACGCTGGAAGAGCCTGGACTGAGACCTCTTTGCCATCTGGCTGTCTTTCAATGTTTTCTCCTACAACAGCTATCTCCATTCTATTTATGAACTGAAGGGCATATATGGAGCTGGCTCATCACCCCACAAACCTCTGCTGTATCTGTGTCAGCACGTGATTATAGCAGTGTCTGACCACAGACTGCATATGCACAACAGTAATCCTAGCAATACTTTCAATGCAGATCTGCCAAGAAAAGTGAAATCTAGAGATCTCTTCAGTCTAGAATCCCTGTTGCTCCCAAACACAGAAAACAACCTGTAGCAAAGAATAATTCACACCATGAGCCCAAACAGTAAAGGCAAAAAACAATCCTAGTATACGGACACAGATTGAGTTAAGCTCCACACAACGGAATTATTTCTACTTTTTTTCATTAGTAGTATGTTACCAGTAAACTCACAAATAAAAGTATACCACACTGTCATCAGCCTTTTCTTAATGTACTTTGAAAATATTCATCATCTAAATCTGTCCCGCTTTCAAGCCCAGCTCTGCAAGTGAATCAAAAAGATTAAACAGAGTTGTCCCAGCTCAGGCTTTATCGTAGCAGACTGATGGTGATGCTCCCTATCCTTCCTGTCTCTTGCTCTTAAATATTTTCATAAGTAATTTTTTTGTTATTAGTTCTCATTAACACTGCCAATCTGGGGAAACACATGGCTTCTGTTAAGATGCAGGATGTCCACATGTTCCTTTCCAGGACTGCTGTAACAGGTTTTTATAAGGATTGTTTCAGGGAAAGGAAGAGAAGAGAGTATCTACATTCTCCTTTTCTTGGCCAAGAAATTTCCCTATTTCCTCAATATTTCTTCAATGTGCAAGTTGCAAAAAATGGCTATAATTCAGCTGTTGCATCACTCAAATGTCTTCTCATAATTGACATTCCGTGTACGGTTAATTGGTGCTTCCATCTTAGACCAGCCTAATTCCACATCATAAAAATCTCAGCAGCCTTCAGGTGTCAAAAGCCTGCAGGTACTCTCTGTATTTGCCTTCTTGTTTGCGTTGAATTGTTCAGCACTGACCCGCATATTGTCTACACAAAATATTTCTTTGGCGGTTCAGCATACAGTAATGTGTTGGGGTCAAATCATTATCACTTGCAAATTACTAGTATCAGGCTGCTTTTAAACATTTTCTGTCTTCTCAGAAAGGTTATTTTTAAGCAATTTTATTCCATAGTAAGCTTCACTATTTTTAATATCTGTGGCATTGTGTCATGTAAACTACTCAATATTACTACATAATACTGTCCTCTGAGAGATTCATCATTTCTTCTAGCACTTAAAAAGTAAGATGGTAATTAAAAGATGTACTTTTCCCTTAGCTCATAGTGAGCTTTTTCTGTTTATTTTTTTTAAAGTGAAATTCATATGATAGCATTCAGAAATTAAACTCTGTTTCTTAAATTGAAAAAATGTTATAGCTTGGAGCACTGATTTGCTCATTCAAGTTTTCTATCATTATCAGACAAGTGGTCATTAAATACAACAAGGAGAAAGAAAATCCATATTTTCATATGAATATTCTGAACAAGGTTTTAACAAAATTAACTGGGGGCTATGCAACCTTTTGGGAAAACACAGGCATTTTCAAAGCAGTAAAAGAAGTAAATATTCCTGGTATCTAATAGCATGTCAGACACCTTAAAATTAATCAGGCTCGATTAGGTTTACTTTTTAACACTTAGGTAATATTTTACATCAGAGGATTTTTGCTGTACTCACAGTACAGCATATAGCATATTGAGTAAAAATCCAGTCTTTTGTAAACTAGGAAATTCAGACCTGTGGTAAGGACCCACGAAACCTTACCTCTAATCCCTGGTATTGACACTGGCCAGATATCCATGCACATACCAGCATCAGCCAGTGAATAGCTGTGCTACAGAGACAGGGTGTAAACTGGACCAATTTGGCACAACAGTGATACACAGCTAGTGTAGCCTGGGCGGGGAGAAGGTAATCCTACAAGAAGACTGCCAGTGGTAGAGGAAGTATATATGTTCTGTGTTAACAGCAAATAAATTAATTAGAGAGTAAGCCAGCAATATCCAATGCTACTTCCTTGTAAAATGAAGGAGATGATAGATATGCTGTTCTTGCCTGTGGAATAAAGAGGCAAGAAGCTCAAACACAGTCAGGGATCCCTCAGATTCCTCCTTACTAGGTTGGCATTTCCTAGCAAAGTTTAGCACTTCCTTCAGCAGACAGGTAATGGAAATGATGAACTAGCAGTGGCAAATATTAAACAACTCAGATCCTCTGGGAAAATCTAGTTGCTGTGATTTAAGTCCCTGGGTGTTTCCAATGCTGGTAGCATCTCTTGACCTTACAAATGTTTTCTTTAGGAGTTCCATTCCAGGAAGCTCTGGCTCAAATGGTTTCAGTTTGCCTGACTGTATCAGGAACCCCATAAGGGAGTCTAAGGTAGTATCAGAAAAATGAGCTTTTACACTGAAAATAAAGTCAGTTATAATTTAGCAGTCATGAAAAATTGCGTACTCTTAAGGGCCTAATTCCCCTCTGTATATATTTCACTATTTTTTACCAAAAATCAGAAAGTGTAAAATGTTACCTGACTTACTTGCACTGCACTTGGGTGATGTCGATATATTGGAAACCAAGAGATTCATATTCAACATTTGAGACCTGATACTAGTGAAATTTCTTGCTCCCAGCTATGGGGAGTAAAAGCAGCCTTTTCCGTCATTTGCTGCTTTGGATTTACCCCTGGTTGTTGTTTTGGCTGAACTTCGCTCTTGTTTTAAATCTCCAGAAAATCAAACTGCGTACTTAGTCACCAAATCATCTTCCAGCTTTCAAGTAATCCAAGAGCTGTCCCACTAAGGATTTAAACCACACTCATATCGGTCACTATATGATGTCAGGGCTCAGTGTTAGGGCCAGTGTTGTTTAATATCTTCACTGATGATTTGGAGGAGGGGATCCAGTGCACCCTCAGTAAATTTGCAGACACCACCAAGTTGGCTGAGAGTGTTGATCTGCTGGAGTGTAAGAAAGCTCTGCAGAGGGATTTGGACAGGCTGGATTGATGAGCTGTGGCCAATGGTAAGAGGTTCAACAAGCCAAAGTGCCGAATTCTGCATTTGGGTCACAACAACCCCATGCAACACTACAGAGTGGCTGGAAAGCTGCTCTGTGGAAAAGGACCTAGGGGTGCTGATTGACAGAGCTGAACATGAGCCAGCTTGTGCTCAGGCAGCCAAGAAGGCAAATAGCATCCTGGCCTGTATCAGCAATCGTGTGGCCAGCAGGGCCAGGGCAGTGATCATCCCCCCGTACTGGGCACTGGGGAGGCCGCACCTCGAGTCCTGTGTTCAGTTCTGGGCCCATCACTACAAGAGAAATACTGAGGTTCTGGAGCGGGGCCAGAGAAGGGCAATGGAGCTGGAGAAGGGCCTGGAGCACAAGCCTGATGAGGAACAGTTGAGGGAACTGGGGTGTTTAGTCTGGAGAAGAGAAGGCTCAGGGGAGGCCTTGTCACCCTCCACAGCTACCTGAAAGGAGGATGGAGTGAGGTGGGGTCGGTTTGTTCTCCCAAGTAACAAGCAATAGGACAAGAGGTAACAGCCTCAAGTTGCACCAGGGGAGGTTTAGTTTGGATATTAGGAAAAATTTCTTCACAGAAAGGGTGGTCAGGCATTGGAACAGGCTGCCCAGGGAAGTAGTGGAATCACCATTCCTGTAAGTGTTCAAAAATCATGTAGATGAGGCCCTTAATGATATGGGTAGATGGTGATCTTGAAAGTCCTGGGGTAATGGTTGGACTTGGTGATCTTAAAGCTCTTTTCCAACCTAGTGGATTCTATGATTCTATGATTCTATTGATTCTATGATTCTATGTACCCATTTAGTTGGGCTGAGGATTGCAGAGTTGAGTCTGAAATCTGAAAGATGCAGAATTTTTCCAGGTTTTTCTCCTTGTTTGACCAATATCAGTAATTTTTCACTCTATGTCTCTGATGAGTGGTATGATCTGAATGTCCAAAGAGCAAACTGGAGCTCCATTTCTGGTGCTGTAGTGAAGCTCTTATAAAGACATAATGTAATATCAGCCTGTGAAGACACTAAGAAAGCTGGCATCTTTAGTGCTTTTAACATCCCCGCTCTGTCATGAGATCCCATACTAGTCTGCAAGCATTTGGCTGCTGGGGAAAAATGTGCAGCCATCCTAAAAGATAAGATATGCCCATCTGCGCTTCAAAGAAATGGAAACTAAATGTGACTGAAACACGTCAAAGTCTTCAGCTTCTGTCCCTTCTCAGAGGGCTCATCCCATACCCGGGCACTGTCATTTCATTAGGCTCAAGCCATGGGGAAACATCTTCCCCCCGCCCCCGTCTTTCCCCACTGCTCTGCACAGCACTGCCAGCTTCGAGCCCTGGCATTGCCATCCAGGGCACAGGGAGGTGTTGGACCATGAGGAGATAAAAGCTGATGGATGGTGTGGATGGCCTGGGGGATGAAATAATGGCCTGGGACCTACCCAGGAAGTATGTGGTGGGAGGCGATGATCCCTGCTACTGGCTTGGGCCTGCCTCCCACTACTGTTTGTGAAGCGGGTGAGTTTGTATTTATGAGAGCATTCACACCTTCTTGAATGGAAAATCTTACCTAAGAAAAGGTTGTAAAGTGAGTTCATGCCTTCAAAAGCATTAATCAGGCTTCCCAATCCACACATGTACTCCTCCATCACACTTCACTGGTTCCTTGTCTTCCTGCTTGTCCTCATAAACACAAATGTGTTTGACAGGTTATTCTCCTGCCTTTCTGCCACTTAACCCATATCTAATTTCACCTCTTCTTGGTATTGTAATGCAGCAAAGTCTTCCATCGCTTGTTTGATATTTTAACATCTTCAAGAGAAGCCATTGGCTCTCAGTGTTTTATAATATCTAAGTCATTTTTGCAGCTGGCAAAATCTGGGATAATCCAGCAGAAGAAGAGATGTTGTCTAATTCTTTTGTACAAACAGTGAAAAAGGAGATTTCCAAAGTTGTGCTTTCATCTTTTTTAATTACAGAGTTCACTGCTACGTTAAAAAGAAACAAAAAAACAAACAATAAAAAAAAAAAACAAACCAAAAAAACCCAACCTTCCAAACTTGGGAGTAGACCTTTGGATCTCACTAATAGGTTGTTAATACTCTGTTGTCACAAAGATATCTGAAAAGATGAGTTTGCGGGTTTTTTAAATGAAGTTGAAAAAACTGGTGTTTTTAAAAATGTGAGGGCGTGGAATGTGGGAAAAAAGAGCAGATCAAATTTATTGTTCTTTGAAGAGACTTTTAACATTATCAACTAAAGTTGGTTGATGGTCTCTGTTCAGGAGTGAAGTCTCTTCAGCAAATGAGTGTTTAATAATCCCCATGCACTCATTTTTGCAATCATTTCAGTCTTATATTAAATACGGCTGGTTCAGATGTCTCTCTGATACAAGGTATGTGTGTCAGTGTTTGGACAGAGAATAATTGGATTCATATCTCTGTTATGCTTTCAAATTGCTAGGTCAGATTTGGGTCTCTGGCTGTAAATTCTTCAATTCTATTCTCAGTCAAAGGAATGTGACAGATCTAATACCTAGAGTAAGTTATTAACTGCAATGATGCATAAACCAGTGGCACTTTCAGAAATAATAGCCTGTAGTGCTTCTGTTTTCTAAAGAAAAAAATAAAATATAATCTTATTTCTTTGTTTCTTGCAGTTAATGTAAACATTTTTCTTGATTAACCCATTAAGAACTTGAAACTGATGTGCCCATAAATTCAATCTTCTGTTACTTTTTTTATTGCAGTAATAATTTCTGCTTGGATTAGTTTTCTTTTCAAAATTATAAAAGCATGAGGAATTTATACACACACATGGCATGAAAGTATCACTAGCTATAAACAGAAAGGGCCTGTTCCTCCCACAAACTGTTTATGAAAGTCTAATACAGAATTACGGTCTGTGTGGAAAGAAATCAAGAAAGATTGGGTAACTAGGAAACTTTGCCAGCCTGTACATGTGCTCCGCTGAAACATAGAGTGACCTGTTGACTTCGTAAGACTGAAAATTCCTGGGTTTATTTCTCCTACATGCTAGTTAGTTACGGTGTGCTCCATGCTTTCCGCATTAGCCTGTTTTACCCCTGCTCTTGTAGACACCATAGTATGGCCCTCTAAGGAGGAAGCTGTGGTTGCTACACACAGTTTTCTACATGTTCCTTGGGCTTGTGGCTTGAGAGATATCTTTTTCTAACTCTCCTAACTGGCATTTTTTATGAGGACAAGTACTTCTCTGTTTAGGTAATGGGGATTAGTTGGGGCCGAGAAGGCAACCCACTATGCCTGCCAATGTGTTCTGCTTTTAAGATATTATCTTAGGGAATTTGTCTTTGTGTAGCAGTCTAAAGGATCACTGTGCTACTCTGAATATCTGAATTTGGAGGAAGGACTGTGGGAAAATTTAATAATTTGTTACTACAGAAGCTGATACAACTATTAAAGGAAAAGCACAGAGTAGCGCTCTGGCACACCAGTTCTGCGAATTTTGATACATGAAATGTAGGTGTGTCTCTCCACAGTTGGTATTTGCTTAAAGTAAGTTAAAAAACAACAACCACCCACCATATTTTACATCCTGAGATCCTCAGAAATAGGCTAGAGCACTGTGCATATCATTACTGCCAGATATTTGTGTTCTCTTTGCAGCTATTTACATTAGTAACTTCAGAAACAAGCCAATTTTTAATTTTTTGAACATGTTTTTCCAACCAGGATAATATTATCTTCCTTTGTTGTCAAAATGGTGGAACTGCTCTCCTAAGTTACTGCAAGAGAAATGATACAGAGTGTGAACTTGGACTTAGGGCTCCTATGTCCCAGAAAAATAGCTTAATTTCAGAATTATATCTCTCATTTTGACTGTAAAATTATCCTAGATCTGGGAAAAAAAAAAAAAAAAAGTTTTTGTAAAAAGTTTGCATTTCAGTATCTGCTTGCAGAAAAATTCTTTTACTGAAATATTGCATATTAACCTGAAGTAGAATATAGAGTACATAGCATAAGGCAACTCTAGAAGAAAGCAGCTTTAATGAGTGTTATATCTTTCTACTACAACTGTGGCATTTTGGCAAAATTGCCTACTTGACTAGACCCAGCAGGATTTATAAAGCTGTCGTGAAAACCTATGAGAACCAGTCCAGTTTGTCTGTAAGAATAATTTTGCTTCTTAAGTAGCATAATAATCACAAGATATGATGACACTGTATTGTCCTTTTAGAAGTGTTCTCATGGCAGTCTTCATCCTTCCCATTCAGAAGCCATGTTTAATAAGTATTAAATATTTTCCCTGAGATAGTCAGTACCAGAAGGTCTAACAGCTCTTAGCTACTATCCAGCTAAGCACTAGGGATGAGGGCAAATGACTACTTTATACTGTTATGATTGTGTTAATATCTTTCTAACCTTTTAATCTTAATTTTCAAGGTTTTTTCAATATTATGCAAAGTAATATGTATATGACATCATCATGGCTAAGTGTTTGGCCTACAGTGATAAATTTTAGGGAATCTTGAAGCTGAGACTGCTGTGCTATCTTTAATTCACCATGTTGTGTCTAGTTACAGCCAGGACCCTGAAGCATGGGGAACATTCTGTATGTATAAATCATGACCAGTCATGTGCACACTCATGTCCTTACTCTTATTTTGCTATGAGAATCACTGTCTGCTGTTTTAAGGTACCGTTGGCATTTCTGATGGTTTATGAACAGTTTATTATATACCAAATGATATATTCTGCTGTGACAGTGCAATCAGAGACATTCTGTCTGTCACACAGGTCATTGCACAGGCCACCATGTCTTAGTTGTATCAATAGCACCCTACCGCTGACAGCCAATATGAAAGCAGGAAACACATAGGATGGTGGAAACAAAGCCCCTTATTAGTACTGCTTTAATATTTTGCATAACCAAAACCTGTTGCTGCTATAGGGAGGCCATAGGTGGACTGGGGTCCCTAAGGAATGATAGATAATTTAGGTGCGAAGATCCACAAAATGCAGGAATGAGAATCATCAGCATGAAAGAAAAGGGAGCTCACGGTTCAGAAAAAAACTACTAGGATCCTTCAATTGCTACTTTGTACTACATACAAAGCTACTGTGGTGAACTTGGTGATTTGAAAGTTGTTCTCTTTGTGGGGATTGTTTTTTTTTAAATAGTGGGGAAATATTCAGTAGTTTGGGAGGTATGGCCAACTGAATTGAAACAAATTCAGTAAGTATTGAGGTTCCAAATTTTGTTTTTTAGGAAGAAAGTAGCAAAAACCCAAGCCATATCTTGGAAAAAATGTTGAAACGGGCTTTCATTTCATACTTTTGTTGATGTATTGAAGGCAGTTTTCACAATGTCACCCAGATAGTTTAAATAAACTGTTTGCATAAAAGGTTAACAAGCTGCAGTGGTAGCAGGGTCTGTGTGGGATTATATTAGAATTAATTTGATCAATTACTTTCAGTTACAGAGGTCTGCAGATGAAACAGAAGCCAGCATATGCAGCTTGGCAGATGAAGAATCAGTGCAGTCAACACATGCCGTGAAGGTAATGAACATTCTTTCAAACTTCATTTTTCATCCTGAGCAGAGAAGACAACTAAGCCAAGACACTGCTGCTTAGAGCAGCCAAAATGATAACCATAAATAATCATAATAGAAAGCCCATGTTTTAAAAGCAATTGAGAAGGATAAAATGAGTATTTTGCCATTAAAATGATGTTGTTAAACCTGGAATCTTCATTATGATTTGCCCTGGAGCACATGGAGGTTCCTCAACCTTGAGATGCAACTTCTGAATTACAAGATTCCTAAGCATTTCTTTTGATAAACTGCTTGCAAGAAGAAGCTGGGCTACACAACATTTAGTCAAATCAGGAGAAATCTCTATGACAATGCCTTTCATTTTCACAGCTGAACTGAAACTCAGGAGGACTGATTCTGCTGGCCAGCTCTCATGGAAGACAGTAGGAGGCTCATCTGTGAAAGGATGCAATGTCCTCCATGCTGTGCAGCATTCATACTCTCATATACACAAAACTCCTGATGATTCACCTGGAGCTTATAACTATAAAATAGGGTCACAGATTTGCAAGCTGCCTGCAGTCCATATCTGGAATCTGTTCCATCCTAATGAGTGAAGTTTGTTATTGGCTTGATATTTGTTAGAATCCAAGCATAACTAAAATGACACCTTAGTGGAAATTGAAAATTGTGACAACAAATGCAAAAATGTTATTTGTCATGCATTGCATTATACATATATGCTACTTTCTATCAATCAACTTCATTTTCTTTCTTTTCCTGGCTCTCACAGCATTCACAGGTCCATGAATGCTAAGGAGTTTGATTTTTTTTTTTTTAACAAATATAATAATGTTGCTCTTCTAAAAGAAGGCTGATACATATTTAAAGTGTAGATTTAGAATGTTATATTTTACTTATATGGTAACGTGGTATAAATTTTCCTTTAACTGTAGGTGTACAGTTTCCCATTAAGTTGAAATTGTCAGGTGGCATGCAGTGTTAAAAACATGGTAGCTCAGGATTCATGTTTTATATTACATAAGATTAAGGCAAAAGCTTAAAAAAATCTGTCTTCATTATAAATCTGATGTGTCCATTGGAAAAGAGAAACAGTCTGACTTTTTAAATGTAATTTTTTAAAATTACTGCATTTAAAAGTAAGATGATGCAGAAATGAAGCACATTAGTTCTGCTCAAAATCTTGTTGATCAGAATTGTTTATACCTACAATTTCTTCTTTCCAAAAAATACATGACAGCGGTGTTTGCACCCAGTAATTTTTTATTTAAAGGTGTTTAGATAACCTTATCTTTTATTGAAATATCATAGGTAGTAAAACTCACTGCAAGCCATCGTGCTCTAATTTTTAACTTCTGTGATTCAGAGACTTGCAGTATTTTCACTTTACCTGTACAAAAGCAAATTTCAATTAACCAGTTTCTGGTGGTCAGATGTCCCATTTCTCTCACTTCTCAGTACAGTCCTCTCATCCATCTTCATGTTTTACCAAGGAATTCACTTCACATTCATACCTTGGCATTTCTCAGTCATTGCTCTTTGTTACCTCTGAACACAGATTCTGGGCAAAAATCCTGCAGTTCACCTGGCACATTGATTATTGTCATGTAAGTTTTAATCTGCACTGTAAGAGCAAAGATGGCCTTATTAGACATTGCGTTATCCCTGTCTTCCTCCTTCACATCTCCTACTGTTTTTTAAATAGCTCAAATAAATGCTCTTTCAGCCCCTTCCATTTGCAGCATCTTAAAAACACAGCAAGCTGTTCATAGCACAAGAATACTCGGCAGCGGGTGGCCATCAGGTATACAGCAAACCAGGTCATTAGGATTTGCAGTTTGCAGGGAGAGCAGGGAACTTGGCATGTGTAATCAACACCCACGGTTCATTAAATGCCTCTCAGTTGTCATAGGAGATGTTGCCTGTCAAGTAGTAGCAACCCACTGCAGCCAATTTTGATAACATTATTTTCCTATCAAAAATTTGGCTATCACAGATATAATGAAATGTTGACAGTAGGAGGTTTAAAGTGTTTTCAGCATTTAGCTACTGGATGATACCACTCACAGGAGACATTTGCTTTCACCATAGCTTTTACTAGGTATGAAACTCTACCTTCACGCTGTATCCACGGCGTTATTGGCTGTCAGGACATTCTAGGTCAGGCTGTCTTGCTTGCTCTGTTTTATCTGGATATGTAAGAATGCACATCTGTAGAAATGTTTATTGACTTCTGTGAGGTTTAGAGTTTATATGTCTGGGAAAAATCAAGAAAACTAATTCAAATTAACTAAAGGTGTGAATTCAAAGGTGTGATTACTTTAACTGCATTATGTGCACATTCTCATTCAAAATTGAAGCCCTAATTTGATGTAACTACATTTGCTTCCAAAGTAAATGAATACATTCTAAATGAGAGTTGGCTACACAGAAATTGAATGTGGTTTGCCCGATCCATTTTAAAAGTTAATTCAGATTGATTTTTCTGCATGTTCTAGACAAAACCATCAGCTCTTAAATCAGCTCTCAAATGGAATGTGAAATCCTATTTCATTTAGAAGTGTAGTCTAAAATGTTACTGGCTCCTCTAAGGATTATTCTGCATGTCTGCAGCCTATGCATTATACCTAGAGATATTTTTTAAGAATCCAAATACTATTTTTGTCATTTGAATAGTTTCTACATTACAATTCCTTTGCAATAGAGGATTCCCACAGGAATGTCACTCAACTTCTCTGGACCTTTGATCAGTAACTATTGTTTTTTAAATATATGTTTTCACATCAAGATTTGAGAGCTGTTGTAAGTCTTCAGAAGGAAGAGAAATGAACAAATTATTATTCTATCATGAACTAGTACAAAACAGAACTAAGGGCTGTAAAGACTATGTATGTATGAAAAAGGTGGCATACCAGGCTAACTTACAGAAGTTACTCTAAAATTAATACAGCACACATGCATACAAATCCAAGCTCTCCATAGATTAAAAAATAATGACTATATAGTCCATAAATATGGACTATAACGTGTACCACAAAGATCCACGTTAACTGCTGGACCACTGTCGGAATGTCACGTACTTATTTGCTGGCTCTCATTACAGCAGAATGAAATGTAGTAAGAAAGATGATTGAAGATGATTCTTGATAACAACCATCCCTATCAATACAGAGGTAGTTAATGGTATTTTCTTAGAGCATGATACCATGTAGTCTATTTTACCTAGTTAGCAAATTCAGAGCAGGAGAGGAACTGTTATTATTCACAAATCTAAAGCATGCTTTATTCTTCAGAGAGAACCGTTAGTATACCATTAGTTCACCATTAGCTCAAACAACCCCATTTGTTGATTGATAGACAGATGGACAGAAAACCAATATTTATTATATGTATAACCTGTAAAGATAAGCTAGATGAAGACTTATGAAGTGCCTCAATGAGTTAGTCTAACAACTTCTACTGGCAGTCAATACAGATTTGTGCTCCTAACTTAATGGTGATTTTGATGAGAGAATAAAGATATGCCTGCCTAGGAAAGTGCAGTTGTACCACATCCTAGTGTACCGCTTCTAATTTAGTTAAGAGTCCCTGGAGAGTTTCTTTTCTGATAGCACAAACTAAGACTGTGCTGCTGCAGTGACTGTTATTGTTATCAGTGCTTGCCCTATAAAGTTGTTGCAGATAAACCACCACATGTTACTTTAGTCATACCTTCATTTTGTTGTGCAGATGAACCTGAAAAGGACAAAGCCCCTGAAAATTAGATCACTATATAAATGAGATTAAAAAAAAAAGGTAAAAAAAAAAAAAAATCAGGGGGCTGTGAAAGTAAAGGTGGAATTAAACTTGAAGATTTTTGAAGTCTGTGGGTTGAAAAGTGGGATTGTTCTGCCAGTATTTAGCTCTTATGAATACTTGATTTGACTTGCAAGTGGAATAATTTAAATGCCTAGATTCAGTTTACAGGTATGAATTTATTTATGCTAATACTCTCACAATTATAACATCTGGTCTTAAAACTGTATATTTTTCTTTCAGATCATTTGGTATTTCATAGAAATATAGAATCATAGAATAGTTAGGGTTAGAAAGGACCTTGAGATTATATAGTTCCAACCCCCCTGCCATGGGCAGGGACTCCACACACTAAACCATGTTGCCTAAGACTCCGTCCACCCTGGCCTTGAACACTGCCAGGGATGGAGCATTTACCACTTCTTTGGGCAACCTGTTCCAGTGCCTCACCACCCTCACAGTAAAGAACTTCTTCCTTATATCTATCCTGCACTTCCCCTGTTTAAGTTTGAACCTGTTACCCCTTGTCCTACCACTACAGTCCCCAATGAAGAGTCCCTCCCCAGCATCCTTATAGGCCCCCTTCAGACACTGGAAGGCTGCTATGAGGTCTCCACGCAGCCTTCTCTTCTCCAGGCTGAACAGCCCCAACTTTCTCAGCCTGTCTTCATACGGGAGGTGCTCCAGCCCCCTGATCATCCTCGTGGTCCTCCTCTGGACTTGCTCCAACAGCTCCATGTCCTTCTTATGTTGGGGACACCAGAATTGTACACAGTACTGCAAGTGGGGTCTCACAAGAGCAGAGCAGAGGGGCAGGATCATATCCTTCGACCTGCTGATCACACTCCTTTTGATGCAGCCCAGCACATGCTTGGTTTCTGGGCTGTGAGCACACACTGAAGCTGGCTCATGTCCAGTTTCTCATCAAGCAACACCTCGAAGTCCTTCTCTGCAGGGCTGCTCTGAATCTCTTCTCCACCCAACCTGTACCTGTGCCTGTGATTGCCCCAACCAGGTGTAGGACCTTGCACTTGGCTTAGTTGAACTTCATGAGGTTGGCATTGGACACCTCTCGAGCCTGCCAAGGTCCCTCTGGATGACATCCCTTCCCTCCAGCACATCAACAGAACCACACAGCTTAGTGTCGTCAGCAAACTTGCTGAGGGTGCATCAATCCCACTGTCTATGTCACTGGTAAAGATGTTGAACAGGATCGTTCCCAACACTGACCACTGAGGGACACCACTTGTTACCAGTCTCCAACTGGACATTGAGCCATTGACCGCAATTCTTTGCATGCGGCCATTCAGCTAATTCTTAATCCACCGAATGGTCCATCCATCAAATTCATGTCTCTCCAGTTTAGAGACAAGGATGTCACGCGGGACTTCATTCGAAGATCTAAGGGTACTAAATCTTCCAAAATCAAATATAAAATGCCTAGTAAGGTGACACGTTTAGATCTAAAGATTCAAATCTAAACCCTATCGTTCAGCATGGACTTGCAAAAAACCATGCAAAAAATTAAGCTCTCGGTGTGTGCTTCATGCAGAAACCAAAGCCAGTTATTGTGGTTTCAGTACTGCATTTCCATACTTATTTGTGGCTATTTATGGAAGGGATGTTCAATATTTAAAGAACTTCCTATCTTCCCTTCCTAAGACTCACGGGAATAGGAAAAATTAAATTACCTATGAAAAAGAATGTGCAGATGATAAACCTGTTTTTCACATTCATGTCCTATTTTGTGTGCTATCCCCAAGTACCTCATGGTATATATGCCTTGTCCAGAATTGGTTCTCATGTTGACAAGATGATGATAATTTGATACACAATAAAACACACTGAACGAACAAATGCTTGAATTAACTATGGAGTAAATTGATTCAATTTTCCGTTTGGTAAAGGCTATTTAATACTGCTCTCTGAAAATGCAAATATATCTCTGGGACTGCTGAAGCAAAATAGTAGAAAGTAGGGTACATTCACTGAAATGTCTGAATAGCATTACCAACTCCATGGTATAGAAGGTTTATTTAAAGTACTGTTGGTTACTTGATCTGCTAAGGGTATGGCTGTATGAGCAGTCAGCATGGTCTGATACAAATACATTTGCAAGCCTTATATCTAACATATACTGCATGTGTGTAAGCTGTTGTTAAGCTGAAATAAAGCTGTAAAAAAAAGAAATTAAAATTGGAGCTTCATTTGTGAAACCAAGCCTGCAGTTCTGACTGTAAGAGTGCAAAAAGGCCAGGGCCAGCAGACCTCTGGCATGCCGCAGTCCCTTGCACAGCTCAGTGGTGGCAAAAAGGGCTCCCTGAACTCACCCTGGACAGTATCTTAGTACTTAAAACCTGCTTTAGTGCAAGGGTGTCAGTCTAAACCACTGCCAAATACAGTGATTTATCAGGTCTGCACATATCACGCAACTGAGCTCAAGTTTATATTGCAGCCACACAGCTAGTGATGTCCCTGAGGGACAGGAATGAACGGTACTTCTACTGTGATGGTGGCATGGAGTGGAATTATCTTATGTGATATGTGAAGTGTAACTACAGAGTAAGTCATTAGCAATGACAAAATTAAGAATGAGGAACCCATTCCCATTAGGATCAATGGAAAAAATTTATAGATACTGAACTGTGAACTTTTAGATTTTGCTGCTTGACCTGTTCTAACAAAGGAATTGAAGATGTATTAACTCCCCCTATCTCTGACATAAATGAATAAAATTTAGGCCTAATTACCATTCTTCTTCAAAGAGAATTAATCAGTGGGATAAAGCATGCTTACATCCTGTTGTATTGCAAGTAATCCCTTGCTCCATTTGTGGCATCTTAAACGCTTAATCATTTCCTACTTGAGTGAGTTTTGTAATTTTTGAATCATAAATGGATTTGGGGGAAATTCCATGAAACAAGCAATTCTTTTAAGGTCACTGCTCCCTTAGTCGTCTGGGAGGTATGCGTATACATTGCATCACCAAGGAGCACTGCTTAATAGCAGCTGTAAGTCCTCTGTCTTGCAGCTCCTTGCCTCTTGGCCCCACATAAAATCTGGCTCTTCCTGGCAGGCTCTCACCACATTCTCTGCTGCAGCTGCTCTCAGCTCCTGGCCCACTGACATAAAAGGATCAGAGATCTTCCCCTCTGAACTTTAAAAGCACATTTTATTTTGTAGCTCTTAGCAAGTAACTTGTGATGTGTCCGCTTGCTCTTGAGCATGTTTTTTCCTGCTGACCCTTTTTTCTCTGTCATGTGTGTACATCCCAATTTCTTCTCCAGTATAGCCAAAATTTTCAAAAAGGTTCAAGAGGGTATTTATAGATTGCTTTACAACACCCAGCCTCCTTAAGAACCTCTTACTAATGGGTCTCTATCCAGGCAGATACCTTACTCTGTGCCAGAGGGTTTCATTCCTGTACTAAATAACAGAAATGCAAGAATAGCATATTAAGTTCTTCTCCTCCAGAAGAAATCACAGCACCTGTGAAAGCTTTCTTGCTGGGTTTCAAACTCATTTTTCAAATCCCAAAGTTGGCAGAGATTAGTTTTGATTATTCTTTGACTATTTGAAAGGATGGAAGGAGTCATTACCATATGTAGTGCAGCAGTCTCTCCAATAGAAAGTTCTGTAACAACCAGGTATCGTCTTAGCCACAGCAAATCTTTCACAAAAACAGAAGGTATCTTATAGTACTTTGGGTGGCCATCCATAGGTAACAAGTCACAGCTTTTTTGACACTGGGTGAGTACATACAGCACAGAACGACATCCACCGTCCTTATTTATAGTTTAAGACAAGAAACAATAGGTAGTTTAAACAAATGGGAAAGGCTAATAAAACAGTACCGTAAACCTAGTAGACATGAAACACTAGACCAGAAATAGAAAAATTAAAAACCTGTGTTTTACAGGTCTTTGTGACATAAAAAAACCTCTGGATAGTGTCCAGAGGCAGGTGTTGCAGTACTTATTCGCTGGCTAAAAAAATGGTAAAGGGTCAGCTCTGAGAGCAAACTTCATTAGCCTGAGGCTTCATATAGAGTACTGTAGCTGCAGTATCCAGCTTCCCTCTGTTAGGAAGCCAGACTTTTCTCTACATGCCTTCAATCATTTATACACAGACATAAAATCTTACACACTGAGAAACAAAACTCCGCTGTATTGATTTTTAATATGATACAAAACTCATTCAATGTATCTATACACAGAAGCAGCTTTAGGAAATCAGAATTAAATAAGTCCCTAACAGTTGCGTTTCACATATAGACAGATCATTTTTTTTTAAATATAGCTCTACTGATCAAAATAGAATTTTATCTGAGCACTGAAAGAAACTACTGGAGTTTTAAAGGAGTTCCTATGCCAGATGTAAATTTTATGACTTCCTAGTTTTCAGTGTTAAAGCTCGTAAGAAAAACATGCAAGTGCTTTCTATACAGTAGCAGCAGAAATATAATTTTATTTTATTCTTCTTAAAAGAGTACACATTGATTTTGTATATAATAAACTATCTTATAATAATGACTATTCATAAAAGAACAGCATCTTTCAGCCTAAAAGGTAAGAATGTGATATTGTTAGAAGGTAAAGTACCCCTCCATTAAAGGTTCCTAAGAAGTTTTTGTCTTAAAAGAATTCCTGCTTCAAGGTGCTTGCAGTCAGGGGAATACATATCTGCATCTGTTATGCACAGCACAGGTTTGGAAGGTAACCTATGTCATTTCAAGGTCTAGATGGTCAGGTCTAAATCCTTGTTTGAGGCTGAAGAACATACCCACAGGTTAAAAGCAGCAGGTGGTCTCATTAAGGTGGCCTCTACGCTTTCACGGTTTGGACTAGGCACCTAACAGTCTTGTTTCCTTGTATTTTTTGAAAGCGAATTAGCTCTTAGAAGACCTTAGGGATGAAGACAGTATCCAATGATTGTGGGCACAATCAGTGGCCACTCTTGCATGCCAGCAGCCAGCCAGAGCCTGACACCAGAGTTTCTCTGATGCTGCCATATGGTGCATACACCAGGGCACCCCAGTCGTGACAGACAAATCTGCCTTTAGGAAGCCATCTGCACTGGGCCTGGAGCAATAAAGACATCTTCTGTAAAAAAGAAATGGGACTTACTGTCTCAAATCCTGCTTACGTTCTGGGGCAGAATTATGCAGCAAGTCCCAGAAGGTGCAGAGTTACATGGGAAATTGACAGCCTCAAAAATAGTCCTCTCTGGCTCGGTCTTGCTCACTTAGGCAGTAAGACTTTTTGGGTGGAGCCAAACTATACAGTGTTTGTACAGGACCTAACACACTGGGCTCCAAGTTGATGACATGGACTCGTATATGCTATTGCATTTCAAAATACTAAGAAGCTATTTGGTTATAATATTATTATCCTGTGGATGCCAGAAAGTGCAAATGGTGTTTTTTAAAAACCTCAAAAACCATTAATCTAGCTCTGTAGAGTTGCTGTGTAATGAATAGTCACTTTCCAGCTAGTCAGAAGTCTAATTACAGCTCACTTGCAAGAAGACAATTTATCTGCAGACTCAGTTTACAGTGCAGGCACACACATGCACATGGAAGTGCATGATGAATGGTGATGAATCCATGATTCCCTTCTATATTCCTTTCTCAAAGCATGGGATTTGGTATCTGTTCAAAGCACAAAAGAGAGGATAAACAAGCATCAGTCATTTCTAATAAGAGAAGTTCAGTAAAGAGAAGCAAACAAAATCTGTATTCAGTTTACGCTACTCATAAAAGAAACAAATTCAAATGTCGAGCTTTCGAGAAAAAGCAGTGAGAAAAAAACCCTTAAGGGTAAAAAAAAAAAAAAAAAAATAAAAAGAGAGAGAGAACAAAACAAAAAACCACAAACAAAAAACAAACCAATAAACCAAAACAACAAAAAAAAAAACCCAACCTTACCACATCCTGACAGAATCATCTTGGCAAGGGGGAAAAGTTAAAAACAGATGAAGGACACAATCACTTTACTATATCCTCCACAAACAGACTAGACAAAATACACTATCAGCTCTTTAAACCACCTCTCTGTGGTCTGGAGAGGGAAGTCCTGTTGATATCAGAATGATTCTTGTGGATATGGGGGCAGCGACCTCTCTGCCCAGCTACTTCATCCTGGTGAGATGCATTCCAAAGGCAGCTGCCTAAAACCAGGCTTACTCCTCACTAAGTAGCAGTCAGTGCATTCAGACTGAAGTATTTTGACAGGTAGGAGGATACCATGGCAAAAAGCCATAGCACCAGTGCTGGAGAGCGAG